>NC_041382.1:735672791-735687705 GCF_002162155.2 Triticum dicoccoides
GGGGGGTGCCCGTTGGCGGCGGTGGAGCGGGGGAGGGTGCGGGGGGGCGGGTGCTCGTCACCGGCGGTGGAGCGGGGGATGGTTGCGGTGGGTCGTCGGCGACGGTGGAGCTAGCGGGGGAGGGTGCGGGTGGAATCGAGATGGAGGGGGATCGAGATCGAGATGGAGGGGGAATCGAGATCGAGATGGAGGGGGATCGAGATCAAGTGTCCTCATGAATTCAAAAAGTGCCCATGAAATTTAAAAATATTCATGATATCAAAAAGTGCCCATGAAATACAATCGAGAAATGAAGACTACGATTTAAATACAATCGATCTTAGCTAGCTATCTGTTCACAATCTTCTTTCTCTTCTTTTTCGCAAATGGAGTTCTTCTGTGGAACGGACGTCCTTTAGGTAGGGTGGTCCTGCTTCTTCTTGTGGTGTGTGCTGCTACTTCATCGTCTCGTCATGTTCGATCTTCGGGTCACCATACTTGTCGAAGTCTTGCTCATTGGCTACTCCATCCATTCCGATGATCTTCCTTTTGCCTCTCCTCACGACAACACGACTGGGCTTTGATGGGTTGGTAATGAAGAAGCATTGGTCCACTTGGGAAGCTAGTACCCATGGCTCATTTTTCGCGGTGACATTTGCGCCCGCGGTCTTGGATTTGGCTTCAGGTATAACCATGGTGGTGAAATACCGGTCTTCTTTTAGGACGCTCTTGGCCCATCTGACACGGAACATCGGGACCTTCTCTCCAGCGTAGCTCAGCTCCCAGATCTCCTCGATCCTTCCGTAGTATCTGTCCTTGTCGTTACCGGTGTAGGATTCCATCGTTACCCCAGAGTTCTGATAACCATCGCTCTTCATGTCCTTGTTCTCGGTGTAGAATGTGTAGCTGTTGATATTGTACGCCTCATAGGTCATCAGGTTGTGCTCGGCGCCCTGTGACAAGGCGAATATGAGTTGTTCTTCCGTGGAAGAATCCTCATGTAAAGGGTACGGCGGAAGCTTCTGCTTGAACCAACGCGTGAAACATGAGTTGTGCTCTTTGAGTATATCTCCGTCCGTCCTCTGTTGGCCTCGGTCATTGTACGTCTTCTCAATAAAGGTTTTGTGCTCTACCACCCAAGGATCGACCACGTCTATGTGGTTTAGCGCAACTAGGTTTGCTCTTTCAAAGTCGGCGAGTCGACCCTCGAAGTCGACATGCATTTCGCGGCGACCCTGACGGTGACCCCATCCAGCGAGCCTGCCGAGGTGCCTGTTGACGGGCAGACCAACGGGGTTCTCGATGCCTAGATAATTCGTGCAGTAGGAGATGCACTCTTCCGTCAGAAAGCCCCTGGCTATACTTCCCTCTGGACGTGACATGTTGCGAACGTATCCTTTGATGACACCATTCATCCTTTCGAACGGCATCAGGCTGTGCAGGAACGTCGGCCCGAGTTGGATGATATCCTCCATGATATGGACCAGCAGATGCACCATAACATCGAAGAATGCGGGCTGGAAGTACATCTCAAGCTCGCATAGTATCACCATGATCTCTTCCTGTAGCCTTCTGAGTTGCCTCACGCCAATCGACTTCCGAGAGATGACGTTGAAAAAGTTGCATAGGCCAAATAGCGTTTCACGGACGTGCGCGTCCATGATCCCATGGATTGCAACTGGAAGTATCTGCGTCATCAGCACGTGACAGTCATGAGACTTCATCCCGCTGAACTTTTGCTTCGCTGGGTCTAGGTATATGCTTATCTTCCCCGCGTAACCGTAAGGAAGTTTTACTCCTAGGAGGCAGGTGAAAAACTGCTCGATCTCCTCCTGACTTAGAGTGAAGCACGCAGGAGGGTAGTCATTTCCGGTCTTCTTGGCCTTTTTGCCTTTGCGATGACTTTCTATGTCCTGCTTCGCCTCATCATCATCATCATCATCATCATCATCATCATCATCATCATCATCATCATCATCACCATCATCATCATTAGCGTGAAGCTCCTGCCTGATGCCCATTGATTTCAAGTCTGCCCTTACTTTCGGCCCATCTTTGGTCCTCTCTGGCATGTTGAGCAGGGTACCAAGCAGACTCTCGCACACGTTCTTCGTGATATGCATGACATCAAGGCTGTGAGGCACACGGTGGATCTTCTAGTACGACAAGTCCCAGAAAACAGACCTCGTTTTCCATACCTTCAGCAGCGGCTCTGGCGCCTTTCGCTTCTTTCCCGGCTCTGGCGCCTTTTGCTTCTTTCCCGACAGTGGGCAGTCTTTCCAATTTTTCAATAGCTCGTCTATTTCCTCGCCGCTCCTCGTACACGGGCATTTTCGGGGTTCGGTTTCACCATCGAACAGATCCTTGCGTTTCCTCCACGGGTCATCGTCGTGAAGCCACCTTCGATGTCCCATGAACACGGTTTTTGAAGACCCGGGATCTCTATCTAGCTGGCGATACATTGTGTCATCCATGCACCTTACGCATCTAGAAAATCCGTGGACCACCTGCCCCGCGAGATATCTGTAACCGAGATAGTCGTGCACCGTCGTGAGCAGTGCGGCTCTCATAGGGAAATATTCTTTCTCTGCGGTGTCCCACGTATTGGCTGGCGTTTTCCACAGCGTGTCTAGCTCCTCCTTCAGCAGCCCCAGATACAGATTGATGTCGTTCCCTGGTTGTTTCGGCCCTTCAATTAGCATACTCATGTGAATGTACTTCCTCTTCATGCACAACTAGGGGGGAAGGTTGTACATCCACACAAACACAGGCCAGGTGCTATGTGTGCTTCTCTGGCTGCCGAACGGATTGACTCCATCGGTGCTCATGCCCAGCACGATGTTCCTTGGATCCTTCCCAAATTCTGGGTATTCGAAGTTCAACGCTTGCCACTGGCTCGCATCCTTAGGGTGACTCAGCATCTTGTCTTTTTTATTTATCTCCGGATCATTTCCGTCATCTTCCCGCTTCTTCTCCTCCCTATCCGCGTGCCAACGCAGGAGCTTTGCTACCTTAGGGTCCGCGAAATACCACTGCAGACAAGGAGTGATCGGAAAGTACCACACCGATTTTCGAGGAGCTTTCTTCCTCTTCTTGTATCGAGTGACGCCGCACACCGGACATATGGTAGACTCCGCATGTTCGTCCCGATAAATGATACAATTGTTCATGCACACATGGTATTTCATGTGCGGTAAATCCAGAGGACACACAATTTTCTTCGCCTCCTCGAAACTGGTCGGGCACTTGTTCCCCTTGGGAAGATGTTCGTGCCAGAATGACATGTTCTCGTCGAAGCATGCGTTGGTCATGTTGTGTTTTACCTTCATCTCCAGAGCCATGAGCGTTATGTTCAGGCGGGTACCCTCGGGCCTGCATCCTTCATACAATGGAGTAACCGCGTCTATCTCCAGTTGATCCAGCTTGGCTTTCTCTCGGGCGGCAGCTCTTGCGTTATCCGTATGCTTGAGAAGCAGCTCTTGAGTACGAGGGTCCTGCACCCATCCTCCATTGTCGTCTGCTCGGGCATCTTCATCTTCATGATCATGCCCTTCGTCTTGATCTTCCTCATCATCATGTACGACATCTTCTACATGATGACTGTGTACAGCATCACCGTCGTGATCATGTCCTGGAGATTCTTCGTCTTCTCGCCCGCCCTCGCCGCAGTGGTACTTGTCTTGTTGCCCTTCCTCATTTCTTGCCCGGCCCCCATGGACGACTTCATAGTCATCTTCATCACCTTGCCACCGATAGCCATCCATGAAACCACGCAAGAGCAGGTGGTCCCGCACCTGCCCAGAATCTGGGTCCGCAATAAGGCTCTTCAGCTTGCATCTTCGACACGGACATCTTATCTCCGTCTCGTTCTTTTGAAGCATCTCGGCCTTCGCGGAGCTCAAAAACCTATTCATGATGCCTTCAGTCATCATGCGGACCATGGTCGCCTGCGGGGTAGAGCAAAATGATATTTTAGAACCAAGAAAAAATTTGGCATGACCTTCCCTAAAAATAGGACCAAAAGGAATGCATAGTGCCAAAATTCTCGCTGAAACGGAAACGAATCAAAACATTCCGGCAAAATATTGGCAACTATCGCATTTCAAATACCGGTACCTTCAAACACAAACATATATGCAACACCACAAACACATGCAACACCACAAACATACATAGATCTAGCTAGGCCACAAAAAGTGCATGTGCACGTTGTTGGAGCGAGCTAGGGAGAAAAAAAGTAGATCTACATCATGAAGATAGCTTTCCCCTTACTTACCTATCAAAAAAAAGGTAATTTCACCACTTAATTTTGATGACTCTATGGTGGAAATGAGGTGAGGAGGAGGAGATGGCCGAAAGCTTGGAGAAGGAGGTGGAGGGAATGAAGTGGGGAAAGTGAGTGGGTAGGTGTGGGGCTGTCCAAAATATATTGTTGGGGTCCCAGGTTACTAATGGCGCACCACTAGCAAATGCGCCATTAGTAACCCTGGTTACTAATGGCGCACCTGCAGGTGGTGCGCCATTAGTAGTTTTGCAAAAAAGTAAAAAAAAATCAATATATATACTAATGGCGCACCAGGTAATAGTGCGCCATTACTAGTTTAAACTAGTAATGGCGCACTGTGAAACAATGCGCCATTAGTAGTTTTGCAAAAAAAAGAATAATTTTTTTTACAGTAATGGCGCACTGTCTGCTTGGTGCCCCATTACTACTTAGAACTAGTAATGGTGCACTTCGACCTGATGCGCCATTAGTATGTATGGAAAAATGGAAAAAAAAATTTAATACTAGTGGCGCACCCTGTTTCTGGTGCGCCATTAGTGTCTTCCACACTAATGGCGCATCACCAACCGGTGCGCCATTAGTATATAGTAGTGGCGCACTGCTTCCATGGTGCGCCATTAGTATCAATCCTATCTATAGCCCTTTTCCTGGTAGTGCGAGCACAAGGCGCGCATCGGACGCTCCTCCGACAGAGGATGCGGACAGGCTGTCTGCCACAAATTCTGAAGTGGAAAGTGCCATGAACCACAGGCGTCGCCGGACAGTTCTACGCGACGCTTGTTTCTCCCAAGAGGCTTTAGATGCCTTTAATTCGGGAGATGCGTACCTCCGTGCCGCTCAAAATGGTTTTGCCAGAGCCACGAAGCAGTATGTAAAAGACATACGGGTAAGAAAATTTTGGTCAAATATATATATATATATATATATATATATATATATATATATATATATATATATATAAATATGCCAGTAGCCCCCGAGACTTGAAGCAGTTAGAGCAACTGATTTAAGGATCATTTAATATGCAGGTTCTTACAGAGAAGAATACCGTACTGTCCCAGGAGCTGGAAAAGTGCAAGGCCCAACTAGAGGCCGCACTAGCCGCAGCAGGGGAGCCCAAAGAGACCCCCTCAGGTAAGATACACTTTGAAAGATTAGTATTGTGCGGTGTGGGTGCAAATCTGACAAATCATATTGCAGATGGCACCGGACTCCATCCAAAAAAGCAACAACTCTTACGCCGGCTAAAGGCCGCTGAGAGTACGTTCACAAAGGTGAGGAGAGAGAAGAATGATCTTCAGGATGCCAACACCAAGCTGGACGTTGAACTTAAAGATGTTCGTGGCCAGGTGTCGGACTCCACGAAGGAGAATCAGCGGCTTCGACGCGACATATTTAGTAAGTGCTTGAACAAACTTTGAAAAAAGAGTTCGGCGAGGAAGTCGACTAACAGAGTAATGTCTGTAGGTATGCTCACAGGTCGTCCTGCAGAGGAGATGCCTGGTTCTACGGGTGACCTTCTTCCCAAACTCTGGCAACTGCAGGAGCGAATTTGGCAGGCGATTCGAGGCGTTGCCCAAGCCTTATGGCCTGCCCACTCCGTGCCTGAGGGCCTTGGAGAGCTTGCGGAGAAGCTGAAGGGAGCTCGGCGGCGCTTCCGGTTGTCGAAGATATCGGCTTGCCGACAAGGCGCTATGGAGGCCTGGGCCATGGTGAAGACCCGTTTTATGAAGTCTGACCCAAACCATATGGCCGAGGTCGGACCAGTGGGGCCTGACGGGAAGGAGATCCCTGTAAGCTTAGTATATGGCCAAGTAGAGTTGGCCGCGAAGTATTCCCAGCAGGACTGTAAATTAGACAGCCTGTTAGATGGTATAGAAGAGGAATACAATCAGTCAGAATGACTGTGTAATTTTGAATTGACATGTGTAATGCCTTCTAGCCGGATTGTAGATCGTTTGTCGTTGCCGACCTTTTCGCTTCAACCTCGGGACCTGATGGTCCGGAGTGTGTCCAAATACCCTAGCGGTTATATAAGAACCGGGGTATGTGTGGAGACCAGGCGTAGGGGTCATCAGTGCTTTATCAGACAAGTGCCCAACTAGTTATGTTATATTACATGGTTAGTAAGAAACATCTTCCAGAGAGAATAGTTCCGTTAAGGGTTCCTTTCGCTGGGAGGCATGCCCTAAGGTGCATGTCTGGACTGCGTGAAAAGACGCAGAAAAAAGCATCTGGGGGCGCAAAAATGAGTAAAAAGATCATCTTTTATTTCACCGACCGAATATTCCCTTAAGAATGCTAGCTTCCGGCTTCACCCAGTCGGAGGTACACGTCCGGCTGACCCGGCAGTAACAATCACAGAGGTGCTCCCTTTACCGCCTAGCCGAACAATCGGGAATGTAGGGGTAAGCACAGGAGCCAGGCAACCCAGCTTGGCCAAAACTTAAGTCATATCGATGCATATAATGGTGAAGAAAAAGGTACATGCGGAAGTTTGACACATGTGTTGGGCGTGAAGCCCGTATAAGTAAGCTTCTGTTAAAGAAGCCCCCAGGTTTAATGAGCGCGAGTGGCGCATCACTAGATGAGCCTTTAAGGGCTATAAAAGAAAAAATGGGAAGGAGAGAAATGTAAGATAGAAAAATGCTAAAAAGAATGGACAGAGGAAGGAGACGAACACAGAGTCCGGCGCTAGGCATAGAATCTTCGGAGACGGGTGGCGTTCCATGGGTTCAGCTCGAGTCAGTTGTTCGACGCATCTCGCAGGCGGTATGCCCCACCAGTCAGGACTTGGTCGATTATGAATGGACCTTCCCACTTGGGCTTGAGTTTGTCCTTTTTCTTATCTGGCAGGCGTAGAACTAGTTCGCCAATATTGTAATTTTTGGCCTGTACTTCTCTGCTTTGATATCTTCGGGCCTGCTGTTGATAAAATGCGGAACGGGCTTTTGCCACGTCACGCTCCTCCTCCAAGGCGTCCAAGTTGTCCTGCCGATCAAGCTCGGCTTCTCTTTCTTCGTACATGCGCACTCTAGGTGAGTCATGAATTATGTCGCAGGGCAGAACTGCTTCTGCACCGTACACCATAAAAAATGGTGTGTATCCGGTGGTGCGATTTGGCGTGGTCCACAGCCCCCATAGCACGGAGTCGAGCTCCTCTACCCAGTGCGTGCTAGATTCCTTGAGGGACCGCACTAGTCTGGGTTTAATGCCGCTCATGATAAGACCATTTGCACGTTCGACCTGGCCGTTGGTTTGTGGGTGATAGACGGAAGCATAATCGATCTTGATGCCCATGTTTTTGCACCAGAGTTTTACCTCATCGGCGGTAAAGTTTGTACCGTTGTCGGTTATGATGCTGTGGGGGACGCCATAATGGTGTACAACCCCGGATATGAAGTCTATCACAGGTCCGGATTCGGCCGTTTTAACAGGCTTGGCTTCTATCCATTTGGTGAACTTATCCACCATGACCAGTAAGTATTTTTTCCTGTGGGTCCCACCTTTAAGGGGTTCGACCATGTCAAGCCCCCAGACCGCAAAAGGCCATGTGATGGGTATAGTTTGGAGTGTGGTAGGTGGCATATGGCTTTGGTTGGCAAAAAGTTGGCAACCAGCGCATCGTTGGACTAGGTCCTGAGCGTCTGCCTAGGCCGTCGGCCAATAAAAGCCTGTACGGAAAGCCTTGCTAACAAGGGACCGAGCAGCGGCATGGTGACCACCTAGTCCGGCATGGATTTCAGCCAGAAGGTTCCGCCCTTCCTCTTCGGAGATGCACCTTTGAAGGACTCCGGTAGTGCTTTTCTTATAAAGCTCTCCCACATGGACTCTATAGGCTTTAGATCGCCGCACTATGCAGCGGGCCTCGTTTTGGTCCTCCGGGAGTTCCTGCCTAGTAAGGTAGGCTAGGAATGGTTCTGCCCACGGGGCGATAACCGCCATTATTACGTGGGCTGAAGGTGTAATTTCGTTGGCAGAGCCTCCAATGGTGTCAGATTGTTCGGCGTCGAGTGGTGTGGCTGGGTTCGGGCTGTTATTTGCGGGTTCCCCCTCCCATGCTACGGATGGCTTGAACAATTTTTCCAAAAAGATGTTGGGGGGACTGCATCGCGTTTTGCTCCGATGCGTGCTAGGATGTCCGCCGCTTGATTGTTTTCTCCGGCTATATGGTGAAACTCCAGCCCTTCGAACCGAGCTGACATTTTTAGGACGGCGTTGCGGTAAGCTGCCATTTTTGGGTCCTTGGCGTCGAAGTCTCCATTTATTTGGGATATCGTGAGGTTTGAATCCCCGCGTACCTCTAGGCGCTGGATACCGATGGATACTACTATCCGGAGGCCATGTAGGAGGGCCTCATATTCGGCTGCATTGTTGGAATCCATGTACATGATTTGGAGCACATGTTGAACTGTGTCTCCTGTGGGGGACGTCAGGACGACGCCGGCCCCCAGTCTGGCCAACATTTTGGAGCCGTCGAAATGCATAATCCAGTTTGAATATGTGCCGTACTCTTTAGGGAGCTCGGCCTCCGTCCATTCTGCGACAAAGTCGGCCAAAACTTGCGATTTAATAGCTCGCCGTGGCTTATAGGTTATATCGAACGGGAGAAGCTCGATGGCCCATTTTGCAATCCGGCCCGTTGCATCGCGGTTGTTGATAATATCGTTGAGTGGCACTTCTGAGGCTACTGTTATGGAACACTCTTGAAAGTAGTGTCGTAGCTTCCGGGATGCCATGAATATCGCGTATGCAATCTTTTGATAATGCGGGTACCATGATTTGCATGGAGTGAGGACAGTGGACACGTAGTAGACCGGCCTTTGAAGGGGGAATTTGTGTCCATCCGTTTCCCGCTCGACAACGAGCACTGCGCTGACAACTTGGTGTGTTGCTGCAATGTACAATAACATTGGTTCGCCGGTGTTTGGCGCGGCCAGGACTGGGTTTGTTGCCAATATAGCTTTTATTTCATCAAGTCCGGTCGTGGCGGCATCCGTCCACTCGAAGTGTTCGGTGCGCCGAAGGAGGCGATAGAGGGGTAGTGCCTTTTCTCCCAAGCGGGAGATGAAGCGGCTTAAAGCCGCCACGCATCCGGTTAATTTTTGTATTTGTTTAAGGTCCTTTGGGACATCCAATTGTGACAAACCTCGGATCTTGGCTGGATTTGCTTCAATTCCTCTACCGGATATAATGAAGCCCAAGAGCTTTCCGGCTGGAACGCCGAAGACGCATTTTTTCGGGTTGAGCATGATGTCATATTTTTGGAGGTTATCGAATGTAAGCCTCAAGTCGTCCACTAGAGATTCGACATGTCTTGATTTGACGACCACATCATCCACATACGCCTCCACTGTTTTGCCAATCTGGTTTGCCAGACATGTCTAGATCATGCGCTGATATGTTGCGCCGGCGTTTTTCAGCCCAAAGGGCATTGTGTTGAAGAAGAATGGGCCGTATGGTGTGATGAATGCTGTTGCAGCTTGGTCTGATTCTGCCATCTTGATTTGATGGTAACCGAAGTATGCGTCGAGGAAACACAACGAATTGTGTCCTGCGGTGGCATCGATAATTTGATCGATACGGGGGAGGGGGAAGGGATCCTATGGGCAAGCCTTGTTAAGGTCTTTAAAATCGACACACAGGCGCCAGGATTTGTCCTTCTTTGGTACCATCACCAGGTTTGCTAGCCAGTCCGGATGTTCTATGTCTTTGATGAATCCGGCCTCCAATAGCTTGGCTAGCTCCTCTCCCATAGCTTGTCTCTTGGGTTCGGAAAAACGCCGAAGGGCTTGTTTGACAGGTTTAAATCCTTTTAGGATATTTAAGCTGTGTTCGGCCAGCCTGCGTGGGATCCCTGGCATGTCTGAAGGGTGCCAGGCGAAGATGTCCCAATTCTCTTGTAGGAACTCTTGGAGTGCGGCGTCTGCATCAGGGTTCAGTCGTGCCCCGATGGAAGCTGTTTTGTTGGGGTCCATTGGATGAACCTGGAATTTGACTATTTCGTCAGCTGGCTTGAAGGATGTGGATTTGGATCTCTTGTCGAGTATCACATCATCCCTGTTAACCGTGGAGCGCAGCGCAGTCAGTTCCTTGGCCGCTAAGGCTTCGGATAGTGCCTCGAGGGCTAATGCGGCCGTCTTGTTTTCGGCGCGGAGTGCTATGTCCGGATCACTAGCTAGAGTGATAATTCCGTTCGGCCCGGGCATCTTAAGCTTCATGTACCCGTAATGGGGTATTGCTTGGAAGATTGTGAATGCTTCCCGCCCTAGTAAAGCATGATATCTGCTCTTAAATGGGGCCACCTGAAACGTGACTTCTTCGGACCTGTAATTATCCGGCGTGCCGAACACCACATCTAATGTGATTTTTCCTGTGCAGCGCGCTTCCCGACTGGGGATTATTCCTCTAAAGGTTGTGCTGCTTCGCTCGACACGGTTCCAGTCTATTTCCATTTTTTGAAGGGTTTCCTCATAAATGAGGTTCAGTCCGCTGCCTCCATCCATGAGCACCTTGGTGAGGCGAAAGCTGTCCACTATGGGACTGAGGACCAATGCAGCTGGTGCTCGGGCTGTTCGGAATCTAGGTTCGTCACTTGCGTTGAAGGTAATGGCAGTGTCGCTCCATGGATTTATTGTTGCAACTTGATAGACTTCGGCGAGGCTGTGGAGTGTTCTTTTTCGCACATTGTTTGATGCAAAAGTCTCGAAGACTGTGAGAACTGTACTGGTGTCCTTGGGCTGGCTTTCTGCGGCCTCCGGAATTAAGAGGTCCTCGCCGATTTTGGCCACCTGTCGGAGTATCCAACATGCTCTAAGGCTGTGAGTTGGTGTGGCGTCCTCTGTACTGTGAATTCTACAGGGTCTATCAAGCCATCTTTCCAGTACGGTTCCGTGCCCTATAGAGGGTTTTGGCTTTTTGGTGTTTATCCCGGGTGTCCTATGATGATGCACCCTCTTAGTTCGGACGGGATTACTATTCAAGGTCGGATTATCCCAAAATTTTATTTCGATTTTCCAGGCGCTTTCCATCGCACAGTATTTTTGTACTATGGATGCCAGGCCAGCGAAGCGTGTAATATCACGACGACTTACGATGTTAAGGATTCCCTTGTCCGTGCAATTACTGCAGAAAATTGAGATTGCGTCTCCCTCGCGGCAATCCTTTATCCTGTTCATAACCAGGAGGAATCTGGCCCAGTAATGATGTACTGTTTCCTCGGGCCTCTGCCTGATTTGGGAGAGATCGCTTATGATTGGGTGGGCGGGTGTCATTGAATCTGAAACCTCACCCAATCCAAGATTCTGAGGTCGTAGAGTTTCCGAACTCTGAAGTTCGGATTCTTGGATGTTGTCCAATGAATCTAGCCCATTGCCTGATCCTAAGCTCAGGTCTTGAGTTACATCCTCCCCTCCGCGGGTATCCGGCTTGGAGGGGTCGGGCATTCGGATCTAGCTAGTCCTTAAAATAGATGAAGGGTCGCCGCACTGCGCCTCTACCACGGCAATGTGGTGGGTGACTTGGGGAGAGTTAATTTCTCTTAGATTGGGTTTAAACCCAACTTGGTCGTAATCCGTAGCGACCCCCAGGGCGGCGATGCGATCCAAGAGCTCGTTTACGGAAGAGAGCTCCATTGGATCTAGCTGCTCGACGAGCTCCGAGCTGACATGTAGGTTGCTTTTGATGACTCGAGAGGTCACCGTCGGCGCAGCAGCCGAATAGGCGGTCATGAGGAAACCACCTAGCCGGAGAGTTTGGCCGACAGCCAAGGCTCCCTTAGCAACGGCGCCGTCTTTAAAGACGGGAGGAGGCATCCTTCCTGATTGCGACGGCACAGAGGAACTCTCAATGAAAGCACCAATGTCGGTGTCAAAACCGGCGGATCTCTGGTAGGGGGTCCCGAACTGTGCGTCTAGGCCGGATGGTAATAGGAGGCAGGGAACACGATGTTTTACCCAGGTTCGGGCCCTCTCGATGGAGGTAAAACCCTACGTCCTGCTTGATTAATATTGATGATATGGGTAGTACAAGAGTAGATCTACCACGAGATCAAGGAGGCTAAACCCTAGAAGCTAGCCTATGGTCTGATTGTTGTATCTGGAGTTGATGTCCTACGGGCTACAACCCTCCGGTTTATATAGACACCGGATAGGGTTAGGGTTACATAGAGTCGGTTAAAATGGTAGGAGATCTTGAATGTCCACATCGCCAAGCTTGCCTTCCACGCCAAGGAAAGTCCCATCCGGACAGGGGACGAAGTCTTCAATCTAGTATCTTCATAGTCCAAGAGTTCGGCTGAAGGTATAGTCTGGCTACCCGAACACCCCCTAATCCAGGACTCCCTCAATTACGATCCGAAATGGGTGGAGGGGGGCTGCCTTTGCGCCCACCATGGAACGACGTCTGCATGACATTTTATTGCCATGCAAGGCTCGTCTCTTTTGCTCTACATGATCAGTTCCATTGTGTACAATAACTGGCATGCATAGGAATAAAACATAGTGAGATTATGTAAGGAGTGCATGCACAAATCCAGAGTGATGGTAGCAAACTGTGGATAGATCCAAAACCAATGATAGCAGGTAGATAATAGCTTTAGTTAAAAAAATACAGATAATGGCTCCTTTAATGTTTGTTTGGACCCAACATGAAACTCATAGTAGACACCGGAGATTAACCAGATAGTAGACAGATAGTACTGATTGCTGCCCCAATATGTACCCCACAACCATTTAAAAACTCAAGTTTCAGCATTAGTTTGGACCTGACTCGGAGTCTAATAGGTGAACACGATGATAATGTAGCATGTCATCATATTAAGCGACGCATAACGTAAGCAGACACGGAAGAGTGCGACCTCTCTTGCGGACCCGTGTAGTCCTCAAGGTCATCTGCTCAGTTGATGATGGTAATGCAGTTGCCGTGGCTGCCGGCGGCGGGGAAGAAGATCTGAGGTGGCGAAAGACAGTCTGGAGAGCGGATCCCTGCTGTGGTGAACCCTTCCGTCATTGGAGCAGCTGAGCTGGGGTGGAACACAGTGCCGCAGGAGCAAGACAAACCACGCAAGGTTTTCTTTGACACATATCTGTAACAGAAGTAATTGAGTAAGGGCTTGTTTGAATTTGAGGATTCTGACAATGCAGGGATAGGAAATAGACAAGAATAGGATAGGAATGCACGTGCAAAACAGAGAATTTAGAAACACAGGATTTCTGCCAATCTGGGAGTTTGATTCACAACAATTGGAAGATCACAGGATGCAAAAAAGCATGGTGAGATTAAGTCAAACCACAAGAAAATGTACGGTTATAATGATATTATGCTACTATCTCTTAGTCTTGTGCTTGATGAATAGGAATATGAAAAGGAGGAGAAGTGGAAATTAGAATTCCTATGGTTTTTCTTTCAAGGAGACACTAAAGGAACAAATCCTACAGTTTTCATTTGCTC
The DNA here is from genome assembly GCF_002162155.2 of Triticum dicoccoides. Taxonomy (NCBI): domain Eukaryota; kingdom Viridiplantae; phylum Streptophyta; class Magnoliopsida; order Poales; family Poaceae; genus Triticum; species Triticum dicoccoides. The sequence goes on from NC_041382.1 coordinate 735,686,506, forward strand.
CATTCCTTTGCACCAAATTCATGAAAAGTAGTACCATAGGAAACTTTCCAATTCCGATGTTTTTCATTCACTTTTCCTTTCAAGCACTGGCGATTCTAGTAGGCAGGCTTGAGCAAGGAAAATCCTACACTAAAAAAATGTTTTTGTGCTACTTCTATTACTTTGGACCCAGGCCACTGCCATACTAGCTCAACTCCCAGGCCCATCGACAAATGCACAACTCAAACGCGTAGAGATAAATAATGATGTCATTCAAGAGAGTCCATCACGGATAGCTAAGTTGCCTGGTACCTCACTGCTTGTCATATAGTAGGGTAAAATAATCGTATATCCTGTTACTACGAGTGCTCAGTGGATAATATATATAACATGTAGAGTAAAAAAGAGATGCAACAAGTGTACAACCTCTTTGGCAAAGCCATGTCGATCATAGGGTGATTGGGTTGGCCGGTGAGGATGCTCCGGCTAACTTGGCCGTCGGAGGAGGGGCAGAAGATCTTAGGCGTCTGGAGATGGAGCCCGAGGTACTTCTCCGCTGTGATGGAGAGTTTCATCGTTGGAGCAGCTCCGGTGAGTTGTACGACGCCGAGGCTGAAGCATGACAAGAGAGACAACGAACAACATTAACCTGAGTGGAATTCTAATAGCATCTCCAATATATGACGTAAAATACATAACCACAAAGTGCTAGATGTAAAATACATCAGTCGCTCATCTCTGAAGTTAACTGTCGAAACTGAACTTAACTGTCGAAACTGAACTTAACTGTCGAAACTGAATTTTGCTGTCGAAATTGAATTTTGTTGTCGAAACTGAACGCACTAGCAAGGTGAGGCTACACGTCGGTCGACTTACTTTTTCATCTCTGGTCAGTCGATTTTGCAGCCGTCGGATACGAAATCAAGGGCCCGCGGTTCATCTTCAACCTCCACTACCTGAGCTGCCAGCCACCACCGGCCAAACAGCAGCCCCCCGCTGCCCGCGGCCGGTGGTGCGCCACCCCGCCTGCCCCGAAAACACTCCCCACCGCCGGTCCGCCGCCGCCCCGGCCATCCCTCTAGGCCCCCCCGTGCCGAGCTTTTTCTCCGGCGATCCCTAAGCCACCGCCCCACCAACGCCCTGCCACCGCCGGCGACCACTGCCCCCATCCTGAACCCTAAGATAGATAGTGGGGTACCTCTTCGGTGATCCCCCCTCCCC
>NC_041382.1:735688144-735704129 GCF_002162155.2 Triticum dicoccoides
ACCCAAAAGTCGATTCAGTCGACTGAAGTGTAGCTAAATCGGAGCAGCATCGCAAGCAAGAGCAAGAGTGAGAGCAGCAGCGCGAGCAAGAGCAATATCAAGAGCAGACCAGGCAAGGGACCGAGAGCAAGAGCAGAGCAGCAGCGCGAGCGAGAGCTAAAGCAGCAGCAGCTCCTACTGATGTGGACATTGCCGCCGAGGGAGCGACGCCGTGGAGGAAGTGGTCGGCGATGCCACCGTGGATGGAGCCGCGCTGTGTCGGCTCGGGACCGAGCACCGGCAGCACCGTGAGATCGAATCAAGAAGAAAATGCGGCGATTAGTGTACAACCTCTTTGGTGGCGCCGATTAGGCCACAGCTTCATCCGAGGAAACGGTGATGATGATGCTGTTCTGGTGGTGCAGGTGAATACGATGGTGTGGGAATGGAGGTGGCGCGAAAGATGAGGGGAACATCGGGGCAGCTCCTTGGAGGTGGAGGACGGGGTGGTTGAACCGGCGGGACGATGAGATCGATGACGGATCCTCATCCGCTACGGTGGATGAGGGACGTCGAGGTGTTGCTGTGGACGACGTCATCGGGGAAGAGGCTCCGGCTGGGTGGCGGACGGAGCAGGGTGTGGGGTTTCATCGCGGGTTTTCGCGGCCTCGGTGTATGAATGGGTAGGCGGATGGGATGACAGTGGGGAACCATGGCTTAGAGACGCGCTTGTACGAAATGTGGGGTAAGCTACGAAAGTACCCCCACCGATTTGAGGCGGTTCTTTCGGTTCAGGGGTACCACGGGCATTTCGCGTGTCGGGATTTCACAGGAGGTGGGAGTTTTCGCGCGCGTTGTAATTTCGGAATAGCAAGGCGCGGGTTGAGATGGAGGGAGTTGTCGGAGCACAACGAGACAAAGATATATCTTAAATATTTCGGGCTAACAAGGCGCGGGTTGAAGAGGCGGGAGTTTCGCAGCACGATAGACAGAGACGCTAGCTTGAATTTTCGGCATAACAAGGCGCGGCTTGAAATTTCGGAAGAACAAGCTTAATGTGTACCCCAAAAAAAGACAATTTGCACCTCAACATGCACAACACACACAAACACCATTTAGACTAGAGTAAGGTACACGTGCATTGCACGCATGAGATTTGGCAACCAAATTATGAATAAGTACCACATTATAGCGTGCAAGCTTTGAGTCATATATGCATGATGGAGATGTTCGTTTAATTCTTATTGTTCATTTCATTCAAAATCATCGAGTTTTTATAAGAAAGCTAATCTATTTTAAGATTCATGGAATTATGCATTGTAAGACATAAAGTAAAAACAAATAATGGCAAATCATGTAGAAAAACATTTGGGTAATTCTGATACGGAAGATTCTAGAACAAATAAGAAGTGCTTGTGTTTTGATGTTTGTTCATTATGCTTAAGTTCAACCATGGAGTCTTCTAGATTATACATGTGGCGAAATCTGGAGGAATCTAGATGATATCCAATGGCCAGTGGTGCTCAAATTTGCCATCTTTGGACCATCGATTCGCCTCATCCAACGACCATCTTTCAAAGTTAAAGTTACCCGCACACAATATAAAAAATATAAAATATAGTATATATATAGGGGTATAGATATAGATATGTGATGCGAAAGCCGCCCATCATCTCCAATTAGAATAGTGTGTCCATGCACGGATGCGACGTGGCCAAATGATGTCTGCCATCAGTATCTCAAATTCAAATCAGTCTGACCTTGTTCAATGTGTATACATTACAACATGCTCATTTCCAAACCACACCGTGCAGATCTCCATTATATTCATGCATGCATGGGTTTCAAACATCAGGATCTCTTATTCAAATATTTGAATTCAACTTTACATTGGTTATGACCTCACCTATTCTTTTACACCCACACAGTAGTCTTCTCTTTATAATTGTACCACTAACTTTCTCTCGTGCATGCATCCACACACACTACCAGTCGGCATTATCCATCGCATGCATGCAATCTTTTTCTTCAGGTCGGTCTCCCATGAAGGCACACACCCACACACATCCCCCTCTCCATCATATCGGGCATTCTTTATCTCTCACGCGTGCATGCGCAACGATCGATGTTCCTCTATGTATGTGTGTATATATCTAGGTCTTTCATAGTTTTCCACACAAACCGATCAATCGATATATCCAATGAGGTCTCACCCTCTTTCCCACGTCCACATCGATCAATCTATACCTCTCTATATAGGATTAACATATATAGCTAATACACCCACATTAATTATATATCCAACGCCACCCTCTCATCATCCATGCCTTCCGCTTCATCTCTCAGACGCGTGCACAATGGTGAAGATAGGGGGCAGTAAGGGCCCTACCCCCTCACCCCTAACATCACTATATATCGAGGCTAATACGAATGTGATCATTAGACAATTGCTGCTAAAAATGGTTTAAGTTCATGAATTGACCCTCCTCATAAAGGATTAGCAATGCTTGGCCCCCTAGCTCATTTATTTTTCATGGCTCCGCCACTGTGCGCAACAGCGCACGTGTTCGCCCCCTCTCTCTAAATATCAATCTCGCACTTGTGCATTCCTTCATAGTCTCCCTCCACTCGGCCCCTCGCACCATCTTCTAGCCCCCACCAGATTTTGCCACATGTACAATCTAGCAGACTCCATGGTTGAACTTAAGCATAATGCACAAACCTCAAAACAACAGTGGTTCTCTTTTGTTCTAGAATCTTCCGTATCATAACTGCCCAAACTTTTTTTCTAGTTGAATTGCCATTATTTTTTTTACTTTACTTTACAACACACAATTCTGTGAATCATAAAATAGATTAAGGGCTTCTTTGATTCAAAGGATTCTCAAAGGAATTTTGGAGGATTCTAATCATTAGGAATTTTTCCTATCTTGGTTGTTTGATTCGTAGGATTGTAAACCATAGGAATTTTTCCATATGATTCATTGCACTAGATTTCATAGGAAACATCCCATCCACTCAAACCTCTTTGAAAGAATTCTGCGTTTTTTCTATGCACAATCAAACACTCGTACAATCCTGTAGGATTCAAGACGACATTCCACTATAATCCCATGTTTTTCCTATTCCCGCATTCTTAGCTTTTTTATGAAAACTAATTGATTTTGAATGAGATGAACTATAAGAATTAAGTGAAGGGCTACATCAGGCATATATGACTCAGAGCTTACATGCCATAGTGTGGTATTTATTCATAATTTGGTTGCAAAATCTGATGCGTGCAATGCACGTGTACCTTACTAGTACTTCGAGTATGTGCAAAACACGTAAATTAGAATACCAATGGCACGCTACACAGTGTCTCTCTTACAGTTCATGAAGCAACGTGGCACATGTGGAGGCATTGTCGCGACCTCCTTGCGTGGATTCATCACAGTGACGTGCTGCTGGTTCCAGAAGAATGTACTCATCCTCCCTGAGCCATACTGGTGGTACATGCACGAAGCGAAGATGTGCACGCACGCCACACACGCACTCATTCCCTCGCACACACACGCGGGTACACGGGCGGATGCAATTTTGTACCAAGATCCACCCCATGTGATAATTTGACGCGTGTAAAGTTGTTCACTTCATTGATGGTCAATTAATACAGCGCATGCAAATTGAGTGGACGTGAGGGCGGAAGAAAGACATTATTACTCCACTGCGCGCATGCGAATAGTTAAATCGTGGGTTGCTAGTAGTACTTCCATTGGTCTCCTTTGTATTTTGTGCCAATTTTTGACAGTAACATAATATTTATGCATTTGAGAAGTGTAGTACTTGAAATTTATGTTCCGCTAAACTCGCCGGGAGCCGTTTCGGGCCTCAAAACCAAAACCATCAATTAATCTTTACTTTGTTCCCATCACATTCGAAAGCCTGCTCACACCTACTAGTACGTACCAAACCTGAACGTGTTCCTACTATGCAGGTATTAGTACTAGTGCTAGTACTTAGGTTATAAAAAGGGGAACTACCTAACCGAAAATTACTCTACCTTTCCTCCTCATAAGTGCTTCTTCTTCGTCCGTCGTTGCCATGGCCGGTGAGCAGAGCTATAGGTCGAGAACTACTCGTAACAAGGGAGCGGCAACCAAGGCTGCGGAAAAAAATAGAGGGCTCGCCGCCACGCAGAGACCTCGAAAGATCTCTCACGGGCAGGCAATGGCTCCCAGGAGCGCCCTAGCCACGGAGGCGAACATGCCGACCCAGCGGAGCTGGAGTCGTTATCCCTCGACGGCATGCCCGATCAGCTCAATAAGCAGAAGGAGTTCATCCAAGGCTTGATGGAGTTGTTGAAGGAGAGTCTCAATTACATGCCCGCTGAGCTCAATCAGCAGGGGGAGTTGACCGCCGGCTTGGTGATGCTGCTGAAGAAGAGCATTGCCTCGAAGAAGAAGGCGACCGGAGAAATCCAGCGACTTCAGGAGGACAAGGCAAAGCTCTGCCACGAGATCGACCTGTTGAAGGAGAAGAATGGCGGCTGGAAGAAGCTGCATGAGAATAGTAGTTCCTCGATGAAGATGTTGCAGGCCCTCGTCATGGAACATAAGGAGGAGTTGGCGAAGCTCTACATCGAGCACCTGACTGCTGTCAAGGTACGTAATGCGGCCGTGGAACAGATGATGAAGGCTCGTGTCGAGAAATCCCGCGTCATGGACAGAATGAAGAAAATGGCGGAGGAGACGCGCAAGGAGATGGAGGTCGTGGAGGCGATGAAGAAGCAGTTACAACTCCGTGGCAAATTAGATCATTTGGCGTGATAATCTTCCTTCTTCTTTTGCTCCTGTGTTTCATCTCTTGCTTCGGGTGTTTTGCCGCACGTGTCACGTTCTCTGTGAGGCATGAATAGAACAATGGTTTTTTTTGAGGGAATGAATAGAACAATGCTAAAAATGAGATAACTAGCAAATTAGATCATTTTTTATCGCCATATGGCACTGGGATGCCGTGTTTCGTGCTCCTCCATCGCAGTACTACTCCAGTGGAAAACTTGAGTATACCGCACGGTTCTTTGCTCCTCCTCGATCAGGTCATCGACGCATTTATACGAGCAGTCAAATCACAAGGCCCCGCCTTCCAGCAGTAATGAGCCGTCAAATCACAAAGGCCCTCGCCTCTCGTGAAACCGACCAAGCTAGACTGCCCCGCCCTCTAGCCTTTTAAAAAATGTATACTTTTGTACAACAGTAGTATCGATGGATTGCGCCATGGAGCAAAACTTGAAATTAAAAAAAAAAGGTGGTACATATAGAGAGCGCTCGTCGCCAAATTATGCATATAGTACTATTAAAAAGGCTAGTTACAATAATGGTGTCCAGCACAACCCACCCCTCAAATAAAACTAAGAGGGTGCTTGGATACGTTTTAGTCCCATGACTAAAAGTAGTGGGACTAAAACATGCTAGCCTCACCCATGCTTGGATCCAAATACTAAAAAGCCTAAAATCAAGTTAATGAGCATTTATTATCCTCCAAACCCTCCAATCCAGAACTCGCCTGTGTTAAAGGAGAGGAGTTAAATGAGTAGAGAGAGGACTAATCCACATTTTAATAGGGGTACCCCTGACTAAAAAAATTTAGTCTCAAGACTAGTTTTAGCCCCTCTTTAGTCAGGGGTGCTTGGAACTTTAGCCTCTGAAAGAGACTATTTTTAGTCAGACTAAAATAAGTCCCTTGGATCCAAGCACCCTCTAAGCATCCTAGAATTCTTTGACAAAACTAAGCACCCTGAAATTCTTTGACAACTAAACTGCTGGCTATATGATATTGGCCATATATATTGTACGTATATAATGTGAAGAAACGAGTGGTAGTACTATACCAACTAAAAGATGAAATGTAAGAAATACTAGTATGTACATACTGAAGAGTTAAAGTAATGAGAAGAAACATAACATAGTTCTGCTGGGGGCTCAACACAACACACCCCTCAAATTAAATTAAGCACACCTGAAATTAAACTTTGCAACTATTCCAGTAGACACTGCATTAGAACCACCATGAGAAACGACACTACCACCTTACTCGGAGTCCTCGTCCATGTCCTCGACTTCGTCCTTGTCCCTCTTCCTCTTGGCCGATACTTCTTTGCTTGAACCGCACACTTGGCTGTTGCTCTTCATCCAACCGTTGTAGATATTGAAGCAAAGGTATCCATCCATTGCAGCGTAGTGGATGTGGTCTATATCTAGTACATTCCGCTGCCATGCATGACGATGAAACGTATATGGAGGTTTCTCCAGTTTACCGTACGAAGGATGAACCATGGCTCCTGCCAGGGTCAGCATTGAAGCTAGGCTGACGAGAGGACACCAGCCGATTCTTCTGGAGGTCGAAGGTGTTGCCTACAATGAGGCCTATCCGACCCAGGACTTCTTTGTCATTACCAAAGTCTACAGTAACGAATTTGACTAGGTTGCTCTCGAGGAAGTCCTTAAAATCCGGGCACTCAACATTGGCATGGCATATGTGGTAGACCAAGCATAAGTCATGCACGCAAACCTGGATCACGGCGGGCTTCTTCCTCTCTTCGTCCTTTAGATCCTTCTCTCATCCCAGGACTGAGGTGTACCCAACATCTAGCCCAGCAACCCACTCATCATCTGAGTCTTCGAACATGCGTTTGAAGCAAGAAAGGCATCCTTTCACCATCGCGGAAGAATGGGTGTAGATGACGTCGAACTCATCGCCGGTGATGGTTCTAACCTTGTACTCACCGCTGATCATGGAGATTTGAGACGCCATGGATTTGGGAGGAGGGTTAGGATTAGTGGAACTACCGTAATGTGAATGGACGGGACGACTAGGAGCGAACCACCGTAGTATTGAAGGACGTGCAGGGACGAGTAGGAGCGAACTGCCAGCGTGCGAACGGCAGGGTAGTGGCTTTCCATTCCCCATGATACGGGCTTCCGAGAGCCCTTGGATCTGAGATCGAACAGTTGCATGGAGTGATTCTAGACCTATGGGTCAATATCCTATCCTGGAGGGTTATTCTACAAATTTTCAGCAACTTAGCATGCGACCGTTTGATCTCAGATCCAAGGGCTGCCAGCAGCCCGTATCATGGTCGCGCCTACCACGACCGTCGCGTCGCTCGCGTGGTCACGACCTTGGAGATTTGACATGGTGCGTTAGGCTATCTGATGTTGGCATGTCATACATAGTCATCACTTAGTCACTCATACTACAACAAGGTTGGCTATAAGGTTGGCTATAAGTGTATTTTTTTACTCCTCTCTATCTCTTTCTTCGTACTCCCTCCGTCCCATAATATAAGAACTTTTTTGACACTAGTGTAGTGCCAAAAACATTCTTATATTATGGGACACAGGGAGTACTAGTATTTATTGCATTTTCCAAGGAGTGACCTCTTCCAATGAAATGGTGTTGCTAAGTTTGCTTCATTTAATTAGCTATAGACTCAAAATTGTCTTTTCACCTAGGTACTCGCGCTTAGCACCATTTCTTCCTTGGGTCACCAAACTAGTCTCTCTCTTCTTGATTAACTTGCCACATCAGACTTTATGCCTATGTGGCAAGCTTAAGCACCTGTAGGAGCAAGTAAAAGTAAGTACAATAGTGCACTTTACATGGCATTTTTGCATATGTGGAGGAAAGAGAGGCGAGGAAAAAGTTGAGAAGTGGGCTCTCATGCAAGAGCCAGCCTCTACTACATGGTGGAGCATTGGGAGAGGGACCTATATGGAGGTGGTCAGGAATCGGGAGACTCACGCCGGTCGTAGTGCCGCAGTTAAAATGATAATGGCAAGTCAAATCACGGGGCCCCACCTGTCCAGCAGTAACTCGTTGTCAGATCACACAGCCCTACGTTTGCAGCAGCCTACTCCCTCGTCTTCTCGCGTCTCTGTCGAACCGACTAGGCGGAACTTCCCCGCCGCCTACCGCGCAGGAAAAGCCCCGCCCTCGACTTTTAAATAGTATACAGTATACTAATTTTGTATCCATGGATTGTGCCCGCACCATGGAGCAAAGCGTCTAGAAAACGGCGGTACACATGTACGGAGTATACAGCACGCCCACCGTGTTCGCGTCGCACCCCAAACGGTTGGTCGGTCTGGCACGCTGCTCTCCGAATGGAACGCGCGTCATATTGTGTTTGCACACACATGTGGGACGGCAATTGAGAACTGACCATGGGCACACTCCCCGGCCCCGCAAGTCAGGTGACTTAATAGAAGAGGGAGACGAGCGATAGTACTAGAGAAGTGTTGGTGCCTAGACGATCCCTGCAAGACACGGAAGATCAGTTCGTCCATGCATGTGACCAGACTCCAGCAGACACGCCTGGATTGGCTATCGTCTACATATCGTGCAGGCTGTGTTGTACATGGGTGTAGTTGAAGTGAGAAATCTAAAAAAGGTTTCTTGTCATCTCGAAAAATTAGGTGTCATGTGCTTCGGATCACTGTGAGGGTTAAACAGTGACAACTGAGTTGGGCTAGTCATTGGGGGCACATGCACGAACAGTGACTACTCGGTTGCCATCTAGGTCAAGCCGGCTATGTTAATTAGGACATCTATCGATGGACCCCTTTTCTACGAGTTTATCTTTAATTTCAGCTTTGTTCCTCGTCTAGTTTGTCCATCGGGATTCATGTTGTCTCCTTTGGGCAGTGAGGTTATGATTTCTTGTCAAGTGGCATTTTTTTGTGTTATATGTTATAAGCCGGCGCTTCAGATCAATCTGACGACAACTGCGCCTCCGGGCCACGTGCATGAAGACTTCTCGACAGTCATTGACGAGGTCAAGCCGGCTCCGGTAGATAAAAGAAAACTAGTACTACTCAACTATATAGGCAGGAGCCTCCGCGCTTGCTTACTAGTATTGCTCTCTTCACACTGTCTCGGCCTCTCCAGATCTAAACACGACAGCGGTGGCCACACACACTCTCTCTCTCTCTCTACTCACCGCTGGTCACAGATCCAGCCGGATCCTCTCCGTCGGGGAAGGTGAGAAGGTGCAACATTCACGCGGTCGTCCTCGGCGACGGCTCTTACCCACTGTTGGGCGCATCCTGATCAGCCTGCCTTGCCGTTCTCTCCCAAGCACCGCTGGCGAGGATGGGCCTCCGACCCCTTCTTCCTCGCTGTCATAGTGTGGGAAGATCCAGCCTCCCGCCGCCCACCTAGCGACATCCTGGCGACCATCAGGCATAACTTCCTTTGAAACCGGCCTTTCTCTACTTCCCGAGCTCCTGACGTCGCTGCATTTGTATCTTTTACTATTTCTCAGGGGCCCTTGTAGATAGGATCGATCGGCTGTTCGAAAACCACCTATTTTTTACGTTTAAGAGGTAAAACTAGTTCATGCACTCGAATCTAGTACTACTTGGTTCAAACAAGGAAGAAAGGGGGTGGGGGTGGGGCATGATTTGTTACCTGAATCTAGTACTTGGTTGAAAGAGGAAATAATGGGGGTGAAAAGTAGCAGAGACTGGCTATCCAACTGGTCTCTAGGTCTAATAGGGAAATAAAGGGAAATGCAGTACAAACTAAATATAAACCCGATCTATTGGTTGAAAAAGGAAAGAAAGTGGGGACTGGGGGACAAGTCAACAGAGTAAGTCCAGCACTAGATTTGCTAGCCACACAGTATAAGGTGGCTATACCGAACAAAAATGGGACCAACCCAGATATCATGTTCTGATGTTTGTTGCCCCAAGCCACTCTTATGTAATGCCACTGGTAAAATGTAGCAGTCGCACTATTAAAAGTAAGGACACGTTAAACCAATGTTGTTTTCAATGTAATGCCTCTAGTAATATGAATCAATGGCACTTCTTTACATGTCCTGCTAAAATTTCCCATTAAGATAAGTTGGTTCTTTGTGTTAGAAATGCAACTGTCCTGGTCTGCCTACTCTCCCATGCCCAAAGTAATGTCATATTTAACGGTTGTCATAGTCAATCCTAATGCCCACACTAATATCTAGCAATGCCAGTGCTTTAGAAATTGCTACTGTCCTTGTAGGATTGCCATTTAGATAAGGAACATTCTTCTTTTCATTTGATGCATGTTTCATCACTTGTTAGTCACCCTCCTTTCCACCTTTTTTGTGCAAACAGAGATATACATTTCACGCTTGATCTTAGTTGAACTGCACAAATGATATCCAAATTATAGTTGAGCATTCCTGGAGCTGCACAACCAACCTTGATGTTGCTCAATTTTATTGCAACTAATGAAGAAGAAGCTCTGTGGGTTTCGTTTTCTGATGGAAATGGAACTGGGGCTGGAGCCCTTTTCTTAAAAAAAATTGAAGAAGAAGCTGCTAGCTCGCGGGACATTGCTTCATTTTAGGTGAACTGCACCAAAAGGTCCCATGAATTGAATCATCCATGTTGGTGACTGAAAGAGCCAGCTTCAGCATCCCAGTCTAAGCACCCCCGGCCTCCATCCTTGCGACGCACGATACACCTTGTTTGCCACCTGCTCGACCCTAGTGTCACTGATAAAATGAAGTAATAATACAGTTAAAATAGAACGAGTGTCATCTCTATCATTTCATTCCAATGTAGATAAAGAAAGTGCTTCTCTTTGTTAATGTATGTTTCATCAACTAGTCCCATTGTTAATGTTTAAGCGTTTCTGCAAACTGGGGTGCTTAATTTTAGTTGATATGTACAAAAATAGAGATTTGAATGTCTCAAGGCGCCTCCTTGTACTACCGCTGTACACTGATGTTCATCACTGGCAGAAGGTGTATCTGGGAGACTTGGGACGATCTCTAGTATGAGGCTCGCAGGGCCCATCTCGCCCTCGCAGCATGGCATACTATGATACTATTGCAATATTTTCTTCTATTTATTTTGTGTGTTTCATAAACTAGTGCCACTATAATGTAATCACGCTTTTTCATTATCTGTGCAAACAGGGTTATTCAGCTGCATTTTGGTGGAACTGCACAAATGTATGTATGGAACCGACATATATGCAGAGTGCGAGGTGTGCCAAGTAAAAATTACCGACACCAACCATGCTGCACGCACGCATTGGCATCCACCACCACCAGTGGGATGTGTGGCGCTCTCTGTGGACGGATCTTTCTCGGCAGCAAATCATCTATCCAAATACTAGTAGCTTATATTGGCAGTTTTCTAGGGAGTACTCTTTTTTGAAAGAAGCACCAATCTTTTTTCTTTATTTGTACATTGTGTCACAACTTTGACCCAAAGGTCCAGAGCTATTTTAGGGTGATTGGTGTAGTACTCGGAGACTGATTGTAAGCATGATTTTCATTAGCTATCACACTGATTGTAAGCATGAGCAGGTGGAAGATTAGGTTAGTGCGAAGCTTACCTTAAACCCTACCGCCGCCACTACTAGGAAAAGGGCTATAGATGGAAATGACACTAATGGCGCACCAGACATGTGGTGCGCCATTAGTATATACTAATGGCGCACCACCTCCTGATGCGCCATTAGTGTTGAAACTACTAATGGCGCACCCTGCCAACGGTGCGCCATTAGTACCAATTTTTTTTGAACTAGTGCGCATGTCCAAACATACTAATGGCGCATCCACTAGTGGTGCGCCATTACTAGTTGTAACTAGTAATGGCGCACCAGCCAGAAGGTGCGCCACTAATGTTATTTTTTTTATTATTGTTTTTATTCCTTTTTTTGCAAAAGTACTAATGGTGCGCCATTAGTAACCTGGATTACTAATGGCGCATTTGTTGCTGGTGCGCCATTAGTAAGTGGGCAGCAACAAGATATTTTGGACAGCCTCTCCTCCCACACTCACTTTCTCCCCACTTCATTCTCTCCACCGCCTCCTCCTTGTCTCGGGTGCCTCCTCTTTTTCACCTCATTTCCACCATAGATTCATTCAAATTAAGTGGTTAAGTTACCTTGTTTTGCTAGGTAAGTAAGGGGGGAAGCTATATTTATGTTGTTCTCCCTACAACAATGTGCACATGCACTTTTTATGGCCTAGCTAGATCTATGTATGTTCGTGGTGTTGCATATGTTTGTGGTGTTGCATATGTGTTCGTGTTTGGAGGTGTACCGGTATTTGAAATGCGATAGTTGCCAATATTTTGCCGGAATGTTGATTCATTTCCGTTTCGGCGAGAATTTTGGCATTAAGCATTCTTTTTGGTCCTATTTTTAGGGAAAGTCATGCCAAATTTTTTCTTGGTTCTAAAATATCGTTTTCCTCTACCCCGCAGGCGACCATGGTCCGCACGATGACCGAAGGCATCGTGAATAGGTTTTTGAGGTCCGCGAAGGCCGAGATGCTTCAAAAGAACGAGACGGAGATAAGATGTCCGTGTCGAAGATGCAAGCTGAATAGCCTTATTGCGGCCCGGATTCCGGGCAGGTGCGGGACCACCTGCTCTTGCGTGGTTTCATAGATGGCTATCGGTGGCAAGGTGATGAAGATGACTACGAAGTCGTCCATGGGGGCCGGGCAAGAAATGAGGAAGGGCAGCAAGACAACCACCGTGGCTCGGGGGGGCGAGAAGACGAAGAATCCCCAGGAGATGATCACGACGGTGATGCTATACACAGTCATCATGTAGAAGATGCAGGACATGATGATGATGCCGGCGGAGCAGACGATGCTGGACCATCGATGGGCTGGGTGCAGGAACCTCATATTCAAGAGCTGCTTCTCAAGCAGACGGATAACGCAAGAACTGCCGCCCGAGAGAAAGCCAAGATGGATCAACTTGAGTTAGACGCGGTTACTCCATTGTATGAAGGATGCAGGCCCGAGGATACCCGCCTGAAAGTAACGCTCATGGCTCTGGAGATGAAGGTAAAACACAAAATGACCGACGCATGCTTCGACGAGAACATGTCATTCTGGCACGAACGTCTTCCCAAGGGGAACAAGTGCCCGACCAGTTTGGAGGAGGCGAAGAAAATTGTGTGTCCTCTGGATTTACTGCACGTGAAATACCATGTGTGCATGAACAATTGCATCATTTATCGGGACGAGCACGCGGAGTCTACCATATGTCCGGTGTGCGGTGTCACTCGATACAAGAAGAGAAAGAAAGCTCCTCGAAAAGTGGTGTGGTACTTTCCGATCACTCCTCGTCTGCAGCGGTATTTCGCGGACCCTAAGGTAGCAAAGCTCCTGCGTTGGCACGCGGATAGGGAGGAGAAGAAGCGAGAAGATGACGCAAATGATCCGGAGATAGATAAAAAAGACAAGATGCTGAGTCACCCTAAGGATGCGAGCCAGTGGCAAGCGTTGAACTTCGAATACCCAGAATTTGGGAACGATCCAAGGAACATCATGCTGGGCGCGAGCACCGATGGAGTCAATCCGTTTGGCAGCCAGAGAAGCACACATAGCACCTGGCCTGTGTTCGTGTGGATGTACAACCTTCCCCCCTGGTTGTGCATGAAGAGGAAGTACATTCACATGAGTATGCTAATTGAAGGGACGAAACAACCAGGGAACAACATCAATCTGTATCTGGGGCTGCTGAAAGAGGAGATTGACACGCTGTGGAAAACGCCAGCCAATACGTGGGACACCGCAGAGAAAGAATATTTCCCTATGAGAGCCGCACTGCTCACGACGGTGCACGACTATCTCGGTTACGGATATCTTGCGGGGCAAGTAGTCCACGGATTTTCTGGATGCGTAGGTGCATGGATGACACAACGTATCGCTAGCTAGATAGAGATCCCGGGTCTTCGAAAACCGTGTTCATGGGACATCGAAGGTGGCTACGCAACGATGACCCGTGGAGGAAACGCAAGGATCTGTTCGATGGTGAAACCGAACCCCGAAAACGCCCGTGTACGAGGAGCGGCGAGGAAATAGACAAGCTGTTGAAAAATTGGAAAGACTGCCCACTGCCGGGAAAGAAGCAAAAGGCGCCAGAGCCGCTGCTGAAGGTTTGGAAAACGAGGTCTGTTTTCTGGGACTTGCTGTACTGGAAGATCCACCGTGTGCCTCACAGCCTTGATGTCATGCATATCACGAAGAACGTGTGCGAGAGTATGCTTGGTACCCTGCTCAACATGCCAGAGAGGACCAAAGATGGGCCGAAAGCAAGGGCAGACTTGAAATCAATGGGCATCAGGCAGGAGCTTCATGCTATATATGATGATGATGATGATGATGATGATGATGAGGCGAAGCAGGACACAGAAATTCGTCGCAAAGGCAAAAAGGCCAAGAAGACCGGAAATGACTACCCTCCCGCGTGCTTCACTCTAAGTCAGGAGGAGATCGAGCAGTTTTTCACCTGCCTCCTAGGAGTAAAACTTCCTTACGGTTACGCGGGGAAGATAAGCAGATACCTAGACCCAGCGAAGCAGAAGTTCAGCGGGATGAAGTCTCACGACTGTCACGTGCTGATGACACAGATACTTCCAGTTGCAATCCGTGGGATCATGGACACGCACGTCCTTGAAATGCTATTTGGCCTATGCAACTTCTTCGACGTCATCTCTCGGAAGTCGATTGGCGTGAGGCAACTCAGAAGGCTACAGGAAGAGATCGTGGTGATACTATGCGAGCTTGAGATGTACTTCCCGCCCGCATTCTTCGACGTTATGGTGCATCTGCTGGTCCATATAGTGGAGGATATCATCCAACTCGGGCCGACGTTCTTGCACAGTATGATGATGTTCGAAAGGATGAATGGTGTCATCAAAGGATACGTTTGCAACATGTCACGTCCAGAGGGAAGCATAGCCAGGGGCTTTCTGACCGAAGAGTGCATCTCCTACTGCACGAATTATCTAGGCATCGAGAACCCCGTTGGTCTGCCCGTCAACAGGCACCTCGGCAGGCTCGCTGGATGGGGTCACCGTGAGGGTCGCCGCGAAATGCATGTCGACTTCGAGGGTCGACTCGCCGACTTTGAAAGAGCAAACCTAGTCGCGCTACAACACATAGACGTGGTCGATCCTTGGGTGGTAGAGCACAAAACCTTTATTAAGAAGACGTACAATGACCGAGGCCAACAGAGGACGGACGGAGACATACTCAAAGAGCACAACTCATGTTTCATGCGTTGGTTCAAGCAGAAGCTTCTGTCGTACCCTTTACATGAGGATTCTTCCACGGAAGAACAACTCATATTTGCCTTGTCACAGGGCGCCGAGCACAACCTGATGACCTATGAGGCGTACGATATCAACAGCTACACATTCTACACCGAGGCCAAGGACATGAAGAGCGATGGTTATCAGAACTCCGGGGTAACGATGGAATCCTACACCGGTAACGACAAGGACAGATACTACGGAAGGATCGAGGAGATCTGGGAGCTGAGCTACGCTGGAGAGAAGGTCCCGATGTTCCGTGTCAGATGGGCCAAGAACGTCATAAAAGAAGACCGGTATTTCACCACCATGGTTATACCCGAAGCCAAATCCAAGACCGCGGGCGCAAACGTCACCGCGAAAAATGAGCCATGGGTACTGGCTTCCCAAGTGGACCAATGCTTCTTCATTACCGACCGCCAAAGCCCAGTCGTGTTGTCGTGAGGAGAGGCAAAAGGAAGATCATCGAAATGGATGGAGTAGCCAATGAGCAAGACTTCGACAAGTACGGCGACCCGAGGATCGAACATGACGACGATGATGAAGTAGCAGCATACACCACAAGAAGAAGCAGGACCACCCTACCTAAAGGACGTCCGTTCCACAGAAGAACTCCATTTGCGAAAAAGAAGGGCAAGAAGATTGTGAACAGATAGCTGGCTAAGATTTTGAACTATCATGAATATTTTTAAATTTCATGGACACTCGATCTTGATCCCCCTCCATCTCGATCGCTATCCCACCTCGCTAGATCCGGTCCCCCTCGCCGCCGAGCACCCCCCCAGTCCACCGGCCGCCGCCGCCGACCCCCCGCACCCTCGATTCCCCTACTCAACTGCCGCCGCCGACCCCCCGCACCCCGCGCACCGTCTTATAAAAAAAATAAGTATCAAACAACTTTTTAAATGCTACT
>NC_041382.1:735704777-735705420 GCF_002162155.2 Triticum dicoccoides
ACCCCCCGCACCCTCGATTCCCCTACTCAACCGCCGCCGCCGACCCCCCGCACCCCGCGCACCGTCTTATAAAAAAATAAGTATCAAACAGCTTTTTAAATGCTACTGTCCTATAAAAAAAATATTACTGTTATTATTTAAACAAGTTTGAACATATTTAAACACAAATAAGTATCAAACAGCTTTTTAAATGCTAAAAAAAATTTGTGGAGCCTGGGAGTCGAACCCAGGACCTCCTGGTGTGAGAACTGGTTGCTGACCAGTCGAGCTAGTAGAGGGGACTTGATGTGGATCAGTTCTGGTGGTACATAACCTGTTGGCTCGAGTTGAAATAAAAAAAATACTAATGGTGCACCGCGGTGAGGTGCGCCATTAGTATGGATACACTAATGGCGCACCACGGTGAGGTGCGCCATTAGTATTGTGCCCGATCCCCCCTTCCCTCTCCCCCTTCGCCCGATCCCCCCTTCCCTCTCCCCCTCGCCAGTTCCCTCTCCCTCTCGATCCACTGCCGCCGCCGCCACTGCCCTGACCCACTGCTCGCCCTCGCCCTCGCCCTCTCCCTCCCTCGCCCTCTCCCTCGCCCTAGATCCCCTTCCCCTCTCCTCTCCCGACGCCCCGACGCCGCCCCGACACCGCCTCG
>NC_041382.1:735705528-735806665 GCF_002162155.2 Triticum dicoccoides
GCCCCACTCCCCGGCATCCTTATCCTCTCCGACCGCCTCCTCCACCCCGGCCCGCTCCTCCAAGGTAAGCTACCGCCCCGACCCCTATCCCCTTCCCTCCTCCCATCCCATCTCCATATGAGCATGATAATTTGCATGAACCTTGGATGCCTAAAAATTTTAGATAGTTCTTAAGTGCGGACAAGTATTTTATTTGCATATATTCTTTCTCAAAGTTTCTCAGACACCCAGATTTTGTTTTTGGCACAAACTCCTCCGATGTCCATATGATCATGCAAATTTGCACCAACCTTGGTTTCCATGACACTGACTCTCTGCCCTGCACTTGCAATTTTCTACCTGTCGGTGTCAATCAACCAGACAGTGACATCTAGAGGTTGACCGAGACTTGGAACATTCCATTGCTAATTTCTTGTGCCTGTGTGCTGTGTCCATTGTGCAGATAGGAATATGGATCACTGCTTGGTGCCAACAGAAAAGTCGTTTATACAGATTAGGTAGGGGGTCTAGTCACAAGCACAACTGCTGTTGCGGTTTATCTGCAAGTTGCAGATAGTACAGTACCTGAATCTTTGAATGTTCCTTCGTTAATTTCTTGACTTTGTGATCATTGTGTGAGTAGGAATATATATGTGTGTGTATATGAAGCACTGATTGGTATTAGTACCAGAAAAGTTAGGCAGGTTGGAGGTGGTACTCTCTGAACCACGAGTGCAACTGGCCAATGGCACACTGACACTAGTAGTTCGTTAGAGACCAAGGAAATATATCATTAAGTGGTGGTACAATCCTTTTATCTGACCATTTATTTTCATAGACAAGGACACAATTATTTTCATAGCACAATTATTTGCTAGTGGCATTTTTACTGAAACTAAATTGAAAATGGGACTCTGTGCACCAAGTTAGAGAGATGATGAAACAGCGTGGTGTGCTCAAAGACGCAGCATGCAGCGTGGTGTGCTCAAATCTGCTAACTTAATCAAACATACTCCTACTACGTAGTTCAACTTCAATAGCAGATTGTAGGACCTCCATGTATCAATTTCCCTGAGTATATATAAATTGATGGCAACAAAGATTTGGCTTAGACTGTTCTGCTCATTGCTTGGCTGCAAAGGGTGACTTGTTGTATTTAGAGCATGCTATTGCTTGCATATAACCAGATTTTGCATATCATTGTTTCTTCTGTTTCCAGCTTTACTGATTGGAGTATGTTTCTGGTTGAGGGGAGAACTGCACTGTAGTAGTACTGATGGAGCTGAGAAAGAGAGTGGTTCATTCTGAAACTCAACTAGCAACAGGCAAATATTGTATTCCCTGAGTAAATCCTTTTCTGAGCTAAAATATATTTTCTTGTTGATTGAAGAATATCATATTCCCTGATTAAATCCCTGGGGAGTGATAATTTTTCCTATGTTCATAGTGTGAGATTGATCCAGATTGAATGTTATGCATATCTTAAACATAGGAGTGTTAGACATAAAGCATGTCCAGCAGAACCTTTAGTGCATCTTTGCTCTTGTTCATTTAGTTTCAGTAAACAAATATTGCGAAGCATGACATGGCCTTTGTGAGCTCCTTTGTATAAAATGAAATGCAAGGTTGCTGATACTGTAACCCAGATCACACAGATCAATTTTTTTTCAATTTATGCAACTGTAAGAGTACCAACCAGATTACACAAATCATTTTTTCTTCAGAAGTGTGTCATAATTTCCCTGTCCTAATTGTTGTTTTGATTCAGAAGTGATGATTTGCTACAACCAGTGCATGCATGCCTTTTTTCTTCTTCATTTTTAGTAAAGTGCTCTGTTCTGGGTCATGGACTTTGTGCCATGGACCAGTGCATGCATGCTGCTGCTGCTGTACTACTTGTCAAGTGATGCTGCTGCTGCTATCTGCGAGTTGCTGCTGCTAGTTGTGATTTTGTCAAGTGATGCTGCTGCTACTTGTGATCTTCTAAAATGACCCCTTTCTCCTGAAACGTTGATTAATTTCCGTTTCGGTTGAGAAATGGGGCACTCCAAGGTCAAGAAAATTAGCAAAGGTCATGCCCAATTTTCTTGACCTAGAAGGTGCCCGATTCTCAACCGAAATAAAAATTAATTTGCTTTAGTGGTTGGATTAGTTTAGTATTTTTTTCACACACTCAGACACCCTTGCTTGCCATGTGTGTGAGAGAGATAGTGAGAGGAGACAAGAAGAAGGGGGTTAGGAAGATGTTGCCTGCTCATCAAAGCTAACCATCTCCCCCTTTTCACCCCTTTTCCTTTGTCTTTTGTGGGTTGCAAGGAAGCTACTGTCTTAGCTAGCTTAGCTTGTGCACAAATCCCAGTGTTACAATCTAGAAAATTAGCCTGCAAAGATGAGGTCCCATGTTGGCTGTACCATTGCATCATGCAACAGTGCCTTCAAGATCCAAGGCAATATCACAAACATCATAGGCAATTTGACCAAACTCACAACCTTGTATCTTTGCAGCAACCAACTTTCTAGACACACCCCTCAAGAACTAGGTTACCCTGAGAACGTGGACTTGGACCTTAGCAACAACACACTAACAGGTTCTATCCCAAAACACCTAGGCAATATCACAAACATCTCTCAATTGTTCCTTGACAATAACCAACTTTTTGGCGACATTCCTCGAGAATTAGGTTATTTGGTCAACTTAGAGATCTTGTTCCTTGACAATAACCAACTTTTTGACCAAACTTTGTTTCTATTTAGAGAGAAACATGGCCCACAACGATGAGGCCGGGGGTTCGGGCGGCAAGGCATTCTGGGAGCTGTCCCAGGAGATGGAGGAACAACCTCACTTGTATGAGGCCGCCGCCTTCCCCACCGATCCTGAGACCACTGATGGTGCCGCCGAGGATGACCACACTGATGCCACCACTGATGGTGCCGCCGAGGATGCCACCACTGATGATGGCGGCGCACGCATAGATGGCAACCAACCGAAGAGGCAACGGAAGGACCGGCGCCCGATCGTGCTCCGCACCCTCAAGGAGGAAGTTACTGAAGTGGACTCCAACAGGAATCCAACGGCGCCCGAACGAATAGTCAAGGGGTACTCGCTTCAGCTCGGGTGCATTGTCCGGAGCACCGTCTCGATCAACACCGAGAACCTGAGGCATCCTGACCGAGGGAATTTGTGCAACCTCCTCTTCACGAAGCTGCACGAACGATACAAGTTCCCCGCTGAATTTGAAAACACAAGCCTCAAAGGGAATAAAGTGAACAATGCTGCCCTCACGAAGATGAGCAAGGCCCTGTCTACTTGGAAAAGCAATGTGAAGAGAATGATCGAGAAAGGTGAGAGTTATCAGAAGATCAAGGAGAAAAATCCTTTGATCACCGAAGATGACTACAACGACTTCAAGATCAATTGCTCGAGCACCGCAAGCTCCCAATCAAGTGAGAGGGGGAAACAAATGCGGGAGCTGAACATAGGGGAACACACACTCGGTCCCGGCGGTTACAGAGTGGCGGAGCCTATATGGGACAAGGAGGAGGCGGACCGTGCCGAGCAAGGCCTACCGCCCCTCTTAGATAAATACGGTGACAAGCAGACCAGGAACTTTGTCAGGGCCCGGTACAAGAAGGACCCGAAAACAAAGGAGCTTACCATGGATCCGAAGACCAGGCAACTTGAGCTTGTTCTGTTAAGGAATACACCCCCGCGTAATTAGCTCCATATGGTTGCATTCTAATTAATGAAGCCAAATTTCTAAATGGTTCACATTCCTTCCGCAGGCGACTGAAAGCAGTAGCGCGGGGTCGACTAAGAGCAACCCTTGGGACACCACTCTAAATAGGGGGTTGAATGTAATGAAGAACAAGGATAAGCTCAGTAAGCCGACGTCAGCTGGTCGTGTGGCCGGCAAAGGCTTGTCGACAAAATGGGGGTCATACTATTCCGTTGGTGTGCGGAAGGAGAAAAAGACCAGCTCGGAAAGCCAGGCGCGAGAGTTTCAAGAACTCAAGGCACAGGTGGCGCGGATTCCGGAGATTGTCCAAGAGCAAGTGGAACAACGACTCGGAGCGACGATCACCGCCCTTGTGCCTACCTTGATCTCGGGGTTGAGTGCGTGGATTGCGGGCGGCCAACAGGGGCCGCCCCCGATTCCTAGCTTCACGGCCAGCAACTCGCATAATGCGATGGCGGGGCCATTGGTCCCTCCGGCGGAGGCGACATTGGTGTCTCCGACGCCGGCACGGGAGCTTAATGCACCTGGGTGTACGCCGGCCGGCACCTCTGCAGCAAGCGGTACCTCCGTCAACTGCACGCCCGCCGTTGGCGGTGCGTCGACATTAGCCGAGCTCGACGCCATCATCACGGTAACTAATTAAGCCTCTCTCGGCCGAGGACTTCATCTCCTTGCCTTTGACTGGGCATCCCTGACGCCCTACATGTTTTCGCAGGGCGTCGCCGACGTTCTGTGCACTCTCCTCCACTTCGTGAACAACGAGTTGGTCGATGTCGCCAAGGGAAAAATCGTTCAACCGGGCAACCCCTTGTTCCACGGTACCCAGATGCCACCCAACTTGTTTAGGGTTCAACTGGTTCGGGTGCTGCCAGGCTGCGACGACTTGTTACCTCCGATTCGACCCGTCGGGGCCGACGATGAAGACGTGATGACCCTCAGCGCCTGCCTGAGCTGGCCCCTGCTTTGGCCGAAGAGCCAGATTCGTTTGGGGGCGGGGGACACCACCCCAAAGACAACACCGCCAGTCGTGCCGGCGCCAAGTCGGCCCCATGGCAAGACCGCCGTAACGGTGCCGGACATCCCTATGCCACTGGATCCAAACATGCATATGGCACAGGATCAGAACGACGACGACGACGAAGATGATACATTTGGCAACGTCGATCAGTACTTTGCCGAACATGGGTACGATGGCGACTTCATGGGGCCTCCTTCTCAAGAACCAAACCCAACAAAAGACGTGTGCGATCTAGCTGGTACCGCGGAGAAGCCAAGTTGCAACAGGCGCCGTCTAACGTTCAGCTCTCAGGAGACGCCTCCAGCTGCCGACTTCACCGAGCCTCAGATAGGCGAGGTGCGAAATATTATCAGCCCCAACACACTCAAGAAGGCGGTCTGTGAGCAGAACTCGGTCCCATTACAGGAGAAGAAGAAGGCACGCAAAAGAAAGACTAAGAAGGGTGCGAGCCAGCCGGCACCGAGTACGATCCGTGCTCAGGACGGGCCACCTTCACCGCAGGATATCTCGAGGAGGGTGCATGTGGCGGGTAGGGCGATGCTACCGACAAATATGCTCAATGCTGCAACCGGTGCTATGCGTTGTCTGCATGACAGTGTTCTTTCTTTGGAGAAGCGGCGTCTCAGGGAGAAGGATGTGGCATACCCAGTTTTCGCGGCCAAGGTGCCAGAGGGCAAGGGCTTTGTGGATAACTCCATCGGGCGTACGATCATCCTACGTTTTGATGACATCCACGCTATGTTGAACCTTCATCCGCTGCACTACACCTTCGTTCGGCTATTTTCGCTGAGTATGGAGATGCGGATCATTCGCGACAAGACCCTGGACATCGTGATAGTCGACCCCTTCTACATGCGTGCCAAGATCTTGGGCAGCGCTGGGGACCGGCAAGTCGTGAGTTCTTACCTTGAAGGCGTCATTCTGGCAAACCAAGATAAGGATAACTTCCTCGTGCCTTACTTTCCCGAGTAAGTCCTCCCCTCAACCGGCCCGTAACATATGAATTCTTACATTTCGATCGTTTTTCTTTTAACATTCCGTGTTTTCTGCAGTGACACACGTTGCACGCTCATCCTCCTAAGCCCCAAATATTCCATGGCCACGTATTTCGACCCGGACCGTCAGTCGAACGTAGACTACACAAATGTCAAGAAGGTTCTTGATGATGTTCTCCCCGGCTACGCCAAATCTGGAGGCACCTTCACCAGGCCTATTCGTAAGTACGGCAAGCACGTGTTCTCCCACAATACGACGTACTGCTGCATCAAGCAGCCGCCTGGCGGTCAGAAGGGTGCCTACTACGCCATCCATCACATGCGGGCGATCGTACGGGACCATCATCAACTTCTGCTACCGAGTAAACTCAAAGATTGGGCCACGAGCGTGTCGGCAATCCAGGACGCGGACCTCCGACAAGAATTCTTTTGCATCCAGTCGGAGTTTGCGGAAATCATCCATCAAGATGTCCTTCGTACCTCGGGGCAGTTCTACCTCAGAAATTAACCATCCAACAGTGACATCGACACAATGCTACAAATGCAGTCTGACAACGACCGTTATTTCATGACTCCCACGATAGACGGCAGCTTCATCCACGCTCCGGTCCCTTGAGTCGAGTCGAAAGCAGTGATGCTGTGTCTAGTTCTGAAACATCGATTGGCTCATGTTGTAATTAAACTTTAATGAACTTGTAGTATGTCTCTTTGGTTTCGAGAGTCGTTCAACTTAGATGTAATCGATGCTATTAATGTCTTGCTTTTCTCTTCCGATCGTTCTGTTGCATAATTATATATTGCTTATGTATTGTCTGTGAATTGGTACTAACGTTTTGTTTGGCTAGTGCATAGCGATGCCGACTATGTCGTGTACAAGGGTAAGGTTCCTGGAGTCTACGATGACTGGGAGGAGTGTCGGAGGCAGGTTCACCGATTCAGCGGTAACAGTTACAAAGGGTACACCACTAGGGCCGAGGCCGAATCTAGATACGCCCGCTATCTAGCGGGAGAGGGGAGGGAGCGTTGGAGGAACCGGATGAAGACGAGTTTCATCATGATGATGCTCATCGTGATGACCGCAGCTCTCTTCTATATGATGGTAGTTTAGATGATCGATATCGACTTGTAATGTGAAGACAAACTCGCTACTCGTGGTCACGAGACTTGTAATATAATGTTCTATCTTTGTTCGGTCTTTTCAATTCGGAGACTAATATGATGAATTGTATTCGGAGACTAATATGATGAATTGTATTCTTCTATTGTATTCAATGAATCTGTTGTTGATGTGTGCTGTCTATATTTTGTCAAATTATACATTTTGTAACCTGTGCAAAAAACAGAAAATAAAAAAATAAAAAAAACCTAATATTCATACTAATGGCGCATCACATGACAGTGCGCCATTAGTATGACAAAGCATACTAATGGCGCATCACTGGTAAGTGCGCCATTAATATGCCATGGTTACTAATGGCGCATCCAGTGGTGGTGCGCCATTAGTATGCCAAAGCACCTGGATATACATGGCCCCTGGGAGGCATACTAATGGCGCACCCTGGCCTATACTAATGGCGCACCCGCGGTGCGCCATTAGTATACCAGATACTAATGGCGCACCAGGTGGTGCGCCATTAGTAAAAATTACTAATGGCGTGCTGTTAATGGCGCACCACAGATGCGCCATTAATGGCCATACTAGGTGCGCCATTAGTAGGGGTTTTTCTAGTAGTGCGCAGTTGAAATGAGGCGAGCGTCGAGGGAACCGTGGAGAACGGCGGGGAAGCGATGTCGCGCCATCCGGTCTCCTCTTGCGGTGGGGGAACGAATACTCCTGTGGCTCCAGCTGGCTCTGCACCCTCACGAACGACACACCATACTCGATCGATTCGTTATCCTTTGGGGGCTCGACCTTCGACCTGTACGCCCACCACCTCCGCCTGACTGTCGCCTCGGGCGAATCTGTCTGCTCCATCGCCCAGAGGAGATACTCGATGAACTCGGAGGACTGCGGCGTGACTGCCACCGAGGAGTACATGTACATCGCCGCCCTCGTCGCCGCCGTCTCGCTCTTTCGCATACATTGCCACATGGCCCACACCGTCCTTGAAATCTCCCACTCATTGCCAACCAACTAAGGATCTCCTTCAACCTGGCTAACTTTGCCTGGTCGTCGCCCGCGATCTGCCTGATTCGTTGCTGCATCCTCTTCATAGATGTCCTTCTGAGTGGTCTGGTGCTAGCTTTGGAAGACGGGAGGATAGATGGTGGTCTTGCAATAGAGAAGAGGGAGAGGCGAGACGGTGGTTTTGGAATGGAGATGATGGAGAGGAGAGGAGGTGGTTTTGCAATAGAGAAGATCAGAAGAGGGAGAGGCGAGACAGTGGTTTTGGAATGGAGATGATGGAGAGGAGAGGAGGTGGTTTTGCAATGGAGAAGAGGGAGAGGAGCGTGCGGTAGCGATTTAGGATTGGACGAGAGGGCCGGCATGCTGTGACTGGATCAAAATCAAAATAAATTTACCCTTTAATTAAGAAAGCGACCCCACATTAACTAGCCTCCCTTTTATTCTGGGTCATAATTGACCATGATTTTCGCACATAAAATATATGTTATACGTTGAAAAAATAATATAATTTGAAAGTACATTCAGATACGAACCAAACGATACAATTTTTGGTGACATGCATTCACATTTTGCTTGTCAAATACAGTACGTGGTCAAACTTTGACCCAAAATATGCAAAACAACAAAAAAATACTTCCAAGACCAGCGTCGCTCTTCCGCTCTTCTCCTCTTAAACCACCGCTGCTCCTGTCATGTTCCAATCTAAATGCAGCGTCGCTCCTCTCCTCTTCCATTTCAAAACCACCGCCCCTCCTCTCCTCTTCCAGTCCAAAACTAGCATCGCTCCTCTCCCATTCTAATCCAAAACCAGCGGTCCTCCTCTCCTCTTCCATTCAAAAACCACCGCCGGCGAGTGAAGGTGTTGTGGAGAAGTAGATCGATGGAGGAGTACAACCGATACGCGAGGATCGCAGACGGCGACATCCATGGCCAAATATTTGCAATAGAGCGAAAAGGCGGGGATACTCCCGGAGGGAGTCGCGCCGGAGTACATAGAGCTGCTCCTTTGGGCTGGAGCAAACAGATTCACCGAATCCCATCGTGAGGGAGCGGTGGTGGGAGTATCGATCCCAGATGGAGCATCCACCAGAGATTGAAGGATCGAGCATCTACAGGGTGCCGTTTGTGAGGGTGTCCTGCCAGAGCGAGCCGGTGGAGTCTTCATCGACCGAACCCAACTACAAGAGGAGAAACGCAGTTGGCCCGATGACGCTTCCCCGCCATCGTCTCCCTCATCGTTCACATTGTCTCACGGGGCCGTTGTCTGCCTCCGAGGAATAGGAGGAGCTCCCCCCCAGCACAATAGTCGGGCAGGTTGTGAATTGTCAGGAGGAGCTTAGGGTTGCAAGTATTTGCATGTTGTGAATTGTGTTTTGTGTTGTGTATTTTGAGAGTACTTTCAGATATGAATGTCTTTTGAATTTCAGATTTGCAGTATTGAGCATATGAAGTATTTTATGAATTCTAGAGATCTATTTTTAGCACTTCAAAAAATGTAGTTTCATAGGAGTATAAAAGTGCTGACAATGTGATTCTCAGA
Source organism: Triticum dicoccoides (assembly GCF_002162155.2). Classification (NCBI taxonomy): domain Eukaryota; kingdom Viridiplantae; phylum Streptophyta; class Magnoliopsida; order Poales; family Poaceae; genus Triticum; species Triticum dicoccoides. Next base: position 735,714,926 of record NC_041382.1, read on the forward strand.
GAAGAAACTACAAGTTTCAGTTTCAGATAAGAAACTGCAAGTTCAGTTTCAGATAAGAAACTGCAACTTTCAGAGGCAGAGCATTTATATTAACACGGCCTTTTCAAACAGGGTTAACATCATGTTGGAAGTTTTGTTCATGGTCGAAAATGGAACTACCGGCCAGTTAACATCATGTTGATCAACATTCATGCATAGCACATCTTGATATGATGCACAGTCAAAATGCCCACACAATGTCGAGTGTGCGAAACACAGAGAAAACGAAGGTCGAAGTTTTGGCAAGTGTTGGACGTGGTTTTGGGCTGCCCCGTCTAGGCTTTGATTTTTAACATGCGCAGCCCACGACCTCGGATGGGAGGTCCATAGGCCTGTTTGTATTTTCTTAGGGCCGTCATGTATCGACCGGCCTATGGACCTCCCATCCAAGGTTTTATTTTTGGCAGCCCAATTTATGTATTTTTTTGAAGAAAATGCAGAGGTCTGTTCTATTTTTCTATATAAGAATAGGAATGCCAGGTCCAACTTATGTTTCCCTTCTAACTATATTATATATATTTAAATTATTTTATATGTTATTATATATTATTTTATTGTCATCATATATTTAACAGATACTTACATATGTAAGAAAACTATATCCCACATCTTATTAACTTATAAAAATAATTTCTTAACAAATAAAATCCTGGATTGTTTTGGCACGAAAATCCTAGTGATTGTGTACAAAATCTTGGTAAGATTTAAGGACGAATGTAATAATATAACTTATTATTTAAATATATTTATAACAAAATGCTCAGCCCCTTTTTATTTTTTGATAACATTGCTGGCCCAACCCAACATTATAATTAGAATCAGCCCAGCAAAATCGTGTATTTCGAGAAAGTGCAAATGGCCTGTAAATAGGAAATAAAATAAATGGGCCGCATGGACGCTACATTATTTGTTCACCCAGCCCAGCTAATGGCTTTAATTCAAAAAAAGATCAAATTGACTGTAAATTCTACTGCGCAAAAAAAAGACTGTAAATTCTGAAAAAATGGGTTGAATATGTGCCACATGTTTGGAGGCTGAAATGTGGGCCAATAGTTCGAAGCCAACGCAAGTCTTTGTCAATTTAGTCAACAAATGATTCTGACATGTTAGGCGTTGGATTTACATCCAACGACCGGCTTCCATCTTCAATCTCTCGTCTTCTTCCTCCAGTGCCGCCGGGACCACCTCCCGCCTCCTGCTGCTAGCAGCTCTGCTTAGCATGCTTCGCTATGAAGCGCTACTCCACCGTTGGCCAGGCCATCCCTCCACCCCTCGAAACCTCCTGTTCTTCTCCACCGACTGCTAAACCACACCGTACTAGAACCAGTTAACCCTCGTACACCTCTCCGTCTGCGACTCTACCCCCGCGTCTTCCCATCTCCGGCTCGTTGCTATCCGGGGCGTCGCCGTCGTCCACCACCTTGGATGCGCTCGGCGCGGCGTGGTCAACGAATGACACAATCGGAAGTAGACTGTGCGTGGAGAGGCTGACAGCTGGGTCCACGGCCGCACACAAGGAAATGCCTCCTTATTACGCGCAAAATAATGATTCCTCCACCTGACATCTAGGACCCACCGAAAGAGCCTATTTCGCGAAAATAACGTGCCCCCCGCTGACATGTCGGACCCACCAGCTATATTCGCACGCAAGGAAGTGCCTCCTTATTACGCACAAAAAAATGAATACTCCCCCTGTCAGCTGGAACCCAGCATAGTGGGAGGCTGACTTGTGGGCCTACCAAGTTGACGGGGACGGAGGGCTTTGTCAACTTAGTCAATATGAACGATTCCAGCTCCTGTTACCGTACGATGTTCATCCAATGGCCATAGTGCTTCTTCAACCTCTGGTCTTCTTGCTCCAGCCGCCCAAACCAGCGTCGGTCGTGCCACGTGCTCCTGCCTCCCGTGGCCAACTATGATGCCGTGGAGGCCTCACCGCCCCCTACTACTCCCATCACTGGCCAGGCCATCCCTCTACTCACCCACACCCCCTGTTATTCTGCGGCGACAGTAGCCTCACACCGCAGCCGAACCAGTGAACCCTCGTACTCCTCTTCGCGTGGGCATCCACTGCTGCGTCTTCCCCAGCTCCGAGTCGTCCCGTTCCTAGTCCTCACCGTCGTCCACCGCCGTGGTGCTCTCGGCACGGCATGGTCAACGTGGTCAAGGAACGACTTCCATCGGACGTGGACTGTACGTGGAGAGGCTGACAGCTGGGTCCACGGCTGCAGCAAGGAAGTGCCTCTTTATTACACGCAAAATAATGATTCCTCCACCTGGCAGCGGGGACCCACCAGATGGGCCACCGTATTTCACGAAAAAATGTTTCCCCCTGACTGCTGGGACCCAGAAGCTACATCTTCGCACGTAAGGAAGTGCGTCCGGGCAAAAAAATTGATTCCCCCTCTGATAGTTGGGACCCAGCAGCTACATCTTCCCACGCAAGGAAGTGCGTCCGGGCAAAAAAAATGATTCGCTCCCTGACTGTTGGGACCCACCAGCTACATCTTCGCACGCAAGGAAGTGACTGACAGTCGGGACCCACCTGGTCGAAGCGTACGCAACGTTGTCATTCTGGTCGCGAACGTATACGTACATATATACTGGTGGATGTAGATGTGCGCACGTGTCGTAGTAGAGGCGCGCACGTAGCATGTACACGTACGCACAGCGGCCAGGGTGCAAGAAAGAAAATATGGCCACGTATGTGTACATACGGGCGGGGTCTCGAATGCCTACTCGCGCATACGTATGGCAAGGGCTCGTGTACATGGCTGGGTCGGAACGGAGAAATAGCGTCGTCGTCATGTTCATGAGGAGGCAATGGAATGCGTCATGTTCATGGGGAGGCAATGGAATGCGTCGTGTTCATGGGGAGGCAACGGAATGCGTCGTGTTCATCGGGAGGCAACGAAACGCGTGGGAGCCAACCGGCTGGGTCGGAACGGAATTCGTGGTCATGTTCATCGGGAGGGCTTGGACGGAACAGGCGATGGAAACGAGGCCTGGCGTACCGCAATAACGGAGGAAACGACCTTGTGTTCGACCGGCCACGTTCGAAACGGGATCCTGTTCATCGGGAGGGGTCTGGCGTACCGCAAAACGGATGAAACGGACCTCCTACGGTCGAAACGGGGGTCCTATTGATCAGGAGGGGTGTGGCGTACCGCAAAATGGACGAAACAGACCTCCTATGGTCGAAACGGGGGTCCTGTTGATCGGGAGGGGTGTGGCGTACCGCAAAACGGACGAAACAGACCTCCTATGGTCGAAACGGGGGTCCTGTTCATTAGGAGGGGTGTGGCGTACCGCAAAACGGGACTCCACGGGATATTGTTCATCTCCCCCGTCGACCTCCTCCTGCCTCCACGGGCTACCGTCGACCTCCTCCAGCCTCCACGTGCTCCTGTTCATCCAGCCTCCACCGCGCGCTACTCCACCGGCTACTGTTCAACCACCCCTCCACCGTATACTGTTCATCCAGCCCTCCACACCACGGGGTCCTGTTCAACCACCCCTCCACGGGCAGCCCTCCACCGTCTATTGTTCATCTAGCCCTCCACACCACGGGGTCCTGTTCATCCAGAGGCAGCGCCACTGCTCACTGTTCATCCAACCCCCCCTCCCTCCCCTGCAATGCTCACTGTTCATCCAATCAATCGGCTTCAGTTAGCAGCAGTAGCGAAGGAATCGCTCGATCGGGTTCAGTTAACAGCCATCGATCGATTGCTTGGGTTCAGTAACGCGTAGCCTGCAGTGCAATCGCTCGGGTTTAGTTAGAGCCCAACGCCTGGCTCGGGTTCAGTTAGAGCCAATGCCTCGCACACACGCGCGTACGTGTACGAGAGTGCCTCGCTCGGGTTCAGTCTGATAGATAATGTTTTTGGTATTTTTGATATAGAGATGGAAAGTGAAAAGTAAAAGTCAAAGTAAAAAAGCAAAGCAAAAATAAAGTGATGGAGATTGATATGATGAGAATAGACCCGGGGGCCATAGATTTCACTAGTGTCTTCTCTCAAGAGCATAAGTATTCTACGGTGGGTGAACAAATTACTGTTGAGCAATTGACAGAATTGAGCATAGTTATGAGAATATCTAGGTATGATCATGTATATAGGCATCACGTCTGAGACAAGTAGACCGACTCCTGCCTGCATCTACTACTATTACTCCACTCATCGACCGCTATCCAGCATGCATCTAGAGTATTAAGTTAAAAACAGAGTAACGCCATAAGCAAGATGACATGATGTAGAGAGATAAATTCATGCAATATGAAATAAACCCCATCTTGTTATCCTCGATGGCAACGATACAATACGTGCCTTGTTGCCCCTTCTGTCACTAGGAAAGGACACCGCAAGATCGAACCCAAAGCTAAGCACTTCTCCCATGGCAAGAAAAACCAATCTAGTAGGCGAAACCAAACTGATAATTCGAAGAGACTTGCAAAGATAAACAATCATACATAAAAGAATTTAGAGAAGATTCAAATATTATTCATAGATAGACTTGATCATAAACCCACAATTCATCGGTCTCACCAAACACATCGCAAAAAAAGATTACATCGAATAGATCTCCACAAGAGAGGGGGAGAACATTGTATTGAGATCCAAAAAGAGAGAAGAAGCCATCTAGCTACAAACTATGGACCCGAAGGTCTGAGGTAAACTACTCACACTTCATCGGAGGGGCTATGGTGATGTAGAAGCCCTCCATGATGACGGCCCTCTCCGGTGGAGCTCCAGAACAGGCCCCAAGATGGGATCTCGTGGATACAGAAAGTTGCGGCGGCGGAATTAGGTTTCTTGCTCCGTATCTGATCGTTTGGGGGTAGTAGGTATATATAGGAGGAAGGAGTACGACGATGGAGCTCCGAGGGGCCCATGAGGCAGGGGGGCGCCCCACCCTCGTGACCGCCTCTTGGCTCCCTTGGAGTAGGGTCCACGTCTCCTGGATCACGTTCGGTGAGAAAATCACGTTCCCGAAGGTTTCATTCCGTTTGGACTCCGTTTGATATTCCTTTGTTCGAAACACTGAAATAGGCAAAAAACAGCAATTCTGGGCTGGGCCTCCGGTTAATAGGTTAGTCCCAAAAATAATATAATATTGGAAAATAAAGCCCAATATAGTCCAAAACAGTAGATAATATAGCATGGAGCAATCAAAAATTATAGATACGTTGGAGACGTATCAGGCATCCCCAAGCTTAATTCCTTCTCGTCCTCGAGTAGGTAAATGATAAAAAGGAATTTTTGATGCGGAGTGCTACTTGGAATAATTTCAATGCAAATCTTCTTAATTGTGGTATGAATATTCAGAATTGAAAGATTCAAGACAAAAGTTCATATTGACATAAAAATAATAATACATCAAGCATACTAACAAAGCAATTATGTCTTCTCAAAATAACATGGCCAAAGAAAGTTATCCCTACAAAATCATATAGTCTGGCTATGCTCTATCTTCACCACACAAAGTATTTAAATCATGTAAAACCCTGATGACAAGCCAAGCAATTGTTTCATACTTTAACATTTTCAAAACTTTTTTGATCCTCATGCAATACATGAGCGTGAGCCATGGATATAGCACTATATGCGGAATAGAATGGTGGTTGTGGAGAAGACAAAAGGAGGGGAAGATAGTCTCACATCAACTAGGCGTATCAACGGGCTATGGAGATGCCCATCAATAGATATCAATGTGAGCGAGTAGGGATTGCCATGCAACGGATGCACTAGAACTATAAGTATATGAAAGCTCATCAAAAGAAACTAAGTGGGTGTGCATCCAACTCGCTTGCTCACGAAGACCTAGGGCAATTTTTGAGGAAGCCCATCATTGGAATATACAAGCCAAGTTCTATAATGAAAAATTCCCACTAGTATATGAAAGTGACAAAATGAGAGACACTCTATCATGAAGATCATGGTGCTACTTTGAAGCATAAGTGTGGTAAAAGGATAGTAACATTGTCCCTTCTCTCTTTTTCTCTCATTTTTTTATTTGGGCCTTTTCTCTTTTTTTTATGGCCTCTTTTTTTTCGTCCGGAGTCTCATCCCGATTTATGGGGGAATCATAGTCTCCATCATCCTTTCCTCACATGGGACAATGCTCTAAAAATTGATGATCATCACACTTTTATTTTTCTTACAACTCAACAATTACAACTCAACACTTAGAACAAATATGACTCTATATGAATGCCTCCGGCGGTGTGCCGGGATATGCAATGAATCAAGAGTGACATGTATGAAAGAATTATGAACGGTGGCTTTGCCACGAATACGATGTCAACTACATGATCATGCTAGCAATATGACAATGATGGAGCGTGTCATAATAAACGGAATGGCGGAAAGTTGCACGGCAATATATCTCGGAATGGCTATGGAAATGCCATGATAGGCAGGTATGGTGGCTGTTTTGAGGAAGGTATATGGTGGGTGTATGATACCGGCGAATAGTGCGCGGTATTAGAGAGGCTAGCAATGGTGGAAGGATGGGAAAAAGTGCGTATAATCCATGGACTCAACATTAGTCATAAAGAACTCATATACTTATTGCAAAAATCTAGAAGTTATCAAAGCAAAGTATTACGCGCATGCTCCTAGGGGGATAGATTGGTAGGAAAAGACCATCGCTCGTCCCCGACCGCCACTCATAAGGAAGACAATCAATAAATAAATCATGCTCCGACTTCATCACATAACGGTTCACCATACGTGCATGCTACGGGAATCACAAACTTTAACACAAGTATTTCTCAAATTCACAACTACTCAACTAGCATGACTGTAATATCACCATCTTCATATCTCAAAACAATTATCAAGCATCAATCTTTTCTTAGTATTCAACGCACTCAAAAGAAAGTTTCACAAATCTTGAACACCAAGCATATTATTATTAAGCAAATTACCATGCTATTAAGACTCTCAAAATAATCTAAGTGAAGCATGAGAGATCAATAGTTATTTTAAAACAAATCCACTACCGTGCTCTAAAAGATCTAAGTGAAGCACATAGAGCAAAATTATCAAGCTCAAAAGATATAAGTGAAGCACATAGAGCAAAACTACATAACTCAAAAGATATAAGTGAAGCACATAGAGTATTCTATCAAATTCCAATTCATGTATGGCTCTCTCAAAAGGTGTGTACAGCAAGGATGATTGTGGCACACTAACAAACAAATACACAAATAATACAAGATGCTCCAAGCAAAACACATATCATGTGGTGAATAAAAATATAGCTCCAAGTAAAATTACCGATGGAAGTAGACGAAAGAGGGGATGCCTTCCGGGGCATCCCCAAGCTTTGAATTTTTGGTGTCCTTGGATTATCTTGGGGGTGCCATGGGCATCCCCAAGCTTAGGCTCTTGCCACTCCTTGTTCCATAATCCATCAAAATATTTCACCCAAAACTTGAAAACTTCACAACACAAAACTCAATAGATATCTCATGAGCTCCATTAGAGAAAGAAAACAAAAGACCACTTCAAGGTACTGTAATGAACTCATTCTTTATTTATATTGGTTTTAAACCTACTTTATTCCAACTTCTTATGGATTATAAACTATTTTACAAGCCATAGATTCATTAAAATAAGCAAACAACACACGAAAAACAGAATCTTTCAAAAACCGAACAGTCTGTAGTAATCTGTAACTAACGCAAACTTCTGGAACTCCAAAACATCTACCAAAATTGGACGACCTAGAAATTTTTTTTATTGATCAGAAGCAATTGGAATCAGTATTTTATCGCGTTCTGGTAATTTTTAACAATTAGGGCACTGAGCGCAAAGTTTCTGGAAATTACAGCAAGATCAAATAACTATCATCCAAGAAGATCCTACAGGTCTAACTTGGCACAAACACTAATTAAAACACAAAACCACATCCAAAAAGAAGGTAGATGGATTATTTATTCCTAAACAGAAACAAAAAACAAAAAAACAAAAATAAAATTGGGTTGCCTCCCGACAAGCGCTATCGTTTAACGCCCCTAGCTAGGCATAGAAGCAAGGATAGATCTAGGTATTGCCATCTTTGGTAGGCAATCCATAAGTGGCTCTCATGATAGTTTCATATGGCAATTTTATTTTCTTTCTAGGGAAGTGTTCCATGCCTTTCTTTAATGGAAATTGGAATCTAATATTCCCTTCCTTCATATCAATAATCGCACCAATCGTTCTAAGGAAAGGTCTACCAAGAATAATAGGGCAAGAAGGATTGCAATCTATATCAAGAACGATAAAATCTACGGGCACATAATTCCTATTTGCAACAATAAGAACATCATTAATTCTTCCCATATGTTTCTTAATAGTGGAATCCGCAAGATGCAAGTTTAGAGAGCAATAATCAAAATCACGGAAATCTAGCAAATCACACAAAGTTTTGGGGATAGTGGAGACACTAGCACTCAAATCACACAAAGCATAAAAATCATGATCTTCAATTTTAATTTTAATAGTTGGTTCCCACTCATCATAGAGTTTTCTAGGGATAGAAACTTTCAACTCAAGTTTTTCTTCATAATATTGTATCAAGGCATCAACAATATGTTCGGTAAAGGCTTTATTTTGACTATAAGCATGAGGAGAATTTAGCACGGATTGCAACAAGGAAATACAATCAATTAAAGAGCAACTTTCATAATTAAATTACTTGAAATCCAATATAGTGGGTTTAGCAACATCTAGGGTTTTATTTCTTTCAATCCCACTTTTATCAATTTCATCATCAAGATCTAAATACTCCGAATTTTTGGAACGCCTTCTAGGTAAAGGAAGATCATATTCAGTTTCATCAAGATTCATATTGCAAAACAAAAATTTAATAGGGGACACATAAATAACTTTTATATCTTCATCTTGATTTTCATAAGGATTCGGTTTAGCAGCCATCTTATTGACTAAGGTAGCTTGCATTCCAAAATTTCAGCAGTCATCTTTTCCAGACGAGCAATTTGGGATCTTATACCATCAAATTCTTTAGACATATCATCGAGCTCTTTATTCATATTATCATAAAACTTTTTTGTTCTTTAAGCTCGTTTCTAAAGAAATTATTATGCTCAAATTGCAAAACCATAAACTTCCTGACGTTGTTTTCGATCTCCTCTAACCTTTTAAGTGAAGATCACCAAATCTTGGTAGAGCCATCGCGACAAACCAAGCAATCCAACACACGAGCAAACAAAAGGCAAGCAAAAAAAGGCAAACGGAGAAAGAGAAGGAGAAGGAGATTGGGAAAGAGAGGGCGAATAAAACGGCAAGGGTGAAGTGGGGGAGAGGAAAACGAGAGGCAAATGGCAACTAATGTAATGCGAGAGATAGGGATTGTGATGGGTAATTGGTATGTTGACTTTTGTGCAGACTCCCCGGCACCGACGCCAGAAATGGCTCGTTGTCGGGAGTCAAATCTTGACATGACTTTGCGTGAGCCTCCCCGGCAATGGCGCCAGAAATTCTTCTTGCTACCTCTTGAGCACTGCGTTGGATTCCCCCGAAGAGGAGAGGATGATGCAGCAAAGTAGCGTAAGTATTTCCCTCAGTTTTTGAGAACCAAGGTATCAATCCAGTAGGAGGCCACACGCAAGTCCCTCGTACCTACGCAAAAATAATAGCTCAACGCAACCAATGCGATTAGGGGTTCTCAATCCCTTCACGGTCACTTACGAGAGTGAGATCTGATAGAGATGATAGATAATGTTTTTGGTATTTTTGATATAGAGATGCAAAGTGAAAAGTAAAAGGCAAAGTAAAAAGCAAAGCAAAAATAAAGTGATGGAGATTGATATGATGAGAATAGACCCGGGGGCTATAGGTTTCACTAGTGGCTTCTCTCAAGAACATAAGTATTCTACGGTGGGTGAACAAATTACTATTGAGCAATTGACAGAATTGAGCATAGTTATGAGAATATCTAGGTATGATCATGTATATAGGCATCACGTCTGAGACAAGTAGACCGACTCCTGCCTGCATCTACTACTATCACTCCACTCATCGACCGCTATCCAGCATCCATCTAGAGTATTAAGTTAAAAACATAGTAACGCCTTAAGCAAGATGACATGATGTAGAGAGATAAATTCATGCAATATGAAATAAACCCCATCTTGTTATCCTTGATGGCAACGATACAATACGTGCCTTGCTACCCCTTCTGTCACTGGGAAAGGACACCACAAGATCGAACCCAAAGCTAAGCACTTCTCCCATGGCAAGAAAAACCAATCTAGTAGGCCAAACCAAACTGATAACTCGAAGAGACTTGCAAAGATAACCAATCATACATAAAAGAATTCAGAGAAGATTCAAATATTATTCATAGATAGACTTGATCATAAACCCACAATTCATCGGTCTCAACAAAGACACCGCAAAAAAAGATTACATCCAATAGATCTCCACAAGAGAGGGGGAGAACATTGTATTGAGATCCAAAAAGAGAGAAGAAGCCATCTAGCTACTAACTATGGACCCGAAGGTCTGAGGTAAACTACTCACACTTCATCAGAGGGTCTATGATGATGTAGAAGCCCTCCGTGATGACGGCCCTCTCCGGCGGAGCTCCGGAACAGGCCCCAATATGGGATCTCGTGGATACAGAAAGTTGTGGCGGTGGAATTAGGTTTTTGTCTCCGTATCTGATCGTTTGGGGGTACGTAGGTATATATAGGAGGAAGGAGTACGTCGGTGGAGCTCCAAGGGGCCCACGAGGTAGGGGGCGCGCCCTAGGGGGGGCCCACCCTCGTGACCGCCTCTTGGCTCCCTTGGAGTAGGGTCCAAGTCTCCTAGATCACATTCGGTGAGAAAATCACGTTCCCGAAGGTTTCATTCCGTTTGGACTCCGTATGATATTCCGTTTCTTCGAAACACTGAAATAGGAAAAAAACAACAATTCTGGGCTGGGCCTCCAGTTAATAGGTTAGTCCCAAAAATAATATAAAAGTGGAAAATAAACCCCAATATAGTCCAAAACAGTAGATAATATAGCATGGAGCAATCAAAAATTATAGATACGTTGGAGACGTATCAGGCCTCCCCAAGCTTAATTCGTGCTGGTCCTCGAGTAGGTAAATGATAAAAAGAGAATTTTTGATGCAGAGTGCTACTTTGCATAATTTCAATGCAAATCTTCTTAATTGTGGTATGAATATTCAGATTTGAAAGATTCAAGACAAAAGTTCATATTGACATAAAAATAATAATACTTCAAGCATACTAACAAAGCAATTATGTCTTCTCAAAATAACATGGCCAAAGAAAGTTATCCCTACAAAATCATATAGTCTGGATATGCTCTATCTTCACCACACAAAGTATTTAAATCATGCAAAACCTCGATGACAAGCCACGCAATTGTTTCATACTTTAACATTTTCAAAACTTTTTCGATCCTCACGCAATACATGAGCGTGAGCCATGGATATAGCACTATATGCGGAATAGAATGGTGGTTGTGGAGAAGACAAAAGGAGGGGAAGATAGTCTCACATCAACTAGGCGTATCAACGGGCTATGGAGATGCCCATCAATAGATATCAACGTGAGTGAGTAGGGATTGCCATGCAACGGATGCACTAGAGCTAAAAGTATATGAAAGCTCATCAAAAGAAACTAAGTGGGTGTGCATCCAACTCGCTTGCTCACGAAGACCTAGGGCAATTTTTGAGGAAGCCCATCATTGGAATATACAAGCCAAGTTCTATAATGAAAAATTCCCACTAGTATATGAAACTGACAAAATGAGAGACTCTCTATGATGAAGATCATGGTGCTACTTTGAAGCACAAGTGTGGTAAAAGGATAGTAACATTGTCCCTTCTCTCTTTTTCTCTCATTTTTTAGGCCTTTTCTCTTTTTTTATAGCCTCTTTTTTTCGTTCGGAGTCTCATCCCGACTTATGGGGAAATCATAGTCTCCATCATCCTGTCCTCACTTGGGACAATGCTCTAAAATTGATGATCATCACACTTTTATTTTTCTTACAACTCAACAATTACAACAAATATGACTCTATATGAATGCCTCCGGCGGTGTGCTGGGATATGCAATGAATCAAGAGTGACATGTATGAAAGAATTATGAACGGTGGCTTTGCCACGAATACGATGTCAACTACATGATCATGATAGCAATATGACAATGATGGAGCGTGTCATAATAAACGGAATGGTGGAAAGTTGCACGGTAATATATCTCGGAATGGCTATGGAAATGCCATGATAGGTAGGTATGGTGGCTGTTTTGAGGAAGGTATACGGTGGGTGTATGATACCGGCGAAAAGTGCGCGGTATTAGAGAGGCTAGCAATGGTGGAAGGATGGGAAAAAGTGCGTATAATCCATGGACTCAACATTAGTCATAACGAACTCATATACTTATTGCAAAAATCTAGAAGTTATCAAAGCAAAGTATTACGCGCATGCTCCTACGGGGATAGATTGGTAGGAAAAGACCATCGCTCATCCCCGACCGCCACTCATAAGGAAGAAAATCAATAAATAAATCATGCTCTGACTTCATCACATAACGGTTCACCATACGTGCATGCTATGGGAATCACAAACTTTAACACAAGTATTTCTCAAATTCACAACTACTCAACTAGCATGACTCTAATATCACCATCTTCATATCTCAAAACAATTATAGATACGTTGGAGACGTATCATAGAGAAACGCGCACTGCTAGGCGCCCGACCTCCCACCATAACCGGGAACTCCTCGAAATTTTCCTCCCCCTCGCTTCTACCAGGGTTTTTTTCGTCAAGGACGGCCCAAAGAATGTCATGCAGCTGCGTCTCCGGCCCACCCAGGACGAAAAGCCCATTTTCTGTCATGATTTTTTGTCATAGAAGTAGGAGCCCACCACATCTATGATGATACCGGGTTTTGTCACAATTATCGTCATAGAAGTGTCATATGTATGAAAGAAAAAAATTCATTCGGCCCAAAATGTCACGGATGTGTCTTTTTTTTGTAGTGTAGACGTCATCTACTTTGTTGTTGCAAGTTTTATGTGGCTGCTACGGGCTGAGCAAGAACCGTTCTTACCTACGCATCAAAACCACAATGATTTTTCGTCAAGTATGTGCTGTTTTAACCTTCAAGAAGGACCGGGCGTAGCCACACTCGATTCAACTAAAGTTGGAGAAATTGACACCCGCCAGCCACCTGTGTGCGAAGCACGTCGGTAGAACCAGTCTCGCGTAAGCGTACGCGTAATGTCGGTCCGGGCCACTTCATCCAACAATACTGCCTAATCAAAGTATGACATGCTGGTAAGCAGTATGACTATTATCGCCCACAACTCACTTGTGTTCTACTCGTGCATATAACATCTACGCATAGACCTGGCTCGGATGCCACTGTTGGGGAACATAGTAATTTCAAAAAATTCCTACGCACACGCAAGATCATGGTGATGCATAGCAACAAGAGGGGATAGTGTTGTCCACGTACCCTCATAGACTGTAAGCGGAAGCGTTATGACAACGCGGTTGATGTAGTCGTACGTCTTCACGATCGACCGATCCTAGTACCGAACGTACGACACCTTCACGATCTGCACATGTTCAGCTTTGTGACATCCCACGAACTCATGATCCAGCAGAGTGTCGAGGGAGAGCTTCGTCAGCACGACGGTGTGATGATGGTGATGATGAAGCTACCGGTGCAGGGCTTCGCGTAAGCACTACGACAATATGACCGAGGTGGATTATGATGGAGGGGGGCACCGCACACGGCTGGAAACAATCAACTTGTGTGTCTATGGGGTGCCCCCTGGCCACGTATATGAAGTATGGAGGGCGGAGGAGGCCGGCCCTCATAGGGCGCGCCCAAAGTGTGGAGTCCTACTAGGACTCCCTAGTCCTAGTAGGATTCCACCTCCCACGTGGAATACAAAAAAGGGAAGGGAGAAGGAGAAGGAAGGAAGGGGGCGCCCCCTTTCCCTAGTCCAATTCGGACCAGTCCATGGGGAAGGGGTGCAGTCACCCTTGAGGCCTTTCTCTCCTTTCCTGTATGGCCCATTAAGGCCCAATACGAATTCCCATAACTCTCCGGTACTCCAAAAAAATACCTGAATCACTCGGAACCTTTCCGATGTCCGAATATAGCCTTCCAATGTATCGATCTTTATGTCTCAACCATTTCGAGACTCCTCGTCATGTCCCTGGTCTCATCCGGGACTCCGAACAAACTTCGGTCATCAAATCACATAACTCATAATACAAATCGTCACAAAATGTTAAGCATGCGGACCCTACGGGTTCGAGAACTATGTAGACATGACTGAGACTCATCTCCAGTCAATAACCAATAGTGGGACCTGGATGCTCATATTGGTTCCTACATATTCTATGAAGATCTTTATCGGTCAAACCGCATAACAACATACATTGTTCCCTTTGTCATCGGTATGTTACTTGCCCAAGATTCGATCGTCGGTATCTCAATACCTAGTTCAATCTCGTTACCGGCAAGTCTCTTTACTTGTTCCGCAATGCATCATCTTGCAACTAACTCATTAGTCACAATGCTTGCAAGGCTTATAGTGATGTGCATTACCGAGAGGGCCCAGAGATACCTCTCCGATACACAGAGTGACAAATCCTAATCTCGATCTATGCCAACTCAACAAACACCATCAGAGACACCTGTAGAGCATCTTTATAATCACCCAGTTATGTTGTGACGTTTGATACCATACAAGGTGTTCCTCCGGTATTCGGGAGTTGCATAATCTCATAGTCTGAGGAACATGTATAAGTCATGAAGAAAGCAGTAGCAATGAAGCTGTATCGATCATAATGCTAAGCGAACGAATGGGTCTTGTCCATCACATCATTCTCCAAATGATGTGACCCCGTTCATCAAATGACAACACATGTCTATGGTTAGGAAACATAACCATCTTTGATAAAAAACTAGTCAAGTAGAGGCATAGTAGGGACACTTTGTTTTGTCTATGTATTCACACATGTACTAAGTTTCCGGTTAATACAATTCTAGCATGAATAATAAACATTCATCATGAAATAAGGAAATAAATAATAACTTTATTATTGCCTCTAGGGCATATTTCCTTCAGTCTCCCACTTGCACTAGAGTCAATAATCTAGTTCACATCGCCATGTGATTTAACACCAATAGTTCACATCACCATGTGATTAACACCCATAGTTCACATCGCCATGTGACCAACACTCAAAGGGTTTACTAGAGTCAGTAATTTTAGTTTACATCGCCATGTGATTAACACCCAAAGAGTACTAAGGTGTGATCATGTTTTGCTTGTGAGAGAAGTTTAGTCAACGGGTCTGCCAAATTCAGATCCATATGTATTTTGCAAATTTCTATGTCTATAATGCTCTGCGCGGAGCTACTTTAGATAATTGCTCCCACTTTCAATATCCGGATTGTGACTTAGAGTCATCCAGATCGGTGTCAAAGCTTGCATCGACGTAACTCTTTATGACGAACTCTTTATCACCTCTATAACTGAGAAATATTTCCTTAGTCCTCTAAGGATAATTTTGACCGCTGTCCAGTGATCTACTCCTAGATCAAAAATTGTACTCTCTTGCCAAACTCAGGGCAGGGTATACAATAGGTCTGGTACACAGCATGGCATACTTTATAGAACCTATGCCTGAGGCGTAGGGAATGACTTTCATTCTCTCTCTATCTTCTGTCGTGGTTGGGCTTTGAGTCTTCCTTAACTTCACACCTTGCAACACAGACAAGAACTCTTTCTTTGACTGTTCCATTTTGAACTACTTCAAAAACTTGTCAAGGTATGTACCCATTGAAAAAAAACTTATCAAGCGTCTTGATCTATCTCTATAGATCTTGATGCTCAATACGTAAGCAGCTTCACCGAGGTCTTTCTTTGAAAGACTCCTTTCAAACACTCCTTTGTGCTTTCCAGAAAATTTTACATCATTTCCGATTGACAATATGTCATTCACATATACTTATCAGAAAGGCTGTAGTGCTCTCACTCACTTTCTAGTAAATACAGGCTTCACCGCAAGTCTGTATAAAACTATATGCTTTGATCAACTTATCAAAGCATATATTCCAACTCTGAGATGCTTGCACTAGTCCATAGATGGATCGCTGGAGCTTGCATATTTTGTTAGCACCTTTAGGATTGACAAAACCTTCTGGTCGCATCATATACAACTCTTATTTAATAAATCCATTAAGGAATGCAGTTTTGTTTATCCATTTGCCAGATTTCATAAAATGCGGCAATTGATAACATGATTCGGACAGACTTAAGCATCGCTAAGAGTGAGAAAAACTCATTGTAGTCAACACCTTGAACTTGTCGAAAACCTTTCGTGACAAGTCGAGCTTTGTAGATAGTAACACTACCATCAGCGTCCGTCTTCCTCTTGAAGATCCAATTATTCTCAATGGCTTGCCGATCATCGGGCAATTCCACCAAAGTCCATACTTTGTTTTCATACATGGATCCCATCTCAGATTTCATGGCCTCAAGCCATTTCGCGGAATCTGGGCTCATCATCGCTTCCTCATAGTTCATAGGTTCATCATGGTCAAGTAACATGACCTCCAGAACAGGATTACTGTACACTCTGGTGCGGATCTTACTCTAGTTGACCTACGAGGTTCGGTCGTAACTTGATCTGAAGTTACATGATCATCATCATTAGCTTCCTCACTAATTGGTGTAGGAGTCATCTGTGATGAACTACTTTCCAATAAGGGAGCAGGTACAGTTACCTCATCAAGTTCTACTTTCCTCCCACTCACTTCTTTCGAGAGAAACTCCTTCTCTAGAAAGAATCCATTCTTAGCAACAAAGATCTTGCCTTCAGATCTGTGACAGAAGGTGTACCCAACATTTTCTTTTGGGTATCCTATGAAGACACAGTTCTCCGATTTGGGTTCGAGCTTCTCAGGTTGAAACTTTTTCACAGAAACATCGCAATCCCAAACTTTAAGAAACGACAACTTAGGTTTCTTGCTAAACCACAGTTCATACGGTGTCATCTCAATGGATTTATATGGTGCCCTTTTTAACGTGAATGCAGTTGTCTCTAATGCATAACCCCAAAACGATAGTGGTAAATCGGTAAGAAACATCATAGATTGCGCTATATCCAATAAAGTACGGTTATGACGTTCGGACACACCATTATGTTGTGGTGTTCCGGGTGGCACGAATTTGTGAAACTATTCCACATTGTTTTATTTGAAGACCAAACTCGTAACTCAAATAATCATCTCCGCGATCAGATCGTAGAAACTTTATTTTCT
Organism: Triticum dicoccoides; assembly: GCF_002162155.2. Taxonomy (NCBI): domain Eukaryota; kingdom Viridiplantae; phylum Streptophyta; class Magnoliopsida; order Poales; family Poaceae; genus Triticum; species Triticum dicoccoides. Next base: position 735,732,289 of record NC_041382.1, read on the forward strand.
TTTCACGATGATTTTCCACTTCATTCTGAAATTCTTTGAACTTTTCAAATGTTTTAGACTTATGTTTCATCAAGTAGATATACCCATATCTGCTCAAATCATCTGTGAAGGTCAGAAAATAACGATACCCGCCGCGATCCTCAACACTCATCGGACCGCATACATCAGTATGTATTATTTCCAATAAGTCAGTTGCTCGCTCCATTGTTTCGGAGAACGGAGTCTTAGTCATCTTGCCCATGAGGCATGGTTCGCAGGCATCAAGTGATTCATAATCAAGTGATTCCAAAAGCCCATCAGCATGGAGTTTCTTCATGCGCTTTACACCAATATGACCTAAACGACAGTGCCACAAATAAGTTGCACTATCATTATTAACTTTGCATCTTTTGGCTTCAATATTATGAATATGTGTATCACTACGATCGAGATTCAATAAACCATTTATATTGAGTGTATGGCCATAGAAGGTTTATTCATGTAAATAGAACAACAATTATTCTGTGACATAAATGAATAACCGTATTGCAATAAACATGATCCAATCATATTCATGCTCAACGCAAACACCAAATAACATTTATTTTAGGTTCAACACTAATCCCGAAGGTAAAGGGAGTGTGCGATGGCGATCTTATCAACCTTGGAATTGCTTCCAACACATATCATCACCTCGCCCTTAACTAGTCTCTGTTTATTTTGCAACTCTCGTTTCGAGTTACTACTCTTAGCAACTAAACCAGTATCAAATACAAAGGGGTTGCTATAAACACTAGTAAAGTACACATCAATAACATGTATATCTAATATACCTTTGTTCACTATGCCATCCTTCTTATCCGCCAAGTATCTAGGGCAGTTCCACTTCTAGTGACCATTTCCTTTGCAGTAGAAGCACTCGGTTTCAGGCTTGGTCTAGCTTTGGGCTTCTTCACGGGAGTGAAAACTTGTTTGTCATTCTTCTTGAAGTTCCCTTTCTATCCCTTTGCCCTTTTCTTGAAACTAGTGGTCTTGTTAACCATCAACACTTGATGCTTTTCTTGATTTCTACCTTCACCGATTTTAGCATCGCGAAGAGCTTGGGAATTGTTTTTGTTATCCCTTGCATATTATAGTTCATCACGAAGTTCTAGTAACTTGGTGATAGTGACTAGAGAACTTTGTCAATTACTATCTTATCTGGAAGATTAACTCCCACTTGATTCAAGCAATTGTAGTACCCAGACAATCTGAGCACATGCTCACTGGTCGAGCTATTCTCCTCCATCTTGCAGGCAAAGTATTGTCAGAGGTCTCATACCTCTCGACACGCGCATGAGTATGAAATACAAATTTCAACTCTTTGAACATCTCATATGCTCCATGTCATTCAAAACATTTTTGAAGTCCCGGTTCTAAGTCGTAAAGCATGGTGCACTAAACTATCAAGTAGTCATTATACCGAGCATTGTCAAACGTTCATAACATCTGCATATGCTCCTACAATAGGTCTGTCACCTAGCGGTGCATCAAGGACATAATACTTCTGTGCAGCAATGAGGATAATCCTGAGATCTCGGAGCTAGTCCGCATCATTGCTACTAACATTTTTCAACTTATTTTTTCTCTAGAAACATATCAAAAATAAATAGGAAACTACATCGCGAGCTATTGATCTACAAGATAGATATGCAAATACTATCAGGACTAAGTTCATGATAAATTAAAGTTTAATTAATCATATTACTTAAGAACTCCCACTTAGATAGACATCCCTCTAGTCATCTAAATGATCACGTGATCCGAATCAACAAACCATGTCCGATCATCACGTGAGATGGAGTAGTTTTCAATGGTGAACATCACTATGTTGATCATATCTACTACTCCCTCCGTCCCAAAATATAAGAACATTTTTAACACTAGCATGGTGTCAAAAACGTTCTTATATTCTGGGATAGAGGGAGTATATGATTCACGCTCGACCTTTCTGTCTCTAGTGTTCCGAGGCCATATCTGCATATGCTAGGCTCATCAAGTTCAACCCGAGTATTCTGCGTGTGCAAAACTGGCTTGCACCCGTTGTATGTGAACGTAGAGCTTATCACACCCGATCATCACATGGTGTCTCAGCACAAAGAACTGTCGCAACGATGCATACTCGGGAAGAACACTTATACCTTGAAATTTTAGTAAGGGATCATCTTATAAAGCTACAGCTGAACTAAGCAAAATAAGATGTATAAAAGATAAACATCACATGCAAAAATATGTGACATGATATGGCCATCATCATCCTGTGCCTTTGATCTCCATATCCAAAGTACCATCATGATCTCCATTGTCACCAGCATGACACCATGATCTCCATCATCTTGATCTCTATCAACGTGTCGTTACATGGTTGTCTCGCCAACGATTGCTTTTGAAACTATTGCTATCACATAGCGATAAAGTAAAGCAGTTATATGGCGCTTGCATCTTATGCAATAAAGAGACAACCATAAGGCTCCTACCAGTTGTCGATAACTTTAACAAAATGATCATCTCATACAACAATTTATATATCATCACGTCTTGACCATATCACATAACAACAAGCCCTGCAAAAACAAGTTAGACGTCCTCTACTTTGTTGTTGCAAGTTTTACGTGGCTGCTACAGGCTGAGCAAGAACCATTCTTACATATGCATCAAAACCACAATGATTTTTTGTCAAGTATGTGTTGTTTTAACCTTCAACAAGGACCGGGCGTAGCCACACTCGATTCAACTAAAGTTGGAGAAACTGATACCCGCCAGCCACCTATGTGCGAAGCACGTCGGTAGAACCAGTCTCGCGTAAGCGTACGCGTAATGTCGGTCCGGGCCACTTCATCCAACAATAATGCCAAATCAAAGTATGACATGATGGTAAGCAGTACGACTATTATCACCCACAACTCACTTGTGTTCTACTCGTGCATATAACATCTACGCATAGACTTGGCTCGGATGCCACAGTTGGGGAACATAGTAATTTCAAAAAATTCCTACGCACACGCAAGATCATGGTGATGCATAGCAACGAGAGGGGACAGTGTTGTTCACGTACCCTCGTAGACCGTAAGCGGAAGCGTTATGACAACGCGGTTGATGTATTCGTACGTCTTCACGATCGACCGATCCTAGTACCGAACGTACGGCACCTCTGCAATCTGCACACGTTCAGCCCCACGAACTCATGATCCAGCAGAGTGTCGAGGGAGAGCTTCGTCAGCACGACGGCGTGATGACGGTGATGATGAAGCTACCGGTGCAGAGCTTCACCTAAGCACTACGACGATATGACCGAGGTGGATTATGATGGAGGGGGGCACCACACACGGCTGGAAACAATCAACTTGTGTGTCTATGGGGTGCCCCCTGGCCACGTATATAAAGGATGGAGGGAGGAGGAGGTCGGCCCTCATAGGGCGCGCCCAAAGTGTGGAGTCCTACTAGGACTCCCTAGTCCTAGTAGGATTCCACCTCCCACATGGAATGCAAAAAAGGGAAGGGAGAAGGAGAAGGAAGGAAGGGGGCGCCCCCATTCCCTAGTCCAACTCGGACCAGTCCATGGGGAAGGGGCGCAGTCACCCTTGAGGCCTTTCTCTCCTTTCCTGTATGGCCCATTAAGGCCCAATACGAATTCCCGTAACTTTCGGTACTCCAAAAAATATCTGAATCACTAGGAACCTTTCCAATGTCCGAATATAGCCTTCCAATATATCGATCTTTATGTCTCAACCATTTCGAGACTCCTCGTCATGTCCCTGGTCTCATCCGGGACTCCGAACAAACTTCGGTCATCAAATCACATAACTCATAATACAAATCATCACAGAATGTTAAGCGTGCAGACCCTACGGGTTCGAGAACTATGTAGACATGACTGAGACTCATCTCCAGTCAATAACCAATAGCGGAACCTGGATGCTCATATTGGTTCCCACATATTCTACGAAGATCTTTATCGGTCAAACCGCATAACAACATACGTTGTTCCCTTTGTTATCGGTATGTTACTTGCCCAAGATTCGATCGTCGGTATCTCAATACCTAGTTCAATCCCGTTACCAGCAAGTCTCTTTATTCATTCCATAATGCATCATCTCGCAATTAACTCATTAGTCACAATGCTTGCAAGGCTTATAGTGATGTGCATTACCGAGAGGGCGCAGAGATACCTCTCCGATACACGGAGTGACAAATCCTAATCTCGATCTATGCCAACTCAACAAACACCATCGGAGACACCTGTAGAGTATCTTTATAATCACCCAGTTGCATTTTGACGTTTGATAGCACACAAGGTGTTCCTCCGGTATTCGGGAGTTGCATAATCTCATAGTCTGAGGAACATGTATAAGTCATGAAGAAAGCAGTAGCAACAAAACTGTAATGATCATAATGCTAAGCTAACAAATGGGTCTTGTCCATCACATCATTCTCCTACTGATGTGACCCCGTTCATCAAATGACAACACATGTCTATGGTTAGGAAACATAACCATCTTTGATAAATGAACTAGTCAAGTAGAGGCATACTAGGGACACTTTGTTTTGTCTATGTATTCACACATGTACTAAGTTTCCGGTTAATACAATTCTAGCATGAATAATAAAAATTTATCATGAAATAAGGAAATAAATAATAAATTTATTATTGCCTCTAGGGTATGTTTCCTTCATCCAGAGGGTTGATACCCATGCCTCGAGACCGCCAATTCGAAAGCCTTCCCTGTGCATCGACAAGCTGCAATTCCGTGCCTGCATAGTCTTATGTTTCATGCCTCCTCTGCCTACATTCACGTGTTTCGGGCGACACGCTGCCTGTGACTCTACGTGCCTATGGAGCCAGACGCCCGTGCATCAGTGGATATGTTGCCTTTGGCTCGTCTTGCCTGTGGTGCTACATGCCCGTGCCTTACGAGACTGTATAATTGTTGCTCTCTGACTTCTCCCGTGGCTTCAGTGCCTATATCCATGTGTCTCACTTAGTAATCGGACCTCTCCCAAAAAAATTTCGTGCACCCAGAGTGTTGATACCGAGCGAGGTCTCGAAAAGTCATATGGTCGTGCATGTGGAATCTACACATCTGTGAGTCCCGTGCCTGCATCCACGTGCCTCACCTGAAAGCCGGCTTGACTCTATGTGCGTGCTATTACCCAGACCCGTGGCTCTTGATAATTCACTTTCGTGCTCCTCTAATTGAGTAATGGGACCCATGCGTCTGCCAACACACTTTTTGTTGGGTTTCGTAGTAATTTCAAAAAAAATCCTACGCACACCCAAGATCATGTGATGCATGGCAACAAGAGGGGAGCGTGTTGTCTACGTACCCACGCAGACTGACTGCGGAAGCGATGACACGACGTAGAGGAAGTAGTCGTACATCTTCACGATCCAACCGATCAAGCACCGAAACTACGACACCTCCGAGTTCGAGCACACGTTCAGCCCGATGATGATCTCCGGACTTCGATCCAGCAAAGTGTCGGGGAAGAGTTCCGTCAGCACGAGGCGTGGTGACGATCATGATGCAATACAGCAGCAGGGCTTCGCCTAAACTCTGCTACAGTATTATCGAGGATTATGGTGGCAGGGGGCACCGCACACGGCTAAGGAATAGATCACACGGATCAACTTGTGTGTTTCTGGGGTGCCTCTGCCTCAGTATATAAAGGAGCCAAGGGGGAGGGGGGCGCCGGCCAAGAGGAGGGCGCAGGAGGAGTCCTTCTCCTTCCGGGAGTAGGACTCCCCCCCTAATCCTAGTTGGACTAGGATTCCCCGAGGGGGAAAGAGAGAGAAGGGGGGCCGGCCACCTCTCCTAGTCCTAATAGGACTAGGGGGAGGGTGGAGACGCGCGGCCACCTTGGGCTGCCCCTTTCTCCTTCCACTAAAGCCCATCTAGGCCCATATGGTTCCCGGGGGGTTCCGGTAACCTCCCGGTACTCCGGTAAAATCCCGATTTCAGCCGGAACACTTCTGATATCGAAACATAGGCTTCCAATATATCAATCTTTACGTCTCGACCATTTCGAGACTCCTCGTCATGTCCGTGATCACATCCAGGACTCTGAACAACCTTCGGTACATCACAATGCATAAACTCATAATATAACTGTCATCGTAACCTTAAGCGTGCGGAACCTACGGGTTCGAGAACAATGTAGACATGACCGAACACGTCTCCGGTCAATAACCAATAGCGGGACCTGGATGCCCATATTGGCTCCTACATATTCTACGAAGATCTTTATCGGTCAGACCGCATAACAACATACGTTGTTCCCTTTGTCATCGGTATGTTACTTGCCCGAGATTCGATCGTCGGTATCCAATACCTAGTTCAATCTTGTTACCGGCAAGTCTCTTTACTCGTTCTGTAATACATCATCCCGCAACTAACTCATTTAGTTGCAATGCTTGCAAGGCTTAAGTGATGTGCATTACCGACAGGGCGCACTGATGTGCAACATACTAAATGATCGGGTGCTAAGCTAATGGAATGGGTCATGTCAATCAGATCATTCAACTAATGATGTGATCCCATTAATCAAATAACAACCCCTTTGTCTATGGTTAGGAAACATAACCATCTTTGATTAACGAGCTAGTCAAGTAGAGGCATACTAGTGACACTCTGTTTGTCTATGTATTCACACATGTATTATGTTTCCGGTTAATACAATTCTAGCATGAATAATAAACATTTATCATGAAATAAGGAAATAAATAATAACTTTATTATTGCCTCTAGGGCATATTTCCTTCAGTCTCCCACTTGCACTAGAGTCAATAATCTAGGTCACATCACCATGTGATTAACATCGATAGTTCACATCATCATGTGATTAACACCCATAGTTCACATCGCCATGTGACCAACACCCAAAGGGTTTACTAGATTCAGTAATCTAGTTCACATCGCTATGTGATTAATACCCAAGGAGTACTAAGGTGTGATCATGTTTTGCTTGTGAGAGAATCTTAGTCAACGGGTCTGTCATATACAGATCCGTAAGTATTTTGCGAATTCTATGTCTACAATGCTCTGCATGGAGCTACTCTAGCTAATTGCTCCCACTTTCAATATGTATCTAGATCGAGACTTAGAGTCATCCAGATCTGTGCCAAAACTTGCATTGACGTAACTTTTTACGACGAACCTTTTGTCAGGTCCATAATCGAGAAACATATCCTTATTTTACTAAGGATAATTCTGACCGTTGTCCAGTGATCTACTCCTAGATCACTATCGTACTCCCTTGCTAAATCAGTGCAGGGTATACAATAGATCTGGTATACACCATGAAATACTTTATAGAACCTATGGCCAAGGCATAGGGAATGACTTTCATTCTCTTTCTATCTTCTGCCGTGGTCGGGCTTTGAGTCTTACTCAACTTCACACCTTGTAATACAGACAAGAACTCTTTCTTTGACTGCTCTATTTTGAACTACATCAAAAATCTTGTCAAGGTATGTACTCATTGAAAAAACTTATCAAGCGTCTTGATCTATCTTTATAGATCTTGAAGCTCAATATGTAAGAAACTTCACTGAAGTCTTTCTTTGAAAAAACTCCTTTCAAATACTCCTTTATGCTTTACAGAATAATTCTACATTATTTCCGATCAACAATATGTCATTCACATATACTTATCAGAAATGCTGTAGTGCTCCCACTCACTTTCTTGTAAATACAGGCTTCATCGCAAGTCTGTATAAAACTATATGCTTTGATCAACTCATCAAAGCGCATATTCCAACTCCGAGATGCTTGCACCAGTCCACAGAAGGATCACTGGAGTTTGCACATTTTGTTAGCACCTTTCGGATTGACAAAACCTTCTGGTTGTATCATATACAACTCTTCTTTAATAAATCCATTAAGGAATGCGGTTTTGTTCATCCATTTGCCAAATTTCATAATCATAAATGCGACAATTGCTAACATGATTCGGACAGACTTAAGCATCGCTACGGGTGAGAAGGTCTCATCGTAGTCAATCCCTTGAACTTGTCGAAAACCTTTTGCGACAATTCTAGCTTTGTAGATAGTAACACTACTATCAGCGTCCGTCTTCCTCTTGAAGATCCATTTATTTTCTATGGCTTGCCGATCATCGGGCAAATCCATCAAAGTCCATACTTTGTTCTCATACATGGATCATATCTCAGATTTCATGGCCTCAAACCATTTTGCGGAATCTGGGCTCATCATTGCTTCCTCATAGTTCGCAAGTTCGTCATGGTCTAGTAACATGACTTCCAGGATACCACTCTGGTCCGGATCTCACTCTGATTTACCTACGAGATTCGGTAGTAACTTGATCTGAAGTTAGATGATCATCATCATTAGCTTCTTCACTAATTGGTGTAGTAGTCACAAGAACAGATTTCTGTGATGAACTACTTTCCAATAAGGGAGAAGGTACAATTACCTTATCAAGTTTTCTACTTTCCTCCCACTCACTTCTTTCGAGAGAAACTCCTTCTCTAGAAAGTTTCCGAATTTAGCAACAAAAGTCTTGCCTTCGGATCTGTGATAGAAGGTGTATCCAATAGTTTCTTTTTGGATATCCTATGAAGACACATTTCTCCGATTTGGGTTTGAGCTTATCAGGTTGAAACTTTTTCACATAAGCATCACAGCCCCAAACTTTCAGAAACGACAACTTTGGTTTCTTGCCAAACCATAGTTCATAAGGCGTCGTCTCAACGGATTTTGATGCTGCCCTATTTAACGTGAATGCGGCTGTCTTTAATGCATAACCCCAAAATGATAGTGGTAGATTGGTAAGAGACATCATAGATTGCACTATATCCAATAAAGTACGGTTATGACGTTTGTACACACCATTACATTGTGGTGTTCCAGGTGGCATGAGTAGTGAAACTATTTCACATTGTTTTTAACTGAAGGCCAAACTCGTAACTCAAATACTCTTCTCTACGATCAGATCGTAGAAACTTTATTTTCTTGTTACGATGATTTTTCACTTCACTCTGAAATTCTTTGAACTTTTCAAATGTTTCAGACTTATGTTTCATCAAGTAGATATACTCATATCTGCTCAAATCATCTGTGAAGATCAGAAAATAATGATACTTGTCGCAAGCCTTAATATTCATCGGACCACATACATCAGTATGTATGATTTCCAACAAATCTGTTGCTTGCTTCATTGTTCCGGATAACGGCATTTTAGTCATCTTGCCCATAAGGCATGGTTCGCAAGCATCAAGTGATTCATAATCAAGTGATTCCAAAATCCCATCAGCATGGAGTTTCTTCATGCTCTTTACACCAATATGACCTAAACGGCAGTGCTACAAATAAGTTGCACTATCATTATTAACTTTGCATCTTTTGGTTTCAATATTATGATTATGTGTATCACTACGATCGAGATCCAACGAACTATTTTCATTGGGTGTGTAACCATATTAGGTTTTATTCATGTAAACAGAACAACAATTTATTCTCTTACTTAAAAGAATAACCCTATAAACATGATCAAATCATATTCATGCTTAACGCAAACACCAAATAACACTTATTCAGGTTCAACACTAATCCCGAAAGTATAGGGAGTGTGCGATGATGATCATATCAATCTTGGAACCACTTCCAACACACATCGTCACTTCACCCTTAACTAGTCTCTGTTTATTCTGCAACTCCCGTTTCGAGTTACTAATCTTAGCAACTGAACTAGTATCAAATACTGAGGGGTTGCTATAAACACTAGTAAAGTACACATCAATAACATGTATATCAAATATACTTATGTTCACTTTGCCATCCTTCTTATCTGCCAATCACTTGGGGTAGTTCCGCTTCAAGTGACCAGTCCCTTTGTAGTAGAAGCACTTAGTCTCAGGCTTAGGATCAGACTTGGGCTTCTTCACTTAAGCAGCAACTTGCTTGCCGTTCTTCTTGAAGTTCCCCTTCTTCTCTTTGCCCTTTTCTTGAAACTTGTGATCTTGTTAACCATCAATATTTGATGCTCTTTCTTGATTTCTACCTTCCTCAATTTCATCATCATGAGAAGCTCGGGATTCGTTTTCGTCATCCCTTGCATACTATAGTTCATCACGAAGTTCTACTAACTTGGTGATGGTGACTAGAGAATTCTGTTAATCACTATCTTATCTGGAAGATTAACTCCCACTTGATTCAAGCGATTGTAGTACTCAGACAGTCTGAGCACATGCTCACTAATTAAGCAATTCTCCTCCATCTTCTAGCTATAGAACTTGTTGGAGACTTCATATCTCTCAACTCGGGTATTTGCTTGAAATATTAACTTCAACTCCTGGAACATCTCATATGCTCCATGACATTCAAAACGTCTTTGAAGTCCCGATTCTAAGCCGTTAAGCATGGTGCACTAAACTATCAAGTAGTCATCATATTGAGCTAGCCAAACGTTCATAACGTCTGCATCTGCTCCTGCAATAGGTCCGTCACCTAGCGGTGCATCAAGGACATAATTCTTCTGTGCAGCAATGAGGATAAACCTCAGATCACGGATCCAATCCGCATCATTGCTACTAACATCTTTCAACACAATTTTTCTCTAGGAACATATCAAAATAAACATATGAAAGCAACAACGCAAGCTATTGATCTACAACATAATTTGCAAAATACTACCAGGACTAAGTTCATGATAAATTTAAGTTCAATTAATCATATTACTTAAGAACTCCCACTTAGATAGACATCCCTCTAATCCTCTAAGTGATTACGTGATCCAAATCAACTAAACCATGTCCGATCATCACGTGAGATGGAGTAGTTTCATTGGTGAACATCCTTATGTTGATCATATCTACTATATGATTCACGCTCGACCTTTCAGTCTCCGTGTTCCGAGGCCATATCTGTATATGCTTGGCTCGTCATGTATAACCTGAGTATTCCGCGTGTGCAACTGTTTTGCACCCGTTGTATTTGAACGTAGAACCTATCACACCCGATCATCACGTGGTGTCTCAGCACGAAGAACTTTCACAACGGTGCATACTCAGGGAGAACTTCTTGATAATTTAGTGAGAGATCATCTTATAATGCTACCGTCAATCAAAGCAAGATAAGATGCATAAAAGGATAAACATCACATGCAATCGATATAAGTGATATGATATGGCCATCATCATCTTGTGCTTGTGATCTCCATCTCTGAAGCACCGTCGTGATCACCATCGTCACCGGCGTGACACCTTGATCTCCATCGTAGCATCGTTGTCGTCTCGCCAAGCTTATGCTTCTACGACTATCACTACCGCTTAGTAATAAAGTAAAGCATTACATCGTGATTTCATTGCATACAATAAAACGACAACCATAAGGCTCCTGCCAGTTGCCGATAACTCGGTTACAAAACATGATCATCTCATACAATAAAATTCAGCATCATGTCTTGACCATATCACATCACAACATGCCCTGCAAAAACAAGTTAGACGTCCTCTACTTTGTTGTTGCAAGTTTTACGTGGCTGCTACGGGCTTAAGTAAGAACCAATCTCACCTACGCATCAAAAACACAACGATAGTTTGTCAAATAGACTCTGTTTTAACCTTTGCAAGGACCGGGCGTAGCCACACTTGGTTCAACTAAAGTTGGAGAGACAGTCGCCCGCAAGCCACCTGTGTGCAAAGCACGTCGGGAGAACCAGGTCTCGCGTAAGCGTACGCGTAAGGTTGGTCCGGGTCATCTCGTCCAACAATGCCGCCGAACCAAAGTATGACATGCTGGTAGGCAGTATGACTTATATCGCCCACAACTCACTTGTGTTCTACTCGTGCATATAACATCAACATAAATAACCTAGGCTCTGATACCACTATTGGGTTTCGTAGTAATTTCAAAAAATTTCCTACGCACACGCAGGATCATGTGATGCATAGCAACGAGAGGGGAGAGTGTTGTCTACGTACCCACGCAGACCGACTGCGGAAGCGATGACACGACGTAGAGGAAGTAGTCGTACGTCTTCACGATCCAACCGATCAAGCACCGAAACTATGGCACCTCCGAGTTCGAGCACACGTTCAGCCCGATGACGATCCCCGGACTCCGATCCAGCAAAGTGTCAGGGAAGAGTTCCGTCAGCATGACGGCGTGGTGACGATCTTGATGCACTACAGCAGCAGGGCTTCGCCTAAACTCCGCTACAGTATTATCGAGGATTATGGTGGCAGGGGACACCGCACACGGCTAAGAAATAGATCACGTGGATCAACTTGTGTGTTTCTGGGGTGCCTCTGCCTCAGTATATAAAGGAGCCAAGGGGTAGGGGGGCGCCGGCCAGGAGGAGGGCGCAGGAGGAGTCCTTCTCCTTCCGGGAGTAGGACTCCCCCCCCAATCCTAGTTGGACTAGGATTCCCCGAGGGGGAAAGAGAGAGAAGGGGGGCCGGCCACCTCTCCTAGTCCTAATAGGACTAGGGGGAGGGTGGAGACGCGCGGCCACCTTGGGCTGCCCCTTTCTCCTTCCACTAAAGCCCATCTAGGCCCATATGGTTCCCGGGTGGTTCCGGTAACCTCCCGGTACTCCGGTAAAATCCCGATTTCACCCGGAACACTTCCGATATCCAAACATAGGCTTCCAATATATCAATCTTTACATCTCGACCATTTCGAGACTCCTCGTCATGTCCGTGATCACATCCGGGACTCCGAACAACCTTCGGTACATCAAAATGCATAAACTCATAATGTAACTGTCATCGTAACCTTAAGCGTGCGGACCCTACGGGTTCGAGAACAATGTAGACATGACCGAGACACGTCTCCGGTCAATAACCAATAGCGGGACCTGGATGCCCATATTGGCTCCTACATATTCTACGAAGATCTTTATCGGTCAGACTGCATAACAACATACGTTGTTCCCTTTGTCATCGGTATGTTACTTGCCCGAGATTCGATCGTCGGTATCCAATACCTAGTTCAATCTCGTTACCGGCAAGTCTCTTTACTCGTTCTGTAATACATCATCCCGCAACTAACTCATTTAGTTGCAATGCTTGCAAGGCTTAAGTGATGTGCATTACCGAGAGGGCCCAGAGATAACTCTCCGACAATCGGAGTGACAAATCCTAATCTCGAAATACGCCAACCCAACATCTACCTTTGGAGACACCTGTAATTCTCCTTTATAATCACCCAGTTACGTTGTGACGTTTGGCAGCACCCAAAGTGTTCCTCCGGTAAACGGGAGTTGCATAATCTCATAGTCATAGGAACATGTATAAGTCATGAAGAAAGCAATAGCAACATACTAAACGATCGGGTGCTAAGCTAATGGAATGGGTCATGTCAATCAGATCATTCAACTAATGATGTGATCCCCTTAATCAAATAATAACCCCTTTGTCTATCATTAGGAAACATAACCATCTTTGATTGACGAGCTAGTCAAGTAGAGGCATACTAGTGACACTCTGTTTGTCTATGTATTCACACATGTATTATGTTTCCGGTTAATACAATTCTAGCATGAATAATAAACATTTATCATGAAATAAGGAAATAAATAATAACTTTATTATTGCCTCTAGGGCATATTTCCTTCACTTTTGTGCATCTAGAAGGTTGATACCCATGCCTCACGTCCCCGCCTGTAGAGGCTTCATACATATACATATACATATACTGCGTTGTACTCTCTTGGATGGGTACCTGTGGTGCCACGCGCCAGTGACTCTAGAGACTTCACAGCCGTGCCTATCTATCTAGGTATGTGGACGGATGCCTCTGCTACCATATTCTTGTGCATGCAGAGGGTTAGTACCCGTGCCTCGAGAGGGTCGACGTGCGTGCCTGTAGGGACCTCACTTCATGCCTCCGGTGCCTGCATCCACGTGCCTGTAGTGGCTTGGGTCATGTATCTTTTTTTAGCCAATGTCACTACACTAAAATTAAAAAAATGGTAGCGTCCCACCGACTAACATAATATGCTAGCGAAAAAACCCACAGCTAGGCAGCACGAATATTGATGCTCAAATGGATGGTCCAAGATTAGAGACGAGCGAAGTTTAGAGATGGTTGCTGCGTGCCTTATTATTTTTCACGCCCATGCTTGTATGGTGTTAATTGACATGGAACAGTTGAAAAACTGTCGTTCCTATTATAGCTTTGATTGGATCATTTTTATTAGCTTACCGAGGGAGCGATGGTGTGAATCTAGCTAGGTGAGGCACGGATCAGTTTTGGCCTTCGTATCTAAGGTGTACAGTAGGCTCTTAGTTTGCCTCATTGGATTCTTCTGTCAGTGGTCTTTGTTCAATGGAGGAATTGATGACCGATGTGACAGCTGTTCGATGTGACTATTCAGTGTGTCAGTTATCGTAAAATAAAGTTAGAGACTCCTCGATTTCTCCACGACATCAAATATTTTTGCACAACCGTGACTTTAGGAAGTGCATGGTTCCACGAGATGCAGAAGCACACAACTGTCTATTTGTTGTTCCTAGTTCACATGTTAATGCGCATGGTAACTGAAACATCCTCCGCCAAGGTTAAATACTGGCCGTGTTTCTGATGTCTCCACATCGCATTGTATCCACAGAACATCAGGCAGTTCCCACCGTCCTCACCACTCCCCAACCTTGTCGCAGAGTCTCAGGAATCTCCATTGGCACCTTGCTGCTTGCTGCCATGGATGACTTTTTGAACACCACCGAGTACCATCCGATAGTTGCCGATGGTAACACCAAGCTCAATGTGTGGTACACGAACGAGCCTTCCAAGGTGGAGGAGACCATTGCCTTGTATGAGGACTGGTTGCGCGAGGAGAAGTACAAGTTTTTTGGTCTTGGCATGGAGTACACATGAAAGGATTGTTATGGGCATAGAAAAGTCGCCGTCATGCAACTGGCTATGCAAAATCATGTTTTGGTCTATCACTTCTGCAAGGCCAGGACGGAGTGCCCAACCCTGAAGGATTTACTTGAGAATAGAGGTATAACTTTCTCTAGTGTGGACGTCAGGAATGTTAGAGATGCTCTTTTTCAAGATATTATCAGAATTCTAGAATAGTACCACATCGACATCTAAGAGAAATTCATGATTAGAGGCGGCGAATAAAGGGACTCCATGGAGGACTTAGCAGGAGCCATCATTGACGAATATTACTCGAAGCTGGAGTCCTCTTTTCTAGAACATCTGCGTCACTACTGGGATTGGAAGCCACTTACCTTTGATCACCTAAAATATGGAGCTACTGTAAGTGAAGATTTCATTTTTGTTAGTTTCTGCCTTTGTTGCAAGAACAATATGTTTTTTTATATTTATGTTTTCATTTGCTTTTCCTTCAGGAAGGGTATGTGAGCTATGAGATATACCGCCGGTTTCTGTCGATGAGGGACATCCTGCATCATTGCTATCTTCCTGATCTCAGATGGCGAGGACGTTTCTGAGCAGGATTCCAGGTGGAAGTGTTGTGAAGATGGATTGTCTAATGAATTGGTTAATTGATAGTTATTGTATGGGGTAATATTACATCGACTGATGAATTATAATTGTGGTGGTTTTATTTTGAACCAGATGGAGCTGACTAGTATGGAAATCTAAGTTTATTTTTGTTCTATTATGTTTTTCTTGTTTGTATGCTTTCAAGAATATTTTCCCCTATGATTCGATGGTACGCGTTGGTATAAGATGAGATGTATTAAGAGGATCACTCAGATGTGCATGTTCGTGTATCTAGGTAGCACACAGTCGTCTGCTCAGGGAGGAATTGTCCTTGTTTTAGGCAAGGCACGCTCTAGTGTTATAAGTAGGCACGGTCGTGGGTTTGTGTTCCTATTTTTTTAGCTGAGTCATCTATATCAGTGCAGATAAGAAGTGTGTGCTTTCATCCGTGGTTTAGATGGCTAGCTGCTTCAGTTCTTCTCTCAATATGGTCACACGGACAGGTAGGGGCGTTACTTTCACTTTGTGTTCGTACTGTGTTTGGCATGGTTGTTTTTATATCGAATATACAGTTGTGGTTGTGTGTTTGAAGTTTTTTATGAAGGGCTTGAGTGTGTTTAAGATTCTTCAGATTTCCTCTCTGTGCTGTCTGTTTCAATATATGATGTCTGTTTTAGGGACGGTTATCCAGTGTGAGAGTTGCTGTGGGAGTATTGTGTTAGCGGCAGTTGTGTTTCTGTGTAGCAATTATTGTGGTGGTACTTTGATTGGGAAAGGCACAACCGTGGGGGTAGTGGATGCACTGTCGTATGTTTGGCAGAGGCGTTGTCCTTCCTTTGGGTACTAAATTCGGAGAGGCACTGCATTATGTTAGTATGAGTCACTGTCGTGGCTGTATGTTCTGTAATATTTCTAGTTAGTCTGCTAGTGGAGTCACGTCTGTCGAGTTAGTGGAGGCATGTCCAATGTTATGTAGGGTCAGAGTTCCATTTGTCGTTCGCAAATGCTTCCTCTGACACGTTTGCTCGGAGAGGCACGTCTACGATGTTATTCACGGCACGGTCGTGCCTTTCTTTTGAAATGTTTGCTCTCACTACTTTGCTCAGAGAGGCTCGTCGTTGAAACTTGTGAGGTCACGGACCTTTTACAATTGAAGTCACAGTCGTTCTTCTATTTTGGTATTTTTTTAGTTTAGTCGTCTATCCCAGAGGATGGATCCTCTTTCATAACCTTGAGTCCCGGTCGTGCTTCCCTGACTCGTTGGCTTGGACAGGGACCGGTGTTAAGCTATCGAGGGGACGGTCCTGTGTTAACTGGTGGTGCACTCGTGTGTGTGTGTGTTGTTATTTTTTCAGCTTAGTTGCCCATGTCAGAGAGGCACATTCTATGTGGATAAGAGGCACTATCGTGCCTCTGTGACCCGCATTATTGGAGGTGAGTCATTTACCACCTTCGTCAGATGCTTACGAACATATAGTATTGTTCCTCTCTGTTACAATTGTTTCTTTTATTATGTCTAGTCAAAGTGAGTGATGTTCTAGTGCAAGGAAATGATGTCTTGAATATCATGTTTACAACTTCTTTTGGAAAAATATGATTTTTATTTTATAATGTTTGTTGCTCAGGATTTGAAGACTTGAACATTTGAACGCAGATCTGTGTTTAATGGGATCCATAACAGATATCTTGGACCGACATAAAAATAGCTGAAACACTTCTGTGATTACATGAGTCGAAATAGCTGAAACATTGTTCGGATGGCTACAACTAAATTAAGGCAGAGTTAAGCAATAGTCATCTTCTTCCAACTCTTCTTCTTTCGCGCCGGATATTGTGCTTCTCGAAGACGATGCTCAGTGCCTCAAATACAGGGCATGTGTTGTAGTTGGATGTTATCATTTTGAAAGTTAGTTGTTCTCTCATCGGTTCCACATAGATCTGCAAACACATAAACGTACAAACTAATAAAATTTATTGTAAAACATAATGTACAACTGGATCGGATAAACGCATGTTGATGTCTTGTCAATGAGAGTGAACTTATGAGTGGCATCAAATGCATGGTGTAAATAACACTGTCATCCCTGAAAACTGAGAGCATTATGTTAGTGATTAGAAGGTGAACAGTAGATATGGGGTATGTAGTGGAACAAAAAATGATGGTGAGGTAGAGCTACAGTTACAAGAAACTCACTCTCTGTCTGAGTTACATACACTCTGCATAGGTTTAACACGAAAGGAGGCTATGGTGTGCGGATGGGTGTTGTAAGCAGAATGGTAAGCTCTCTTGAAGTTTTCGATGACAATGTCTGAGTGTTCCTTCATACCGTCGCAATTGATATAAGGACGTGTCTGTAAGTTCTAATGTGAGGATATTATATGCCTGGGAAAAAATGTTGGTGGTCCGTGAAACTGTTCTTTCATCAGCAACACTGAGTAAGCATCAACGACAAATGAGTTGATATATCCTTAGATCTTCATCGACAAACCTAAAGTTTGATGATCGGCCCAACGTCGTTCGACGAAGAATATCCTCTTGCTGCCAAAAAAATGCCTTTTAAACTGTATGATTTTCTTATTTAACATTAGAGGTGATGAGTATTCAATTACAGTAGTAGAAGAATCGAGCTGAAACACTTGAATGTGATAGCTTCAGGCAGAATACGTTAGAGTAGAAAAAGAAGGGACCAAAACTTTACTATAACAGGAACAACCAGTTCATTACCTATAATTTTGACCGATGCCTGGCGTATTGTCGGCGATTGTTTCATACACATCTTTCTCCTCCATTGTAGAATCCCTTATTTCCAAAACTTGGAAGTGATGTTGATGGTCATTCGCTTGGTTAGTGAATCAAGTCTGTTCTAGCTGAGAATGATGTTGATGAGGCTGGAAGACATGACCACCAGAGTTCATTTGACCATTACTAAGTTGCAGATGTCCCTCATTGTAATTGTTGTTTCTTTGGACCATTAGGCCTTGTGGTTGGTGCTGCATGTGTAGTTCTAATGTTCTGATAGTTGGATGACTGGTTGAGCTCAAAGGAATAGCTGTTGGAAAATGCTGTAGAGGATGGCCAGAATACCACATGCTGTTGACCTATGGTTCTAAGGTACTGTAACTTTTCCCATGAGACTTGCCTCTCTGTGGTTTCTGATGGTTCTGCTCTTGAGGTTGGTGTTATTGGCACCGTGTACCGCTCAAATTCTGAACATCATTGTGTTGGGAGTAGTGGACATTAGAGACAGGGGTTTGTTGCTGGTACTGTTTGTGACTTTGGTTGTTCATTGCATAAGGTGAGTGCTGGCTGCTGTTTGAACCGCTATTATTCTAAGCACTAGGACACTGGTAGAAGTGGGTTTTGAAACTAGGAGATGGTTGGTGGTAGTGTTGAGACAAAGCAGTTGCTGGCAAACTTTCGGACAAGACAGTTTGAGTTAAACCTATAGAGTATGACGTATCAAAAGCCTGTGAGAGGTGGCTACCGCTTGACATTGAGCTTGATCTGCTGGGCATAGGTGGCTCTGGATAGTTAGAAAGGGAAGATCTCGCTGACGAGCTTGAATTCTTGGCCAAGTGGAGACAATATCAGGTTGGCATTGTTGGGATGCTACTTGGTTTTGAAAGGGTTGCTTCTTATTTTCTTCAATGAATCTGTCAAGTTGTTCATAGATAGATGGATTAGACCATATTTTATCATCATCAATGAATCCACAATCAAGGAGGCCTCTACGGTTGTCAGCATGTAGAGACTTATTGGCTGCAGTTTATGTTGAATTATGTGGAGGCTCCAGTATCCTAACTCTTTTCTTAGGAGGCGCCGTACTCTTGTTTCCTGGATCTTTTGACTGCTGTAAGGATCTCTTGTGAGCTGCCATTTGTGGTTTCGGTTCTGCGAATGTGCGCTTGTGGCAACAGGGATGCAGTCTGTGGGATCAATATGTGCTTGCTTGGTACATTGTTCATGCTCTTCTGCAATGATATTGTCTTGCGCATCGATAGATGCGGCAGCAATGAATGGAGCATGACTAGTGGATGGAATTGCTTTTCCTGTGTCCAGTACCGTGCCAGAACCGCTGCCAGAATCACTGGGGATTCCTACTGTAGGATCAAGGGAGGAACTGGCTTTGGAGCGTTCTTTCATCAATGTTCTTCTTATCTCTCAAAGTTGAAACAACATGGACCTTAGCTTCCAGCAGCGAAGAAGAACATTGTTCAGTAACAATGTGTAACTTTTGTGCAGGTTGGGATACAATAAGGCTCTTTTTGTTGGTTGAAGAGTTGTTGTGAGCGCTATCAGAACCACTGGACCATGCAGTAGTTGCTGACGTTTGCCCAATCAGATAAACAGGTGCTTCAAGTGTATCGTTTGAGATTGGATCGGTGAGTAATTGTTTGTCAACCATAGAATGTGAGGTTGATGTTTCAGTTGCAGTAGGTTTTGTTGTTTCCTCCAAGAGCTTCTCCAGTGGGTTTGTCAAATAGTTGTGGTCTGCAGATCCTCCAGCAGAATTTTGGGCTTCAGTCGGTACAGAACACTCAGTCAAATTTTCATCTGTCAGTATAATTGCCCCGCTCTCCAACATATTAGATGTTGGCAAGAAGGTCTCATGAACTGGCAAGCCATCAAGGTAGTTGTGCAGATGGTTATGCACTTTATCCAGATGAATCTTGGCTTGTTCATCAATGTCCTCTTTGTTGTAGTCGATCTCGTTCACCTCCAGTAGCAACTTAATCTGAGTTGATGATTTTAGGAGTGGAGATAGATAAATTTGGGACTGCTCCTTGTCATACGGATTCTGTGAGTCCGGGTCAGGGGTATCGCAGCAACCCTTTAAATCTTCCAGGGAGTATGATGTGGCGTGAACGACACTGGTTGAGCCACTGCTGGAAGAACTTTGACTGCTTGTTTTGATAGAACTTGGAAGCGTAGAATATGTTGAGGGGAGTGATGAAAAAGTTTCTTTTTCATTCGAGTTGTCCTGTTGCAAGTTACAATAAACGCCCCGGTCGCAGGTCTTGATTTCTTTTGCACTAAGATCCCTACCAAGAGAGAGGAGCTTCTCCAATTTGTGCTCGAGAACTGGTTGAAGCAGTGAGAAAAGTTATGTGTACATCTCATTAATAACTTTGGCAATTTTCACCTTGGCCTGGAATTAAAAAAGCATCAGAAATTATTAATACCGAAAATGAAAAATATCTTGTGACCTACTGTATGTTCTGTCAAGAATTGCAAAAAAGGCATGGAATAATGTGCGCAGAAGCACACATGATGTGTTGCGGGAAGTGCGGCTAACAAAGTCCACGAATCATAGTCAACACAATCCTTGAAGGAGCATAACAAATGTAGTGGACGAAGCACACCCGACGTACTGTACGAAGCATGGTTGACCCACCGCCATAGGGAAGCACTGCTATACTTAACACAAAAGCACAGCTAACGTACTATAGGAAGCACTGATATATTTAACACAAAAGCACATCTAATGTACTATAGGAAGCACTGCTATATTTAACACAAAAGCACAGCTAACGTACTATAGGAAGTACTGGTATATTTAACACAAAAGAACAGCTAACATACTATAGGAAGCACTTCTATATTTAACACAAAAGCACAACTAACGTACTATAGGAAACACTTCTATATTTAACAAAAAACACAACTAACATACTACATGAAGCACTTCTATATTTAACACAAAAGCACAACTAACGTACTATAGGAAGCACTTATATATTTAACACTAAAGCACAACTAACATACTATAGGTAGCACTTCTATATTTAACACAAAAGCATAGCTAACGTACTATAGGAAGCACTTCTATATTTAACACAAAAGCACAACTAACGTACTATAGGAAGCACTTCTATATTTAATATAAAACACAACTAACGTCTACAGGAAGCACTTCTATATTTAACACAAAAGCACAGCTAACGTACTATATGAAGCACTTCTATATTTAACACAAAAGCACAACTAACGTACTATAGGAAGCACATCTAATACGCTGCAGCAGGCATAGGTTACATTTTCCAGCAGCAACAGGAAACCAACTGGACGAAGACTCGTAACCTACTTTATGAAGTATGTCTAACCCGCCGCAGGGAAGCGGAGGTATAAGCATCATGGTAGCACACATTAGCTAACTGTAGGATCGGAAGTATGTCTAGAGGGGGGGTGATTAGACTACTTGACCAAATAAAAATCTATCCTTTTCCCAATTTTAGTTCTTGGCAGATTTTAGCTATCTTAGCACAAGTCAAGCAATCTTCACACAATTCAAGCAAGCATGCAAAGAGTATATGAGCAGCGGAAAGTAAAGCATGCAACTTGCAAGAATGTAAATGGAAGGGTTTGGAGGATTCAAACGCAATTGGAGACACTGATGTTTTTGTCGTGGTTCCGATAGGTGGTGCTATCGTACATCCACGTTGATGGAGACTTCAACCCACGGAGGGTAGCGGTCGTGCGAGTCCGCGGAGGGCTCCACCCACGAAGGATCCACGAAGAAGCAACCTTGTCTATTCCATCACGGCCGTCGCCCAGGAAGGACTTGCCTCACTAGCGGTAGATCTTCACGAAGTAGGCGATCTCCTTGCCCTTACAAACTCCTTGGTTCAACTCCACAATCTTGTCGGAGGCTCCCAAGTGACACCTAGCCAATCTAGGAGACACCACTCTCCAAGAAGTAACAAATGGTGTGTTGATGATGAACTCCTTGCTCTTGTGCTTCAAATGATAGTCTCCCCAACACTCAACTCTCTCTCACAGGATTTGGATTTGGTGGAAAGAAGATTTGAGTGGAAAGCAACTTGGGGAAGGCTAGAGATCAAGATTCATATGGTAGGAATGGAATATCTTGAGCTCAACACAAGGGTAGGTGGTTCTCTGTCAGAAAATGTGTATTGGAAGTGAAGATCTATTCTGATGGCTCTCTCCACGAATGAAGAGTCGGTGGAGGAGTATATATAGCCTCCACACAAAATCTAACTGTTACACACAATCTTCTAAACTCGGTGGGACCGAATCGTTAAACTCGGTCGGACCGATTCAGCAAACCTAGTGACCGTTAGGATTTTCGGTGGGACTGAGATGCAACTCGGTAGGACTGATATGATTAGGGTTAGGGCATGAAAGTGCGTTATATTGACTAGAGGGGGGGTGAATAGGCGATTTTTATGAAAGTCTTCAGAACATGGGAGTTTTGAATACAAACGATAAGATTAAACCTATTACCATGCAGCGGAAGGTAGACTACACTAGGCAAACCATAGTCAAGTATTCAATGAAGTGTAAGCACAAAGACTAGTAGCACCTAGGTAGTAAGGATCAGGTAGGAAGATATTGTGAAGCCAAACAGAACACACAGTCACTCAGTGAAGAGAAATGATAGAGCAAACATACAATGACTTCACAAGGAGGAACAGTAAGTAAAGTGAAGTGAAGATGAAACCAGTGACTCATTGAAGACAATGATTTGTTGGACCAGTTCCAGTTGCTGTGACAACTGTACGTTTGGTTGGAGCGGATAGGTATTTAAACCTTAGGACACACAGTCCCGGACACCCAGTCCTCACCGTATTCTCCTTGATCTAAGGTCACATAGACCTCGCCCAATCACTCTGGTAAGTCTTCAAGGTAGACTCCCAAACCTTCACAGACTTCATTCACTGGCAATCCATAATGTCTCTTGGATGCTCAGAACGCGACGCCTAACCGGCTGGAGGATACATAGTCCTCAAGTGTAATAAGTCTTCAGATCACACAGACAAGAAGACTTAAGTGATGCCCAATTCTCTCTGGCTCTGGGTGGTTAGGGCTTTATCCTCGCAAGGAATTCTCTCTCAAAGGCTTCGAGGTGGGTTGCTCTCAAATGACAAAAGCCGTACTCTCAATCTGAGCAGCCAGCTGTTGATGGTTGTAGGGGGTGGGCTAATTATAGCCACTTGGCAACCTAACCTGATTTGTTCGAAATGACCCTGGGTCACTAAGGAACTGACATGTGTCCCAACGGTCAGATTTCAAACTCACACAGCAACTTTACTTGGGCTACAAGCAAAGCTGACTTGTCCGACTCTGGACAAGATTCGCTCTCATTGTCTTCACTCGAAGACATAGGTTTTTGGTTTAGGCATCACTTCAGTCATTCTAACTTGTTCTCTTGGACCCCACTTAACAGTACGATGGTTCCTATGACTCAACACAAAATAAAACGAACTACGAAAGATCTAAGTCTTCGAGCTCCATAGGCTTCATATCGTGTCTTCTCTTGTCATAGTCTTCAATGTGAATATCTTCATATACCACCTTTGACTTCAATGTCTTCATACATTTTTAGGGGTCATCTCTGGTAGTGAAACCGAATCATGAGGGACTTCTACCTATGTTATCCTGCAATTCTCACAAACACATTAGTCCCTCAACTAGGTTTGTCGTCAATACTCTAAAACCAACTAGGGGTGGCACTATATGCACTTACAATCTCCCCCTTTTTGGTGATTGATGACAAACTAGTTGAAGTTTTCAACGGGGAATATAATCTGTGAAATTGTAAAGAATAAGGAATTGTCTTCATAAGTTGAAAGGGCTCCCCCTGAAGATGTGCATATAAGTTAATTTGCTTTTGGAATGCAAATGCACATGGCAGGTTGTACTCGTGGAGATCCACTTCAGCTTATGATGACAATCCACTATGCATGTGAAAGTATATGAAGATAATGACATGCATAATGGAAAATGGACATCTACAGAATGAGCTAAGTGCGGAATTTATCGTCGCACAACAAGGTGGCAAATAAGTAGCAGACGACCATCTAGTTTAAGTGTTACAACTCATAAGAACCAAATGTAGCAAAAAGGAGTTGTAAGCACGAAACAAAATATAAGGCACCCGCCCATATGAACCCGCTTGAAGACTATCAATCTCATATGCTTCTCCCCCTTTTGTCAGTAATGACCAAAAAGGTTTGAAGACATAGAGTCTCTACTCGTTCCCATGAGGAGTAGATGAAGTTGCAGGGTTGTTGGTGTTGTTTGGCAGTGTAGAAGAGCTTGGAGGTGCTGAAGAGTATGGCGGTGAAGTAGCATCGTCTTCTTCATCAATGATTTTGGCAGTGACTGTGGCAGTAGAGGAAGAGTACTCTGAGTCTTCAAGGGATGGAGTTCCTAGCAGCACAACCCTTCGAGGAGGTGTGGAGTCAAACTTGAATCTCTCAGTGAAGCCATCCTCTTGAAGATCAGCTTCAGAAAGCATCATCGTTAGCCCTTTCCATGTGCGGCGACAGGTTTCATGGGCAACGAACGCATTCTTGGTGGCAAGATTTCGAGTGTGATTCACATCCACCAAGAGGCTTTTCATCTGACGCTTCAGCCAGTCATGATGCCTATCTTGTTTCTGATGTAGAGCCACAAGAAGCTCTCGGTCGTTGAGAACACGAGTGCGCTTCTTGGGTCTTGGAGCAGTGGCACTGTCAGTGGCTTTAGTTGATGCAGGGTGTGGTGCACGTGTAGTGCCAGCCAAAGGATACACCCGAGAAATTGCTTCAACACCTTCAACGTTTTGTGTAAAACTCTGATGATTTGCATTCTGAAGACTTAGGGGTTGCTTAGCAGGCTCAGAGTATATGGCTTTAGTAGACATGTCTACGTCAGGCAAGAAGATCCGATGGTTGCGGGCTGAGGGATGATACAAGATGGCGGAGTGTAGCTTGATCAGCCGCATGACCCAAGGGGCGTAGAACTTCAAACCAAACAGATCCATGCCTGATGCAGCAAGTTGGCGTATGAAGACTTCCTGTGCATTGAAGCATTTGCCATGAAGTATATAGAAGACCATAGTCTTCATTGCACCCTGAAGCTTTGCATTTGGAGAGTGCCCTTTGATAGGCCAGAGAGTTCACCTGATGATGTGATAGATAGTTCTGGGCAGGTACTCAAGGTCTTCAACGAAGAACTCTGTGGGATATGCAGCATCTGGGGGCAATGGCATCATCATGCTGAGCATTTGACTCATATTGGGTTCTGGCCGCTGAAAGATCCTCTCAATAGCTTCAGTATGCAGCTGACAGCCTTGCTCGAAGAGATCGCCAGGAGTGGGCAAGCCAGTGAGCTCAATGATGTCAAATGCATTGGCTTCATGATGAACATTGCCAGTCATCCACTCCAGGACCCAAGTCTTCGGATCTCTACTGTACCCTTTGATGAGAAGTGTGGCATAGAATTGTAGCAGCAGCTCTTCATTCCAATGCTCTTCATCTGTAACAAACTGCAGCAGACCCACTTGCTTGAAGCAATCCAATGCTTCTTCTAGACAGGGCAGACCAGCTATAGCTTCAACATCAAGGCGCTTGTGTGGGAAGATGCGACCTTGGTTGTAAAGAATGCAAGAGTAATAGCTTCGCTGAGGATAGCTCCAGAACCAACCAGATGATATTCTTTCCCTTGAGTAGGGGTTCTTGGAGCTATTGAAGAACGTGTTGTCTGCCCTGAAGCCATTGATGTTGAAGGAGCCAGGTGCTGATGCAGGACCTAGAAACCTTGGCAGTCTTGGGATTGGCTTCTGGACCTGAGGCTTGTGCTCAACATGATAGTTGAATTGGGGACCTGCAGCAGACTCAGGAACAGAAGTGGCGGGATCAGTGGCTTCGCTGTCTTCTGAAGCTTTTGCTGGGGAGGGATCCACATTAGCTTCGTTGTTGGTTGTGGCAGCCTCAAGATTTTCATCCCCCACTTGACTAGCTGGAGGGTCGGTCACAGGCACGTTCTCCTGGAGAACTGCTTCTTGGTGGAGTAGGGGAGTGGGCTCTGGTGGTACTTCTTCTTCTGCGGCTGATGCAGCCGGAATGTCTTCAGCATAGACTTGAGGCCTTGGACCTTTGCGAAGCCTGCGGAACGCAGACGACGCCTGTGGAGTTGGAGTGGGCTGGGCCTCATAGTCTTCTTCCTCTTGAGGGCGATCCGCCCATGAAGCATTCTGTGCGATTGGCGTCAGTGGACGACCAATGCTGATGAGTTTGCTGTTTTCAAACTGAGGAAGGACTACATCATCTTTTACATTGTCATGATGACCAATGTCTTCAACAGCGATGGGATCGGCTGCTGGAATGTCTTCAGCTTCAGGAGCCTCTATGGAAGCAGGCTGATGAACTGTCAGTTGACGTTCTGCGTCAGGATGAACCATAGAAATGGGTTCAACTAGCAAGGGCTCTGTGGGAGCAGCCCAAGCTTTCTTGGTCTTTCTCTTTTTCTTTGTGGCAGTAGGAGAGGCTTCAAAGTGTTTCCTCTTCCTGGCTTCAGCCTTAGCAGTTCTTGTCTTCTTGAGCTCTGAAGCTGTTGACCGGCTCTTTGGCTTCGAGCTAGTCGTTCGTGTTGGGAAGACAATTGGAACTGCTTCTTGCCTTGGTGCATCATCTTCAGCTGTAGCAGGCTTCTTCTTCTTCTTTGCGGCCATCCTGGGGTCGATGCCAGGACGCCCAAGTGCTTTGCGCTTCTCAGCCTCATTATAGGCTTGTACACATCTGTCAGCCAGAGTCTTCATGCGCTCACGCGAACCCTGAGCTTCTGCACGCTTCTTCACGAAGGCTTCCTTGAGCTCGTGCATCATTGTCTTGAAGTTCTTCACTTCTTGCATGCTGAGCTTGGCCATGTGCTTCTTGAACTGAGCCTTTTCATAGTCAATCTTCTGCTTCAGTTCAACAATGCGCTGGGCAATTGCAAGTTCTGAAGCAATGGCGCCTTGGAAGGCGACACTGAGGCCAATGGGCAGCTGCAGATCTTCAAAGCTGATATTTGGCGTGTCAAACCACTCGTCAATGAAGTTGTGGATGATGTTGACATCAAAGAGAGGCAGATCATTGAAGATTTCTGCTTCTTCTTTGCTCTTGATGAGTTGCTCAAGAGCGTCATCTGCAAGATCTTCATCACTTGATAGATCAATGTCTTCGTTGCGCAGAATGGCAGTAGCTGTTAGCTCTTTGCCAATGTGAGACAGAGGCATCTTGGCCTTCTGGGGCTTGGAGACGCGGGATACATCTTCAGACTGCACACTGTCTTCAGGAGGTGCAGTTGCAAGTGGCTTCACCCTTGAGATTTTTGGTGAAGGGGCTGGCTTTGAAGCTTTTGGCTTCTTCTTCAACTGCTTTGGCTTCGGCACTACAGGCACGTCATCAGACTCAGTGTCAGCCGCAGGCTCATTCACTGCAGCCCCTTGAACCAGGATGTAGGTGATGAGGCCTTCAAGGTTGGCGAAAGGACCAATGACACTGGGTTCTGCATATCGTGTGCCATCTGCCCTTGGTGCTGAGGGACCAGGGTTGAAGTCTAACCCAAACTTCTTCTTGTTCTACTTCGCTGAGTTTTGGGCAAACTGGAAGTTGCGCTTGAACAGATTGTCGTCACGACACCAGAGTAGTGACGACGGATGTGCATCATCAGGTTGTGGCCCACGAACCATGCATGGATAGAAGCTTTGGGCAATAGCTTCATCTTTGGACCTGGGTGCAAGATTCTTGTATAAGATGTCTCCCCACGGTCTTTTGATGGCACTTTTCTCAGCATACTCTTGGGTTGTGAAGCGGTATTTGAACCATTGTTCTGCCCAATAGCGTCGAATCCATTGGATTCGGGTCTTGCGCTGACCATAATCCTCTTTAGGATCCGTCTTATACATTTCTGCGAGTTCATCAGGCAGATCTTTGGATGTTCCTCCACGACGTTGTCTGCCCCCCTTCCTTGCTGCTTTCTCTGAAGCCATAAACTTTAACTTGAAAGGCTTCAAGACGTTCAAAGGCTTCAAAGGCTTTCTCTTGCTGGACCAACAGGAACTGGCTTCAGGAAAATTTATGTGTTGCTGTAAGAATTCTGCAAATGAATACAGACTATGAGAACCAAAGGATTCTCCCACGGACATGTACCTGTGACAGCATTAAGGTGCGAGGGAAGGGGAAGAGGTCATATGCATTCTCAGAAGATTTTGAAGATAAATCAGTTTAGAAGACATTGACCTCATCGTGCGAAGACATTCACTCATAGATAAGAAGTTGGTTCCAGATATGTACGAATCCACAGATCAGTACAAGTGAGGAATCTAACTACTTTGTGAAGCACAAGTGAATATACTAGGCATGTTATGAGATGCAGTGTGAGAGAGATCTAGCTTGTGTGAACAGAAACTTCTTGTGGTAGAAAGTGATAGATCAATAGGATCAACAGTGCTGTAAAAGGGAGTTTTATTTACCACACTGAGAACTGCTAGACGGAGTGGGAGATGAGGCCAAGCAGTTCACTCTTCCGTGCCCTAACTTGGCGACGGAGGAGACCTACGGCGATGGCGGAGAGGACGATGTCCGCGATCGGCGTGAAGACGACGTCGGAGAGGTTGCGGCAGCGAAGCGCTTCGTCGCCGGTGTCGTCGAGAGCTAGCGGTGGTGCTAGGGTTCGTGCGAGGGTGGAAGAAGAGATAATTACTGCTGTGAGTGTGTATTTATAGGCACAGGGGCGGCACTGTGCTATTACACAGGTGCCCCTGGCGATTCGCATCTGAGGAACACGTGGCCAGTATGCGGAATTTTGGGGTTTGTTCCACGTCCCACGCATGCCTGGATTGTCGGGTGGTCGTTCCTACTTCTCCGGATTTCATGTGGAGGAATGAGCATTGAAAATGGACTTAATGGTTGTCTCTGTATCTTCTGCTGACAAGGACGTAGTGAAGACATTCGACAGTTTCAATAGAATGCATATGACTTGGAGAGATAGAGTTGGAGATAGAAAGCATAGAGAAGTTGGGGTCCGATCACATTCACTTAGTTCAAAAATTCAACACGAAGACATAGCTATAAGTGAATGCTGTAGAGGACAAAACACTAACACACACACACACACACACACACACACACACACACACACACACACACACATATATATATATATATATATGATCAACATAGTGAAGATAATCATGAAAACTTGTTGAGTTCGAAGCCAAACCAAATGTGAAGACATTGCAAGGTAATGCCATGAGTGAAACACTTCAAAATAGAACGTTTGGTGCTGGCGTTACCCACCGTATAGGAAGTATTAGACCCAGACACGGCGCACAATTATCGTGGCGCTCCGAAGTCAAATTCCACATTAATGTATTCACACTAAGAATGTATGTCTTCATTGATTGAAGATATACTTCACTTCATGTGTTGCACATCTAAGTCATCAATATGCATAAGGGTTAGGATGTGTGCCTGATCACAGGACATTGGAGGATTCCAGGATATTTAGCTCACACCGTAACTTGCAAAACCTCTTCTCATCCAAGGGCTTGGTGAAGATATCTGCTAATTGCTCTTTAGTGTTGACGTGTATGATATCAATGTCTTCCTTCACAACATGATCTCTGAGAAAGTGATGATGAATTTCAATGTGCTTTGTCTTCGAGTGCTAAACTGGGTTGTTAGCAATCTTGATGGCACTTTTGTTGTCGCAGTAAAGTGGCACTTGCTTCAGATGAATGCCATAGTCCTTGAGTGTTTGCTTCATCCACAGAAGCTGAGCGCAGCAAGATCCAACAGCAACGTATTCAGATTCAGCAGTGGAGAGAGATACACAGTTCTGCTTCTTTGAAGACCAACATACAAGTGATCGTCCCAGAAAGTGACATGTGCCTGATGTAGACTTGCGATCAACTTTGTCACCAGCATAATCAGCATCCGAGAATCGAACCAGATCAAACTCTGAGCCCTTTGGATACCATAATCCTAGAGTTGGGGTGTGAGCCAAATATCGAAGAATTCGCTTCACAACTAAGTGATGCGACTCCTTTGGTGCCGCTTGAAATCGAGCACACATGCAAACACTAAGCATAATATCTGGCCTAGATGCACATAGATAAAGTAAAGAACCAATCATGGAGCGGTATACCTTTTGATTGAACTCTTTACCATTGTCGTCAGGACCCAGATGATGTTTGGCTGGCATTGGCGTTGTGAAGCCTTTGCAGTCTTGCATACCGAACTTCTTCAGGCAATCTTTGAGATACTTCTCTTGAGATATAAAGATGCCATTCCGTTGTTGTCGTATTTGAAGACCAAGGAAGAACTTCAGCTCCCCCATCATGGACATCTGATATTGCTCTTGCATCATATATCCAAACTCTTCACTGTACTTCTGATTGGTGCAGCCGAAGATTATGTCATCCACATATATTTGGCACACAAACAGTTCACCATCATATGTCTTCGTGAAAAGAGTGGGATCTAGGGAACCAGGTATGAAGCCTTTGCTCTTCAGGAAGTATTTGAGTGTGTCATACCAGACCCGAGGGGCTTGTCTGAGGCCATACAGTGCCTTGTTGAGCTTGTATACCATGTCAGGATATTTTGGATTTTCAAAGCCAGGTGGTTGTGCAACATAAACTTCTTCTTCAATCTTGCCATTGAGAAAGGCACTCTTCACATCCATTTGATATAGAAGCATGTTATGATGATTTGCATAGGCCAGCAGTATGCGTATGGCTTCAAGTCTAGCCACAGGAGAAAATGTTTCATCGAAGTCAATGCCTTCCACTTGAGTATATCCTTGAGCAACGAGACGAGCTTTGTTTCTAACAACTTGACCATGCTCATCTTGCCTATTATATTGTGCTTTCGTGGATCAGGACGCTTAACCAGTTCCCATACATTATTCAGCTCAAACTGTTGAAGCTCTTCTTGCATAGCTTGAATCCATTCAGGTTCCATGAAGGCTTCTTCAACTTTCTTGGGTTCTGATATTGAGACGAATGCGAAGTGCCCACAGAAATTTGCTAGCTGAGTTGCCCTTGAACGAGTGAGTGGACCAGGTGCATTGATGCTATGAATTATTCTTTCAATCTGCACTTCATTGGCAACGCGAGGATGTACAGGGCGAAGACTTTGCTCTTGCTGTTCATTGCTGTTGTTGGAGGGAATGTCTTCAGGCTGAGCATTGTCTTCATGTTGATCAGGTGCTGAAATGATAAGTTCTTCTTCAGGATGAGCTTCAGAAGGTATAATTTCTCCAGTTCCCATTAGCTTGATTGATTCACTGGATGGAACTTCATCTAGCACACTTGGCAGCTGCTCTCTTTGTGAACCATTGGTCTCATCGAACCGCACATCCACTGTTTCAACCACTTTGTAATGAAAGAGATTGAAGACTCTATAGGAGTGCGAATCCTTTCCATATCCAAGCATAAAACCCTCATGTGCTTTTGGTGCAAATTTTGAGGTGTGATGTGGGTCCTTGATCCAGCACCTTGCGCCAAATACTCTGAAGTAACTGACATTTCGCTTTTTGCCAGTAAGGAGCTCATAAGATGTCTTGTTCAGTAGCTTGTGAAGATAAACACGATTGATTGTATGGCATGCATTATCAATGGCTTCGGGCCAGAATTTTCTTGGGGTCTTGTATTCATCTAGCATCGTTCTGGCCATCTCAATTAGTGTTCTGTTCTTGCGTTCGACGACGCCATTCTGCTGTGGCGTGTACGGGGCTGAGAATTCATGTGTTATTCCCAAGGTATCAAGATATGTATCAAGGCCAGTGTTCTTGAATTCAGTGCCATTGTCACTTCTGATGTGCTTTATCTTGGCGCCAAAATTGTGCATAGCTCGATTGGCGAAGCGTCTGAAGACATCCTACACTTCAGTCTTGTAAAGGATTATGTGCACCCAAGTATATCTAGAATAATCATCAACAATAATGAAGCCATAGAGGCAAGCAGTAGTAGTCAGAGTTGAGTAATGAGTGGGACCGAAAAGATCCATGTGAAGCAGTTCGAAGGGTTGAGTAGTAGTCGTGATTGTCTTCGAGGGATGTTTGGCCCTCGTCATCTTCCCTGCTTCACAGGCATCGCATAAGTGATCTTTCTTGAACTTGACGCCCTCGATGCCTATGACATGCTTCTTCTTTGCAAGGGTGGGGAGGTTCCTCATGCCAGCATGTCCAAGCCTCCGATGCCAGAGCCAGCATTCTGAAGCCTTTGCTAGAAGACATACTGCAAGCTGTGGCCCTGCTGAGAAATCTACCACGTACAAATCATCTTTTTGATACCCTTCAAACACTAGAGACTTGTCAGATTCCATTAGTACAAGGCAATGATATTTTCCAAACATTACGATCATGTCCAAATTGCAAAGCATTGAGACAGACATTAAGTTGAAGCCAAGGGATTCAACAAGCATGACTTTATCCATGTGTTGATCCCTTGAGATTGCAACTCTACCTAGACCCAATACCTTACTTTTACCAGTGTCAGCAAATGTGATGTGGCTCTTGTCGGATGGACGTAAGGTTGAGTCCATAAGAAGACTTCTTTTGCCAGTCATGTGATTTGTACACCCACTATCGATAATCCATTCTGAAGACGCTGGTGTCGTACCCTAAAGTGCAGTTAGGGGGATAGGCTTCACCAAGAGCATTGTGAAGCAAAAACATTTGATGAACCAGTGGGTTATGAAAGCTTAGATCCAGGTTAGGACTAATAGGGAGAGTAGCAAGCGATTCAGGTACGAAGTACATAGTAAGACCATTTGGGCATTTGATCTTGCGCCCTACAAGATGTTTAAGGTCCCCAGCAATAGCGTCAGACGATTTTGGTTTTCTGCTGGAGACCTTTCCCTGCAAAAGAGAGTTAAGCCTTCTTAACCACCCACATTTTCAAGGGTGGCTTAGAAGCAATAAGTCTAAGTGCAGCATCTGAGAATTTTGGCTTTGAAGCCTTAGCAAATAGTCCTGCAGGCGGACAATAGTACTCATAAGAATAAGCAGAATAGTTCTTGGTCTTATGGCGGTTGATGAACCGCTCTCATATTCATATGCCTGAGTATGGTTTCCCTGCAAAATATTTGCGTTAGTGCGACTCAGGTGAGTCCTCTGTTTGTATGAAGCCTTTGAACCGTATGAAGCCTTTGGTCTGAGGTTTGTCTTCTTCAAGTGAGGTGTCATGAAGACATTCACAGGAAGATTTTCCAGATACTTTTTCGGAACCCAGATCTGCTCCACAGGCGGTCCATTCCTGCAGTTAGTACCAATGTACCTGGCAAACACTTCACCATTCTGATTCTTAAACAGTATATAGTTTGCATCAAAGGATTCATCAATGATAATGGGGTTAGCACAAGTGAAGCCAGTTAAATTGGATGGATCTGCTGAAGGTTCCTTTGTAGCAACCCACATGGTTTTGGGGTACTGCTCAGGTTTCCGGTAAGAGCCATCTGCATTCATTTTCCTTATGAACCCAACACCCTCTTTCCTAGGGTTTCGGTTCAGAATCTGCATTTTGAGGACATCACATAGTGTCTGATGCCCTTGAAGACTTTTGTACATCCCTGTTTCAAGCAATGTCTTCAACCTAGCATTCTCATCAGCAATAGCGGTGGTATCCTCAGCAGAGGGGTTAGTTACCGCATCAACAGTTGAAGTTATTGCAACAGCAGTAGCAGTAGAACATTCAGCAACAGAAGTAGCATTATCACGCTCAATGCATTTAAGACATGGTGGTTCAAATCCTTCTTGAGCGGGACTGATCTGTTTGGCGCGAAGTGACTCATTTTCCGTTTGAAGATCTTCATGAACCGCTCTCAATTTCTCAAGATCTTGCTTCCTTTAAAGATAATCATAGCAAAGCTTTTCATGAGTAGTTGAGAGAGTTTCATGACGACTTTCAAGTTCCTGATACTTAACGTGAAGATTTTTTATGTCTTCAATTAAGGATTCAGATCGAGTCATTTCAGCACCTAACAGATCATCGCTTCTGTCTAATAGTTTTTGAATGTGTTCCATAGCTTTCTGTTGTTCAGTTGCAATTTTAGCAAGTGTTTTGTAGCTAGGTTTTGAAACACAATCAGAGTCATCGTCACTAGATGTTTGATAGTGAGTAGTGCGTGTGTTTACCTTGGCACCGCGTGCCATGAAGCAGTAGGTAGAAGCGGAGTAGTCCTTGTCATTTGCATAGGTGTCGGTGATGAAGTCATTGTATTCAGGGTTGAAGATGGACTTGGCAACGTATGCTGTAGCCAGACTTGCGACGCCTGAGTCGGATTCCTCCTCAGACTCCACCTCCGCCTCCTCAGAAGCAGACTCCTCCTCTGAATCCATTTCCTTGCCAACAAACGCACGTGCCTTTCCAGATGAGCTCTTCTTGTGTGATGAAGACTTTGAGGAAGACTTGGAAGAAGACTTTGAGTATTTCTTCTTCTTCTTCTTGTCGTCAGAGTCATATTCCTTGCTCTTCTTCTTCTTCTTGTTCTCATTGTCCCACTGTGGACACTCAGAGATGAAGTGGCCAAGTTTCTTGCACTTGTGACATGTTTTCTTCTTGTAGTCATGAGCAGGAGCTTCATCATTCCTTGAACTTGATCGAGAAGACTTTCTGAAGCCTTTCTTCTTGGTGAATTTTTGGAACTTCTTGACTAGCATAGCAAGTTCCCTTCCAATTTCTTCAGGATCATCAAAACTGCTATCAGATTCTTCTTCAGATGAGGAGACAGCTTTTGCCTTCAAGGCACGAGTTCGCCCATAGTTTGGACCATAGATCTCTATTTTCTCTGAAAGCTGAAACTCATGTGTGTTGAGCCTCTCAAGTATGTCAGACGGTTCGAGTGTCTTGAAATCAGGACGTTCTTGAATCATCAGGGCCAGGATGTCAAACGAACTATCAAGTGATCTCAGCAGCGTCTTGACGACTTCGTGTTTGGTAATCTTAGTGGCGCCGAGGGCTTGAAGCTCATTTGTGATGTCAGTGAGTCGGTCAAATGTGTGCTGGACATTCTCATTGTCATTTCGCTTGAAGCGGTTGAAAAGGTTGCGAAGGACATTGATTCTTTGATCTCTCTGGGTTGAGATGCCTTCATTGACCTTGGAGAGCCAGTCCCAGACCAGCTTGGATGTCTTCAAAGCACTCACACGGCCATACTGTCCTTTGGTCAGATGACCACAAATGATGTTCTTGGCAGTAGAGTCTAGTTGAATGAATTTCTTGACATCAGCAGCAGTGACACCTTCTCCAGCCTTGGGAACGCCATTCTCGACGACATACCATAGATCGACATCAATGGCTTCAAGATGCATACGCATCTTATTCTTCCAGCAGGGATATTCAGTTCCATCGAAGACGGGGCACGCAGCGAAGACTTTAATTATCCCTGCAGTCGACATAGCTAAAACTCCAGGTGGTTAAACCGAATCACACAGAACAAGGGAGCACCTTGCTCTGATACCAATTGAAAGTGCATTATATCGACTAGAGGGGGGGTGAATAGGTGATTTCTATGAAAGTCTTCAGAACATGGGAGTTTTGAAGACAAACGATAAGATTAAACCTATTACCATGCAGCGGAAGGTAGACTACACTAGGCAAACCATAGTCAAGTATTAAATGAAGTGTAAGCACAAAGACTAGTAGCACCTAGGTAGTAAGGATCAGGTAGGAACATATTGTGAAGCCAAATAGAACACACCATCACTCAGTGAAGAGAAATGATAGAGCAAACATACAATGACTTCACAAGGAGGAACAGTAAGTAAAGTGAAGTGAAGATGAAACCAATGACTTGTTGAAGACAATGATTTGTTGGACCAGTTCCAGTTGCTGTGACAACTGTACGTATGGTTGGAGCGGCTAGGTATTTAAACCTTAGGACACACAGTCCCGGACACCCAGTCCTCACCGTATTCTCCTTGAGCTAAGGTCACATAGACCTCGCCCAATCACTCTGGTAAGTCTTCAAGGTAGACTCTCAAACCTTCACAGACTTCGTTCACTGGCAATCCACAATGTCTCTTGGATGCTCAGAACGCGACGCCTAACCGGCTGGAGGATACACAGTCCTCAAGTGTAATAAGTCTTCAGATCACACAGACAAGAAGACTTAAGTGATGCCCAATTCTCTCTGGCTCTGGGTGGTTAGGGCTTTATCCTCGCAAGGAATTCTCTCTCAAAGGCTTCGAGGTGGGTTGCTCTCAAACGACAAAAGCCGTACTCTCAATCTGAGCAGCCAACCGTTGATGGTTGTAGGGGGTGGGCTATTTATAGCCACTTGGCAACCCGACCTGATTTGTCCGAAATGACCCTGGGTCACTAAGGAACTGACACGTGTCCCAACGGTCAGATTTGAAACTCACACGGCAACTTTACTTGGGATACAAGCAAAGCCGACTTGTCCGACTCTGGACAAGATTCGCTCTGATTGTCTTCACTCGAAGACATAGGTTTTTGGTTTAGGCATCACTTCAGTCATTCTGACTGGTTCTCTTAGACCCCACTTAACAGTACGGTGGTTCCTATGACTCAACACAAAAGAAAACGAACTACGAAAGATCTAAGTCTTCGAGCTCCACAGGCTTCATATCGTGTCTTCTCTTGTCATAGTCTTCAATGTGAATATCTTCATATACCACCTTTGACTTCAATGTCTTCATACATTTTTAGGGGTCATCTCTGGTAGTGAAACCGAATCATGAGGGACTTCTACCTGTGTTATCCTGCAATTCTCACAAACACATTAGTCCCTCAACTAGGTTTGTCGTCAATACTCCAAAACCAACTAGGGGTGGCACTAGATGCACTTACAGGGCATAACGTAATCTCGGTGTGACCGATTACACAAACTCGGTGGGACCGATTTTGGTAATAAGCTAACCAGAGAGTTGGTCAGGTAAACTCGGTGGGACCAAAATGTTACGAAAGGGAAACAGTGAGTTTACATTGCAATCCCATCTCGGTGAGACCGAGATCCCTATCGGTGAAACCGGTTTGCTAGGGTTTGTGGCAGTGGCTAAGACAAATGAAACTCGGTGGCTTCGGATAGAAAGAATCGGTGGGGCCGAGTTTGACTTTAGGTTTGGGTCATATGTGGATATGGAAAGGTAGTTGAGGATTTTGGAGCATATCACTAAGCACATGAAGCAAGAGGCTCATTAAGCAACACCTCATCCCTCCTTAATAGTATTGGCTTTTCCTATGGACTCAATGTGATCTTGGATCACTAAAAATGTAAAATGTAGAGTCTTGTTCTTGAAGCTTGAGCCAATCCTTTGTCCTTGTAATTTTGAGGGATCCACTTTCCTCATCCATGCCATGCCATCCATTGAGCTTTTTTGAAATATTCATCTTGGAATGATGTTAGCTCAATGAGCTATATGTTGTTAGGAATTACCAAAACCACCCAGGGATAGTTGCACTTTTAATCTCCCCCTTTTTGGTAATTGATGACAACATATAGATCAAAGCTTCGACAAATGATAGTAAGAATGGAATATATCGTCGCTTTGAGAAGTATGTGATAAGTAAGAGCTCCCCCTAAATTTGTGCATATTTAAGATTTTCTTTGGACTGCAAATGCACAATGAGTTAGGATCATGGGTTACTCTTCCATGTCACATACATCTTGGTGGAGCGCTCAAAATGATAAGAGTTAAATGCATGCACTCATCACCAAGCGAAGTGAATGATCGACATAAGGATAAATTAATAGTAACATCCAACAAGCATTAAGTGTAGCTTATGATCAAACACATGATCATCAATGTCTCACAGATAAAAGCATAGTATCTCAAGCACTCAAAAGCAACAAAAAGTTCAACCAAGAAGACAAGAGAGAAAAAATGCAAACACTCTCTCTCGAAGCCTATGATCTATACATTTTTCTCCCCCTTTGGCAACAAGTTACCAAAAAGTTCATAGAAAATGCATAGGACAAAACGACTCTCAGGCTTGGTATTCAAGTGGTGGTGTCCGGAGAACTCCAAGAACAAAGGCTTCAGTCGATGTAGATGGAGCTGCTGGGGTAGGAGCTGGAGCTGGTGGAACAGAAGCTGTAGCTGGTACATAAGTGGTGGCTCTGGTGTCAGGAACTGGTACTGCAGATGATCTCTGAGCTCTGGGCACCCGGCAAATGCATCAGTTGTGGTCTTGCCCTTCCTCTCCTGCATATCTTATTGTAGTTGTTCCACAGCAGACTGGACCTCTGTCACCTTCACATCTAGGTGATAGAACTTTTGTTCCATGATTCTTTCCAAACTCTCTTGGTTTTGAGTTAGGGTGGCCAGTCCTTTCTCAATCCTCAGAGTGGATGCTATCAGGTAACTTAGCTGCTCCTGCTTGTTCTTCAAGAAATACTCAGATGCCTCCTCTTGAGTTGGCATCCTGGCAGCTTTCTCCATCTTTGCCTTCTCCTTCTTTGCTTGAGCATGTGCAGATGATGGTTCATCCTTGTTCATGACAACCTGATTGTCTTCAAAGTCTGGATGGATGGGCAGGTGTTCCTTGTCCAGCAGGTATGTGCCTGTGCCCTTCTTTGAGTTTATCAGCTCTTGAATTTGTGGGGCATATCCACAGCTCCTCTTCTGATCAGCTACTGTTCTCTTAATGGTCTCTACCATGAGGCTCATCACCTTGAACTACTGTGGCACATCAAATACATGGAGCATGTTTATTGCATGGCCTCGGATCATCTTGTGATCACCTGACTTGGGCAATAGAGTGTGCCTCAGAATCCAATTAATAGTGGGTAGCCCTGACAGAAGATAATGCACTGAGCCAAACTTGAAAGTATCAAGTGCCTTGTTTGGGATCTCCTTGTACATGTTGGACATGGAATTGTGATCCATCTTCTTCTTGGCTTATTTGTCCTGCTCTTCTGGGGCATTGATGAGCTGTGCCCACTCAGCAACTGTTGACTGATATCTGGTTCCTTCTGACATCCACACAATCCTGCCATCTGGATAGAAGTGTGCTGTGGAGTAGAATTGCATGATCAGCTCTTCATTCCACTTTGTGAGCTTCTGCCCAACAAAGTCTGCAAGTCCACAACCCTTGAAGCTGCCATACACTCCAGCATAGTGCTCTTCATTCTCCTTGATGTACTCCCAATCAACCCATCTCATGTCACAAACTATGGGCTTCTTATCAAGCAGCACTGTCTCATAGAAATCCTGCTGTTCCTTGGTATGAAACCTGTAATCCACAGTAGTTCTTCTCCTTGAAGCATATGGATCTGCTTCTCTCCACTTCTTCAGCCCTGAATCTCTTCTAATCTTCATGTCCTCAGCCACAGGATGAGCATCATTGTGGTCTGGGATCTTGGGCTTAAGCTTCCTGAGCACTTGACCTTCTTCTTCTTTAGCAATGTCAGGCACTGGGGCCTTGTTCTTTTCAGCAGCAGATATGTTCCTGGTGTTTCTCTTTGGTGCACTCTTGGGCTTAGATGCAGCTTTGGGTGCTTCCTTGGGCTTGGATGCAGTAGCCCCTGACCTTATGGCATCTCCCATGAGTTTCTGTGCCTTAGGTGCTGGTGCAGCAACCTCTTCTTCCTCTTCTTCATTTGATGAGTGTTTTTCAAACTCAGCCATTGGATCAACCTTCTTGCACCATCTGCCCCTTTTTCTTTCCTTCTTTTCTTTCACAGCCTCATCTTCTGCAGTTGACTTGGAAGATTTCTGAGAGGATGCCCTGGCTTTGGATATTGGCTGTCTCCCTGCTGTCCTTTTGATTTTCAGTCCTGGCTTTGTGGCTGCAGCTGAGCCATACTCTTTCTTGAGTACCTTCTTCTTGGATGTGGCTTCCTCTTATGCCACATAGTCCTCATCCTCTGACTCAGAGGTTCTCTTCTTGCTTGCTCTAGTGGTAGCTTTGGGCAGATTGCTTGGGGTGCTCCTGCTGCCCTCATCAGAACTGCTAGAGGGACTAGTGCCCTCACTCAAATGAGCCTGCTCCTCAGATCTGTTCTGGCTATCACTCTGATTAGACATGTTGAAGTTCAGACTGCTGACCCTGTGAATAGTTTATAGATGAGATAGAGTGGATGAGAATCACAAAATGCAGAGGTTTTTGCAAAAGAATGAGTCAAAAAGTTAGTTTTAGTTTTTCACAGAAAGCATTTCGGATGGACCGATTTGCAAACTCGGTGATACCGAAGCAGCTTTTGGGACCAAAACTAGTGAACTCGGTCAGACCAAGTCACAGTTCGGTGGCACCGAGACTGCTAGGGTTTCGCAAAGTCCTGAACTCGGTCTCACCGATTTGTAATTCTTGGTCAGACCGAGAACCACATGTGCAATGGCCGTGGCCGAATCGGTGGAACTGAGTTCCGCAACCCGGTGGGTCCGAGATGATTTCGGCGGAAACCTAAACCTAAATTTTTGAATCTCAACTATTCTAAGGATTGTTTCGACTGGATAGGAGTGTTTCAATCGTATCAAGATTCATTAAGAACACAATGTGCTAAGATTTGGACGGGTAATAGCACTATGATCGAGTCCATACCCTAGTTCGGCGGCGGACTCGCTACGGCGGCAACGGCAGATTCGAATTCCATTGATGGCGGCAGAGACCAGCGATTGGAGGCGGCTGGCGACGAGGAGGATGATCCGGAGACCCAGGAGGCAGAGCGAGCTATGCACGGGCGAAGAGGTTTCGGAGAAATTTCCAAAATTTTGCCCGTGAGTATATATAGCCCGACCATGTCGGTATGACCGAGTGGAACAACTCGGTGGCACCGAGATGCATAACTGTTGACAGTTATAGCAACTCGGTGTGACCGAACCGTTCAAATCGGTTGCACCGAGGTGAAAACCTAGATCGACTTAGTGATCTCGTTATGACCGAAATGGAGGAATCGGTCAGACCGAAAAACACAAAGAAGTTTTGGAAGTTTAAGTCTATGACAAATCGGGGACTCCGAGTGCTCCTCACACAGAGTGGTTTGAATCTAACTTGATCAAATTTTGTGATATAGCATGAATAGAGTTTGAGACAAGAAAAGCATAGATAGCTAGAGAAGGTTCTTAGGCATTCTTGTCCATCCACTTGGCAAGAAAAAGAAAAACCAATCAATCAAAACAACAAGTGGATGTCCTCGAATGAGTAAAATATGCTCTCAACATGCTCACACAATAAAATGGCAATTGAAATATGTGGCAAAGCATGCACAACCAATTCTAGCATCTATCAAGCAATTGGCGATGACTAGGTCATCTGTACATGAGTATATTGACTTAGGAGTCAAATGAGAACATTTGATCATAGGTCATACTCATCGTTTAAGTACAAGTGGGGTTACCACTTTTACATAAAGCATTGTTGTGTTCACATCATTAGAGTTGCTTTAGCTCAATTCTCAGAGTAAAGCTCCCCCTAGATGTGATATCCCCCCTAAGAGGGATGAACTAACCTTGGGTTTTGTCGATGATGACTTCATGTAGATGTTGAAGATGTGGATGCTCAATGTTGATGTAGATCACTTGGAGCTATCCATTGGAGTGAATTGCACTTTCAATACCTACATGGGTTAGTCCCACAAGGAACAAACAAGGATATCCATAGACATAGAGTGATGCACACAAGATGATGTCTATGAAAGCTTTTAGGTTACCCTATCCCCTGACTTACCAACAAGAGGGTTTGTGACTCCTTGAACTAGTGCAAGATGTGGAAGTTGATTGTACTTGTTCTTGCCAAAATGATAAGAGTGAAGTATGTTAGCGGTGTCACCCTCAAGAACTCTCTAGTTCTTCTTCTTTTGGATCCACACCATCTTGATGGGAATCCTTGGAGTTGTAGTCGTACTTGATGAAGTGGAACTTGAAGTAGTCTTGGGAATCCACTTGACTAAGGTCTTAGGAGCTTCTTCGAATGCACCAATTTCCTCTTGAAGCTTGTCCTTGCCTTTTTGCTTGTAGTCTTGTGGTGGAAGATCATCTTGAGCTTGTGTCCCTTTGAAAGAAGTAGGATCATACTTCTCTTGTTGAGGAACAAACTTTGTCTTGGGGTATTGATCTTCTTCCCACTCAACTCCATTGGCATTGAACTTTCGTTCAAAACCAACACCTTGATTCTTCTGATGCCTTCCTTGCTTGCGTACAATTTCCTCGAATTGCTTACTCCCGGCAAGGCTCTTGTACACTCCTTTCTCTATAATTCCCTTCAATAGGCTATTTTCTTTCTCAAGTGTAACTTGGCTAAGAGAATCATTAGTGGAATCAAGAGAACTACTAGAAGCAACAATATTGGATATAACATGATCATTGTTACTACTAGAGGAAGAATCTTTCTTGTTATTGTTACTAGACTTGACTTGAGGCATGTAAGTGGATAAGAGTAAACGCTTGGCAATGTAAGAAGAACTTTTCTTACGAAGATCATCATTGATTGCTTTTAAGAACTCATGCTTTTGCTCAAGGTTGAGCTTTTCAAAGCGCAATTTCTCATGTGTCCTTAAAAGTTCTCGATGACTCCTAAGATAGTTTCATGAGCTAACTTAAGAGTGTTCAGTTCTTTAGTTAGAGACTCAATTTTCTCCTTATCATTGTC
Source organism: Triticum dicoccoides (assembly GCF_002162155.2). Lineage (NCBI taxonomy): Eukaryota > Viridiplantae > Streptophyta > Magnoliopsida > Poales > Poaceae > Triticum > Triticum dicoccoides. The sequence continues at coordinate 735,775,055 of NC_041382.1, forward strand.
ATTCGTTTTATCTTGATTAGCATGATTAATTGACGTTTCATCATAGTATTCATCACTAGAGTTGTCAACAAGTAAATCATCATCACCTAACAAGTCATCTTCATCACTATTGAAATCAACATACTCGGGGTGTGATACCTTTGGGCCTTTAGCCATGAAGCATGTTCCAACTCCTTCATTTGGTGAGTCAAATATGTTGTAGGAGTTGGTTGACACAAGTGCTAGACCGGCAACACCTTCATCTTGAGTATATTCGGAATTGGAGTGATAACTTCTCTCGGAGTGGTTGTCGAAGTCGGAGCCGGATACCCATTCACCAACATGAGCTTGATGTCTTCGTTTTGTGTAGCTCCTTGATGACTTGTCCTTTCTTTCCGAATCCTTGCTTCTCCATGAGTATCTTCGTTCATAACGATCATCTCTACTCCTTCTTTCTCTAGATGGTGATTCCTCTCTTCGGCTTCTTCTTTTGGGAGAGTCTTCTCTTTTCTTGTAGGGAGCCGTACAATCATTGGAATAGTGTCCGGGTCTTCCACAATTGTAGAAGTTTTGCTCTCGACTAGAAGATCTTTTGTCATTGTAGGACCTTGACTTGGAGCTTCTATCTTTGCTTCTACTCTTGTAGAACTTGTTGAAGTTCTTCACCATTAAGCTCAATTCTTCATTGAAGATTTGTTTCTCACTTGATGATGTGGGAGCTTCACATGAGGCTTTGTAAGCACCACTTGATTTGTTATGAAGTTCCTCTTTATCCTTGAGTGACATCTCATGAGCAACAATTCTTCCAATGACTTCCGTTGGCTTGAGATCTTTGTAATTTGGCATCATTTGGATCAATGTGCACATGGCATCATATTTTCCATCCAAGGCTCTTAGGATCTTCTTGATGATGAATCTAACGGTCATCTCTTCACTCCCTAAGCCGACAATCTCATTTGTGATAAGAGCAAGCCTAGAGTACATTTCAGCGACACCTTCACCATCCTTCATTTTGAACTTGTCAAGTTGACTTTGAAGCACATCCAATTTGGATTCCTTGATGGAGTCGGTACCTTCGTGCATATCAATCAAAGTATCCCAAATTTCCTTTGCATTCTCAAGACGGCTGATTTTGTTGAATTCTTTGGGGCACAATCCGTTGAAGAGAATATCACAAGCTTGAGCGTTGTATTGCAGCATCTTTAACTCTTCCGCGGTAGCTTCACGGTTTGGTTCTTTCCCATCGAAGAAGTCACCTTGCAAACCAACACACACAATAGCCCAAACGGCGGGGTTATGTCCAAGAATATGCATTTTCATTTTATGCTTCCAACTAGCAAAATTAGTACCATCAAAGTAAGGACCTCTACGGTGATAATTTCCCTCGCTAGACGCCATACTCTCCTAGGTTGTGAAACCAAGGCTATGACCACCAAAAGCTATGGAAATCAAAGCAAATGGAGACCAAAGCTCCGATACCACTTGTAGGATCGGAAGTATGTCTAGAGGGGGGTGATTAGACTACTTGACCAAATAAAAATCTATCCTTTTCCCAATTTTAGTTCTTGGCAGATTTTAGCTATCTTAGCACAAGTCAACCAATCTTCACACAATTCAAGCAAGCATGCAAAGAGTATATGAGCAGCGGAAAGTAAAGCATGCAACTTGCAAGAATGTAAAGGGAAGGGTTTGGAGGATTCATACGCAATTGGAGACACGGATGTTTTTGTCGTGGTTCCAATAGGTGGTGCTATCGTACATCCACGTTGATGGAGACTTCAACCCACGGAGGGTAGCGGTCGCGCGAGTCCACGGAGGGCTCCACCCACGAAGGGTCCACGAAGAAGCAACCTTGTCTATTCCATCACGGCCGTCGCCCACGAAGGACTTGCCTCACTAGCGGTAGATCTTCACGAAGTAGGCGATCTCCTTGCCCTTACAAACTCCTTGGTTCAACTCCACAATCTTGTCGGAGGCTCCCAAGTGACACCTAGCCAATCTAGGAGACACCACGCTCCAAGAAGTAACAAATGGTGTGTTGATGATGAACTCCTTGCTCTTGTGCTTCAAATGATAGTCTCCCCAACACTCAACTCTCTCTCACAGGATTTGGATTTGGTGGAAAGAAGATTTGAGTGGAAAGCAACTTGGGGAAGGCTAGAGATCAAGATTCATATGGTAGGAATGGAATATCTTGAGCTCAACACAAGGGTAGGTGGTTCTCTCTCAGAAAATGTGTATTGGAAGTGAAGATCTATTCTGATGGCTCTCTCCACGAATGAAGAGTCGTTGGAGGAGTATATATAGCCTCCACACAAAATCTAACCGTTACACACAATCTTCTAAACTCGGTGGGACCGAATCGTTAAACTCGGTCGGACCGATTCAGCAAACCTAGTGACCTTTAGGATTTTCGGTGGGACTGAGATGCAACTCGGTAGAACCGATATGATTAGGGTTAGGACATAACGTAATCTCGATGTGACCGATTACACAAACTCGGTGGGACCGATTTTGGTCATAAGCTAACCAGAGAGTTGGTCAGGTAAACTCGGTGGGACCGAAATGTTACGAAAGGGAAACAGTGAGTTTACATTGCAATGCCATCTCGGTGAGACTGAGATCCCTATCGGTGAAACTGATTTTCTAGGGTTTGTGGCAGTGGCTAAGACATATGAAACTCGGTGGCTCCGGATAGAAAGAATCGGTGGGGCCGAGTTTGACTTTAGGTTTGGGTCATATGTGGATATGGAAAGGTAGTTGAGGATTTTGGAGCATATCAATAAGCACGTGAAGCAAGAGGCTCATTAAGCAACACCTCATCCCTCCTTAATAGTATTGGCTTTTCCTATGGACTCAATGTGATCTTGGATCACTAAAAGTGTAAAATGTAGAGTATTGTTCTTGAAGCTTGAGCCAATCCTTTGTCCTTGTAATTTTGAGGGATCCACTTTCCTCATCCATGCCATGCCATCCATTGAGCTTTTCTGAAATATTCATCTTGGAATGATGTTAGCTCAATGAGCTATATGTTGTTAGGAATTACCAAAACCTCCCAGGGATAGTTGCACTTTCACTAACGCAGGGGGACATGTATCTGTTTGTAAAAACTTAGAGAACATCATTTGAAACGTAAAACCAGGTGCACAAGATGGAAATCACTTACGGAACAAAGTTTTTCTTGAGGCACAAATTCTTCTATGTAGGCCTCTAGTCTGGGACTCATTTGAAAAAATGGCCCCTGAAAGCCAGGCAGTGGGTGGAAAGGCATGCACCTAATGTCTTTCAGCTGCCATGTAGAAGGAAACAATGACAATCAAGTCAAATTAATATATGGCAGCTTAGTCATTATGTTGAGTTGAAAACTTCACCAAAGGAAAATGATGAAAAGTTGACTCACCGTGTGTATCCCAAAAATTCCGTCCTCTATTGACAGGCTGTCTATGTTAGCATAATTCTTAATGGCCTCTGTGTCCCATATGACAAGCCTTGCAGGAGTGTCATATTTCAGGTCCATAATCTTTGTATCCAGGTACTCAAATACGTTATCTACAAGGGGGGAAGAGATAAAAATGAATCATGTTCTTGTAGCTTGTTAGGGATATTACTACTGGGCGTAAACCGGCCAGGAGAGGTCGGGTTAACTTCATCAGTAGTTCATTATACTTGAAGCCCATGAAGACAGACGGAGACGCTGGGTAAAAGCCCAGGGCCCAGAACCGGTTTAAGGCCTTTAGGTATAAACCGGCATCGATATGTAACTTGCATTGTAAGGTAGAAAGAGCGGAGACCGAGCCGGACACGTTTATGAGCCGGCCTCGGGACTCTGTAAACCGACGGGCGTCAACCCATGTATATAAGGGGACGACCCAGCGGTGGTTCAAGAGGACAGACAACAACTCGAGACTCAGGCAAAGCGTATTCGCTCCCTGGTCATCGAAACCCCATCAATTCCATCACAACTAGACGTAGGCTTTTACTTTCATCAGAAGGGGCCGAACTAGTATAAAACTCTCTTGCGACCCTTGTCCGCTTTAACCCCTTTAAGTTAACCCGTAGCGATGGCTCCACGACTAAGTCTTTTCACGAGGACATCTGTCGTGACAAAACCACAACAGTTGGCGCCCACCATGGGGCTATCGCACGACGGTTACAAGTTCTTGGAGGGTAGCTTCGAAGGACTCAAGGGTTACGCTGTGGGCCGGATGACCAAGAGTCGTCGTGGCAAGCTCTACATCGAAGATGCAGGCTGGGGCCCCGTGGCCGGCTCACTCGAGTACGGGTACCGGGTCCCCTTTGGTGGCATACACATTTTCATCGGCAAGATTGGCAAACCAGCCCCTGAGCCGGACATCTGCACCGACCTTGTCGAAATGGCTCAGCGTGTGAGATCTGCTCGGGTCAAGCCCGTCATGAAGCGTGCCTTCGTGGGAGTCATCCATGGAGGGGAATACGAAGGTAACTCGGAATTTGGTGGTGAGACAGTCGTTTATTCCGGCGACGAGTCATCGACCGGAGAGACCGAGTCGTTATATCAGCTACAAGATGGCCGGATTGGGGGTTGTTCCGATGGTGACAGTATTCCGGACCCCTTTGATCTGCCCAACCAGGTTGGAATCTTCATGGCTGGTACGCAGCCGGCGCTCCACTCTTCGACCGCAACAGCAATGATTTCCGGATCAATAGGGGCGACGGCAGCCGGGGCAGGAGGCCCTGTGCGACCGCCGGCTCAGGTTTTATCTGATTTATTTGATGCGTTGGCAACACTGATGGCAGAGGCTAACCTGGCGGATCAGGATGCACACAATGCAGAAATTGCGAAGGTAAAGGATCAGATTACTCAGGACAAAGCCGATCTGGCAGGTGAAGATACCAGGATGGCCGCGGAGCAGGCCGCCTTGGATGCACAAGCTTACCGGCTTATGCTAGATCATAATGCATCACACGAAGTCCTGAAAAGGAGACACCGTTCGCGCCTGCCTCCGGTTTATGATGCTAGGAACCTCTTTAACACCCCAGGGGCAGGGAGCAGCAATCCGCCGGTGGTAAACCGGGCGGAGGTACCTGGGGCAGGGGCGCCGGTTCAGCCACGTTTGATGGATCCGCCTCGATAGAACAACATTGTGATGCAGCCCGTCCCAACGCCACCGGGTCATTATTCTACTCCGATGGACAATCTTGTTGCTGCCGCTTCACGACTAGAGGCTATCCCAATTGAAGGTGATTCTCCGACGGCGGTTGAGACGCGTCGAGTTAAGGAGCTTCTTCGGACAGCCTTGGTTTAACAAGAGGCTTATTCATACAGTCGTGATCGAATTCATTCCAACCCCCATTCAAGCCGGAGTTACAGCAGGCGTATGGATGAACCGGCCGTATCAAGCAATGCGCGGAATCGTGAACCGCCCCGTGGCGACAATCCGGCAGGGGGCGCTGGTGATGCTCAGGAGGTAGTGGACCGGGCTCGAGCTCGTAGGGAGGCTGAGTTAGCGGCGCAACATGAAGCCCGTCAGCTTGCTCCGGTTCATCCAACCACATCAGTAGAGCCAAGAGTCACCTCTAGTTCCTTGGGGGTGCCGTGTCTCGTACCAGCGTTGCGCAACGTGCGCCTGCCCAAGGATTTCAATGGCCCGCACAAGGTGCCGAATTACACTGCCGATTTATCCCCTGAGACATGGGTTGAGTGTTATGAGATGTCCATGGAGATGCTAGATGTGGATGACGCGGCATGTGCAAATTATTTTACCATGATGTTGGAAGGGACAGCCCGTACTTGGTTAAAGAGTTTATCGGCGAATTCTATTAGGTCATGGGCCGAGTTAAGAACCCGGTTTATCCAGAATTTCAAGGATACATGTAAGCAGCCTATGTCGATTGTGGATTTAGTTGCCTGTGTCCAGGAGGAAGGAGAGTCAACAACCCGATGGGTGCGCCGGGTGAGGGAGTCCTGGATTAGGGGGTGTTCGGATAGCCGGACTATACCTTCAGCCGGACTCCTGGCCTATGAAGATACAAGATTGAAGACTTCGTCCCGTGTCTAGAAGGGACTTTCCTTGGCGTGGAAGGCAAGCTTGGCGATGCGAATATGTAGATCTCCTACCATTGTAACCGACTCTGTGTAACCCTAACCCTCTTCGGTGTCTATATAAACCAAAGGGTTTTAGTCCGTAGGACAGAATAACAATCATACCATAGGCTAGCTTATAGGGTTTAGCCTCCTTGATCTCGTGATAGATCTACTCTTGTACTACCCATATCATCAATATTAATCAAGCAGGAGTAGGGTTTTACCTCCATCAAGAGGGCCCGAACCTGGGTAAAAACATCGTGTCCCTTGTCTCCTGTTACCATCCGCCTAGACGCACAGTTCGGGACGCCCTACCCGAGATCCGCCGGTTTTGACACCGACATTGGTGCTTTCATTGAGAGTTCCTCTGTGTCGTCGCCATCAGGAAGGATGCCTCATCCCGTCTTTAAAGACGGCACCATTGCTAAGGGAGCTTTGGCTGTCGGCCAAACTCTCCGGCTTGGCGGTTTTCTAACAACCGCCCGTTCGGCTGTTGCGCCGACGATGACCTCTCGGGTCATCAATAGCAATCTTCATGTCAGCTCGGAACTCACCGAGCAGTTAGATCCAATGGAGCTCTCTTCCATAAACGAGCTCTTGGATCGCCTCGCCGCCCTGGGAGTCGCTACGGATTACGACCAGATTGGGCATAAACCCGATCTGAGAGAGATTAACTCTCCCCAAGTCACCCATCACGTTGCCGTGGTAGAGGGACAGTGCGGCGACCTTTCATCCATCTTAAGGACTAGCTACGTCCGGATTCCCGATCCCTCCAAGCCGGATACCCGCGGAGGGGAGGATATCATGCAAGACCTGAACTTAGAGTCAGGCGACGGGCTAAAATCATTGGACAACATCCAAGGATCCAAACCTGCGAGTTCGGAAACTCCTTGGCCTCTGAGTTTCAGATTGGGTGAGGTTTCGGATTTAATTACACCCACCCACCCGAACATAAGCAATCTATCCCAAATCAGGCAAAAGCCCGAAGAAACAGTACATCATTACTGGGCCAGATTCCTCCTGGTTATGAACATGATAAAGGACTGCCGCGAGGAAGACGCGATCTCAATTTTCTGCAATAATTGCACGGACAAGGGAATCCTCAACGCCATAAGTCATCGTGATATTACACGCTTTGCTGACTTGGCGTCCATAGTACGAAAGTACTGTGTGATGGAAAGTGCCTGGAAAACTTAAATAAAATTTTGGGACGATCCGGCCCTGAATACAAACCCAGTCCGAAATAAAAGGGTGCATCATCGTGAGACACCCGGGTTAAATACCAAAAAGCAAAAACCCTCTACAGGGCATGGAACCGTATTGGAAGGATGGCTTAATAGACCCTGTAAAATTCATAGTACAGAGGGTGCCACACAAACTCACAGCCTTAGAGCATGTTGGATACTCCGGCAGGTGGGCAAAATTGGCGAAGATCTCCTACTTCCGGAGGCCACAGAAAGCCACCCCAGGGACACCAGTACGGTATTAACAGTCTTCGAGAATTTCGCATTAAATAATATGCGAAAAAGAACACTCTGCAGCCTTGCCGAAGTCTACCAAGTAGCAACAATAAACCCATGGAGTGACACGGCTATTACTTTTAATGCCAGTGATGAACCTAAATTCTGAACAGCCCGAGCACCAGCCGCATTGGTCCTCAGTCCAATAGTGGACGACTTTCGCCTCACCAAGGTACTCATGGATGGAGGCAGCGGATTGAACCTCATTTATGAGGAAACCCTTTGAAAAATGGAAATAGAATGGAACCGCATTGAGTGAAGCAGCACAACCTTTAGAGGAATAATCCCCAGTCGGGAAGCGCGTTGTACAGAAAAAATCACACTAGATGTGGTGTTCGGCACACCGGATAATTACAGGTCTGAAGAGGTCACATTCCAGGTGGCCCCGTTCAGTAGCGGATACCATGCTCTGCTAGGGCGGGAAGCGTTTACAATCTTCCAAGCAATACCCCATTACGGGTACATGAAGCTCAAGATGCCCGGGCCAAATGGAATTATCACCCTCGCTAGTGATCCGGACATAGCACTCCGCGCCGAAAATAAGACAGCCGCACTGGCCCTCGAGGCACTATCCGTAGCCCTAGCGGCTAAGGAACTGACTGCGCTGCGCTCCACGGTGAACAGGGACGATGTGATACTCAACAAAAGGTCCAAGTCCACCTCCTTTAAACCAGCGGACGAGATAGTCAAATTCCAGGTCCATCCAACGTACCCGAATAAAATAGCTTCCATCGGGGCACAATTAAACCCTGATGTAGACGCCGCACTGCGAGAATTCCTACGCGGGAACTGGGACATTTTTGCCTGGCACCCTTCAGACATGCCAGGAATCCCACGCAGGCTGGCCGAACACAGCTTAAATATCCTAAAAGGATTCAAACCTGTCAAACAAGCTCTTCGGCGTTTTTCCGAACCCAAGAGACAGGCCATGGGAGAGGAGCTAGCCAAGCTATTGGAGGCCGGATTCATCAGAGATATAAAACATCCGGACTGGCTAGCAAACCTGGTGATGGTACCAAAGAAGGACAAATCCTGGCGCCTGTGCGTTGATTTTAAAGACCTTAACAAGGCTTGCCCAAAGGATCCCTTCCCCCTCCCCCGCATTGATCAAATTATCGACGCTACCACAAGACACGATTCGTTGTGTTTCCTCGACGCATATTTCGGCTACCATCAAATCAAGATGGCAAAGTCAGACCAAGCCGCAACGGCATTCATCACACCATACGGCCCATTCTGCTTCAACACAATGCCCTTCGGGCTCAAAAACGCCGATGCAACATATCAGCGCATGATTCATACATGTCTAGCAACCAGATCGGCAAAACAGTGGAGGCATACGTAGATGATGTGGTCGTAAAAACAAGACATGTCGAATCTCTACTAGACGACTTGAGGCTCACATTTGATAACCTCCGAACATATGACATCAAGCTCAACCCGGAAAAATGCGTTTTCGGCATTCCAGCAGGAAAGCTCTTGGGCTTCATTGTATCCGGTAGAGGAATTGAAGCAAATCCAGCCAAGATCCGAGCTTTGTCACAATTGGATATCCCAAAGGACCTCAAACAAATACAAAAATTAACCGGATGTGTACCGACTCTAAGCCGCTTTATCTCCCGCATGGGAGAAAAGGCACTACCTCTCTATCGCCTTCTTCGGCACACCGAACACTTCGAGTGGACGGATGCTGCCATGGCCGGACTCGACGAAATAAAAGCCATATTGGCAACAAACCCAATCCTGGCCGCGCCAAATATTGGCGAACCAATGCAATTTTACATTGCAGCAACCCATCAGGTTGTAAGCGCAGTGCTCGTCGTCGAACGAGAAATGGACGGACACAAATTCCCCCTTCAAAAGCAGGTCTATTATGTGTCCACTGTCCTCACTCCGTGCAAATCACGGTACCCGCATTATCAGAAGATTGCATACGCGGTATTCATGGCATCCCGGAAGCTGCGACTTCAAGAGTGTTCAATAATAGTAGCCTCGGAAGTACCACTTAACGATATTATAAACAACCGCGATGCAATGGGCTGGATTGCAAAATGGGCTATTGAGCTCCTCCCATTCGACATAACTTATAAGCCATGGCGAGCTATCAAGTCACAAGTTTTGGCCGACTTCGTCGCAGAATGGACGGAGGCCGAACTCCCTAAAGTGTACGGCACATATTCAAACTGGATCATGCATTTCGATGGCTCCAAAATGTTGGCTGGTCTAGGGGCTGGCGTCGTTTTGACGTCCCCCACAGGAGACACCGTTCAATATGTACTCCAGATTATGTACACAGACTCCAACAATGCAGCCGAATACGAGGCCCTCTTACACGGTCTTCGGATGGCAGTATCCATGGGCATTCAACGCCTAGAGGTGCGCGGGGATTCGAACCTCGCGATATCCCAAATAAATGAGGACTTCGATGCCAAGGATCCAAAAATGACAGCTTACCGCAACGCCGTCTTAAAAATGTCAGCTCGGTTAGAAGGTCTCGAATTTCACCATATAGCCCGGGAAAATAATCAGGCGGCAGATGTCCTGGCACGCATCGGCGCAAAACGCGATGTAGTCCCCCCAACATCTTCTTGGAAAGGCTGTTCAAGCCATCCGTAGTATGGGAAGGGGAACCTGGCAATAACAGCCCGGACCCAACCGCACTGCCCGACACCGAACAATCTGACATAATTGGAGGCTCTGCCAATGAAATTACATCTTCAGCCCACGGAATAATGGTCGTCATCGCCCCATGGACAGAACCATTCCTAGCCTACCTTACTAGGCAGGAACTCCGAAAGGACCAAAACGACGCACGCTGCATAGTGCGACGATCTAAAGCCTATAAAGCCCATGAGGGAGAGCTTTATAAGAAAAGCACTACCAGAGTCCTTCAAAGGTGCATCTCCGAAGAGGAAGGGCGGAACTTGCTGGCTGAAATTCATGCCGGACTCGGTGGTCATCACGCTGCAGCTCGGTCCCTCGTAAGCAAGGCTTTCCGTACAGGCTTTTATTGGCCGATGGCCCGGGCAGACGCTCAGGACTTAGTCCAACGATGCGTCGGTTGCCAGCTTTTTGCAAACCAAAGCCATATGCCACCCACTGCCCTCCAAACTATCCCCATCACTTGGCCCTTCGCGGTCTGAGGGCTTGACATGGTTGGACCCCTTAAAGGCGGAACCCACAAGAAAAAATACTTACTGGTCATGGTGGATAAATTCACCAAATGGATAGAAGCCATGCCTGTTAAGACAGCTGAATTCGGACCGGTGATAAACTTCATATCCGGGGTCGTACACCGTTATGGCGTCCCCCATAGAATCATCACTGATAACGCCACGAACTTTACGGTCGATGAGGTAAAACTCTGGTGCAAAAACATGGGCATCAAGCTCGATTATGCTTCCGTCTATCACCCACAAACTAATGGCCAGGTCGAACGTGCAAATGGTCTTATCATGAGCGGCATTAAACCTAGATTAGTGCGATCCCTTAAGGAATCTAATACACACTGGGTAGAGGAGCTCGACTCCGTACTCTGGGGGCTGCGGACCACGCCGAATCGCACCACCGGATACACACCATTCTTCATGGTGTACGGCGCAGAGGCAGTTTTGCCTTGCGACATAATTCATGACTCACCTCGAGTGCACATGTACGAAGAAAGAGAAGCCGAGCTCGATCGGCAGGACAGTTTGGACGCCTTGGAGGAGGAGCGTTACGTGGCAAAAGCCCATTCTGCATTCTATCAACAGCAGGCTCGAAGATACCAAAGCAAAGAAGTACGGGCCAAAAATTACAACATTGGCGAATTAGTTCTACGCCTGCCAGACAAGAAGAAGGACAAACTCAAGCCCAAGTGGGAAGGTCCCTTCATAATCGACCAAGTCCTGACTGGTGGATCATACCGACTGCGAGATGCATCGGATAACCGACTCGAGCCGAACCCATGGAATGCAGCCCGTCTCCGAAGATTCTATACCTAGCGCCGGACTCTGTGTTCGTCTCCTTCCTCTGTCCATTTTTTATGTTTCCTGTCTTACATTTCTCTCCTTCTCCCCTTCCTTTCTCTTATAGCCTTTAAAGGCTCAACAAGTGATGCTCTATCCGCGCTCATTACACCTAGGGGCTTCTTTCAACAGAAGCTTATTTATACGGGCTTCATGCCCAACACATGTGTCACACTTCCGCATGTACCTTTATTCACCATTATATGCATCGATATGACTTAAGTTTTGGCCAAGCTGGGTTGCCTAGCTCCTGTGCTTACCCCTACGTTCCCGATTGTTCGGCTAGGTGGTAAAGGGAGCACCTCTGCGATTGTTACTGCCGGGTCAGCCGGATGTGTACCTCAGACTGGGTGAAGCCGAAAGCTAGCATTCTTAAGGGAATATTCGGTCGGTGAACTAAAGATGATCTTTTCACTTATTTATTTATGCGCCCCCAGATGATTTTTTCTATGTCTCTTTTTGCAGCATGGACATGCACTTTAGGGCATGCCTCCCAGGGAAAGGAACCCCTAACGGAACTATTCTCCCTGGAAGATGTTTCTTACTAACCATGTAAGATAACATAACTAGTTGGGCACTTGTCTGTTCAAGCACTAATGACCCCTACGCCTGGTCTCCATGCATACCCCGGTTCTTACATAACCGCATGGGTATTCGAACACACTCCGGACCGTCAGGTCCCGAGGCTGAAGCAAAAAGGTCGGCCATGACAAACGATCTACAATCCGGCTAGAAGGCATTACACATGTCAATTAAAATTACATAGTCATTGTGACTGATTGTATTCCTCTTCAATACCATCTAATAGGCTGTCTAGTTTATAGTCCTACTGGGAATACTTTGCGGCCAATTCTACTTGGCCGTATACTAAGCTTACAGGGATCTCCTTCCTATCAGGCCCCACAGGTCCGACCTCGGCCATGTGGTTTGGGTCAGCCTTCATGTACAGCGTCTTCACCATGGCCCAGGCCTCCCTAGCGCCTTGACGGCAGGCCGACATCTTCCACAATCGGAAGCACTGCCGCGCTCCCTTCAACTTCTCTGCAAGCTCTCCAAGGCCTTCGGGCATGGAGATGGACGGCCACAAGGCCTGGGCGATGCCTCGCATCACCTGCCGAACTCGCTCGTGCAGTTGCGCGAGCTCGGGAAGAAGGTCACCCGTAGAACCGGGCATCTCCTCTGCAGGACGACCTGTTAGCATACCTATAGATATTACTCTGTTAGTCGACTTCCTTGCCGAACTCTTTTTTCAAGGTTTGTTTAAGCACTTACTAAATATGCCGCGTCGAAGCCGCTGATTCTCCTTAGTGGAGTCCAACAGCTGGGCACGAACATCTTTCAGTTCAACGCCCAGCTTGGTGTTGGCATCCTAGAGATCATTCTTCTCCCGCCTCACCTTCGCCAGCACGCTCTCACCAGCCTTTAGCCGGCGTAGGAGTTGTTGCTTTTCCGGATCTAATCCGGCGCCATCTGCAATTTCATTTGTCAGATTTGCACACACGCCGCACTTCACACAATACTTATCTTTTTATAGAATATACTACCAGAGGGGGTCTCCTTGGGCTCCCCTGTCGCGGATAGTGCGGCCTCAAGTTGGGCTTTGCACTCTTCTAGCTCCTAGAACAGTTGGGTATTCTTCTCTGAAAGAACCTGCATATTACATGATCCTTAAATCAGTTATTCTAACTGTTTCAAGTCTCCGGGGCTACTGATATATATAACCATCAAATTTTCTTACCTGTATTTCTTTCACATACTGCTCCGTGGCTCTGGCTAGACCATTTTGAGCGGCACGGAGGTACGCATCTCCCGAATTGAAGGCATCCAGTGCCTCTGGGGAGAAACAAGCGTCGCGAAGAACTGTCCGGCGACGCCTATGGTTCATGGCACTCTCCACCTCGGAATTGGTGGCAGACAGCCTGTCCGCATCCTCTACTGGAGGAGCGTCCGGTGCACGCCTTGTGTTCGCCTCCGCCTCCGGACCAGGCTTTGGAGCCTGGCTGGTGGAGGCGCGATTGGCAGCCTCTCCGGATATAGTCCGGCGAGGTCTCTTTGTCCTGAAGAGAGCACGAGTGTTAACATGCCTTGAAGGAATAACATCAGGGGATGAGATGACGTGTTATACCTTTGCGCCGGCGTCTCAGTCCGGACCGCACTTCTTTTCAGCCCCTGGGGCCTTGTGGCCCCTCGTTGGCTAGTGGCCGCAGGCTTGGCCTCCCGCCTCAAGAACCTCTGCAAAACGCGGTTGTTATATGGTAATCGAAAACACGTGAGGACGAGTCCCCTTTCGAAGTGATGGGATTTCGGTCTCAGTTACCTGGGAGGCTGGGAGTAGTCCTGGGTAATCGGCCGTAATGGCCACCAAGACGTTGTCCTTGCTCAATTGATGAAACACCCCATCAATTAGCTCCACAGATATGTCCGGATCCTCTTGGGAGGCCGGGTCGAGGGACCGTCCCGGATCCTCAGGTTGTGGAGGGGGCTGTTTATTTCTTTAACAGCCTGGTGCAGTTCCTGCGTTGAAGTCGTTAGACTATATATTTGATAATGGCGATACAAAACGGATGGACAAGTAAAAGTGTCCACTTACCCAGCTTGGAGGACTATACATTGTAAATCCACCCTGAGGGTTGACGCGGAGAAATTCCTCCTCTTCTCCCTTGTACAAAGCAGACAAGATCTTTATTAGAGCGGCAACCGAGTCCGGCCCCTTACGGCCGTGACGGGTGGCGTCGTCCTCCCCGTTGAAGTCCCACATATGGTGGCCTTTATATTGAAGCGGCTGCACCCCCCGCATGATGCACACGGCCATGACTCCGATCATGGTTAGTCCGGAATGAGCTAATAATCTTATCTGGCCCATCAGGTAAAGGACGTCCTTGTCACTTTCCCTTTGAGGGCTCCGTGGACGCCAGCTTAGGCGCTTCTTCAGGGGAGCATTGTCGAACTCAAGGAGGCCGATCCGAATAGGATCCGGCAACGGGACGTCCTCTATATAAAACCATTCTGAAGGCCAATTCTCGGACGCCTTCTTTGGGGTTCCGGATAAATATCCGGTCCCGGCGATGCGCCACACTTCGGCTCCACCCACTTGATATATTGACCCCTCCTGAGAACAGGGCACAAGGCAGAATAGCCTCTTCCATAGCGCAAATGAGCCTCGACACCCAAAAACAGCTCGCAAAGGGCTACGAAGCCCGTGACATGCAATATGCAGGCAGGCGTGAGGTTGTGCAGCTGGAGGCCATAGAACTCCAAGAGCCTCGGGAGAAACGGATGAATTGGAAATCCGAGTCCTCTTATTAAATAAGGGACAAGGCATACCCGCTCTCCTTTGGAGGGATTGGGGGCGCTCTCCGCTTGCTCTCCGCCATTATAGTGGCAAGTCCGGCACGAACCGGGACCATATAGGCCGGGGGGAGGAATCCATTGGTCTGAAGCGACACTAGCTCGCTGTGCGGGATGGAGCATCTCTCCCAATCTCTAGGCCGAGGGCTGGAAGGGCGAGAGGAGGAGCTGCGATGGCTAGCCATGGTGGAATGGACCTTTGTTGGATGCGCTCTGATGAATACTCATGGAGGGGAGAAGGTGTGGTTTGGATCTAAATCCTCGTCCCTTTAAATAGGCGGCTCATTTACACGGCTAGGGGTGTGAATGTAAAAACACCCAGACTTTTCGTATTCATTTGACACGTGGGAGGCGGCCATTATTGGGCGTAGAAGCCAAGGAGCGCTACATTTGCAAAAAACCGGACATTATTCAATAGGTACACGGAGTTTGGAGGAGAACCCGCCTTGCAATGCCGAAGAAAATCTGCATGCCGGACTCGTCGTCATTGAAGCCTGGTTCGGGGGCTACTGAGGGAGTCCTGGATTAGGGGGTGTCTGGATAGGCGGACTATACCTTCAGCCGGACTCCTGGACTATGAAGATACAAGATTGAAGACTTCGTCCCGTGTCCGGAAGGGACTTTCCTTGGCGTGGAAGGCAAGCTTGGCGATGCGAATATGTAGATCTCCTACCATTGTAACCGACTCTGTGTAACCCTAACCCTCTCCGGTGTCTATATAAACCGGAGGGTTTTAGTCCGTAGGACAGAATAACAATCATACCATAGGCTAGCTTCTAGGGTTTAGCCTCCTTGATCTCGTGGTAGATCTACTCTTGTACTACCCATATCATCAATATTAATCAAGCAGGAGTAGGGTTTTACCTTCATCGAGAGGGCCCAAACCTGGGTAAAAACATCGTGTCCCTTGTCTCCTGTTACCATCCGCCTAGACGCACAGTTCGGGACCCCCTACCCGAGATCCGCCGGTTTTGACACCGACAACGGGTTTCGGAGATTTTGCATTCATCAGACCGCATCAATGCGGATACCGCAGTTTTGACCTTGGAAGGCAATTGCCGGTTTGAACCTCTGAAGTTGAAGTTGGGACGGCTCAAACGCCATTGCAATGATATGGGAACCCTCATGGCTGCTTTAGTAAAGTATGCCAACTCTGATAGTACCAAGGATCCCGAGTCTGATGATGATAAAGTAGGGAAGGGAAAAAAGAGCGGCAACGCCAAGGGGCAGCACCACAACCCGGTGGGTCATGGAAACGGCAGCAAACGTAAAGCAGATCACAGCTTGGACTTTGTGGCTAATACCAGCACACAGGACAAGGGCCAACGGCGGAAGGGTAAACCGTCCCAGTGCGGTGGAGCACCTAGTCCTAACCCGGACCACCTATCTTACCTATTGAACCAGCCCTGCCCGAAACATGGGACGAAGGAGATGCCGGCCACACACCTCTGGAAGGACTGCTACATCATGCAAGAGTTCAAAAACTCTAATGCTTCCCGGTATGATCACGGACCAGGTGGCGGTTCAGGCCCTAGATCTCATG
The DNA here is from genome assembly GCF_002162155.2 of Triticum dicoccoides. Taxonomy (NCBI): domain Eukaryota; kingdom Viridiplantae; phylum Streptophyta; class Magnoliopsida; order Poales; family Poaceae; genus Triticum; species Triticum dicoccoides. The sequence goes on from NC_041382.1 coordinate 735,791,516, forward strand.
GGCCAGGTTATGGTGGAGGAAGTTTTGGTTCAGGCTTCCATGGTAATCAGGGTGGACATAACAATCAAGGTAATCAGGGGAACCAAGGTGGATACAATCATCAGGGCAATCAGCAGCAGCAGCAATCGGGCTACTAGAGCAACCCGAAACAGTTGAATAGTGGGCAGTATCATGTTTTCACCACTAGCTTAGACAAACGTGACCAAAAGCTTCGTAAGAGGGTAGTGAACTCCGTTGAACCGGCGGTGCCCCGTTACCTACGCTGGTCTGAGCAGCCGATTGTGTGGAGCAGAGAAGATCACCCACCCTGGGTTGACAATCCGGGTCATCTGGCATTGGTGGTGGCACCTCAGGTGGGAGGTTATAAGTTCACCAAGGTACTCATGTACGGGGGAAGCAGTATCAATATCCTTTACTATGAAACTTTCTGTCGCATGGGGTTAACAGATAAAAATCTTAAACCGTCCAATACGGTGTTCCATGGTGTGGTGCCTGGTAAATCGGTGTAACCTGTTGGTAAGATAGCTCTGGAAGTGGCTTTTGGGGACGAGCATGACTCGAGATCAGAAACTTTGACCTTTGAAGTGGTGAAAATCAGAAGTCCGTATCACGCCCTGTTTGGACGGTCGGCTTATGCTAAATTTATGGCACGACCTTGCTATGTCTATCTGCAGCTCAAGATGCCGGGTCATAAGGGAACTATAACCATACATGGGAGCCGCAAGATTGCCCTGGAGTGTGAAGAAGGTGATGCGGCGTATGCTGAGTCGGTTTGTGCCACAGAAGAATTGAAGTTTTACAAGGACAATGTTGATCCGGCAGATATGACTTCGTTGAAGAAGCCAACTACTGAGCATGATCCGGCCCTGAAGTTTAAATCGGCTGATGAGACTAAGCTTGTTGACTTTGTACCTGGCGATTCATCCAAGCAGTTCAGCATCAGCGCTAACTTGGATCCGAAATAGGAAAGCGCGCTCATCGAGTTCATCCGTGAGAATCGGGACATCTTTGCGTGCAAGCCTTCTGACATGCTAGGTGTACTGAGAGAACTCGTTGAGCACACACTTAATGTTGATCCTAAGTATAAACCGGTCAAGCAGTTTCTCCGCCGGTTCAATGAAGAAAGACGCAAAGCTATTGGAGAAGAAGTGGCCAGGCTCTTAGCGATTGGATTTATCATTGAAGTTTTTGAAGGAAATATGCCCTAGAGGCAATAATAAAGTTATTATTTATTTCCTTATTTCATGATAAATCTTTATTATTCATACTAGAATTGTATTAACCGGAAACATGATACATGTGTGAATACATAGACAAATAGAGTGTCACTAGTATGCCTCTACTTGACTAGCTCGTTGATCAAAGGTGGTTATGTTTCCTAGCCATAGACATGAGTTGTCATTTGATTAACGGGATCACATCATTAGGAGAATGATGTGATTGACATGACCCATTCCGTTAGCTTAGCACCTGATCGTTTAGTATGTTGCTATTGCTTTCTTCATGACTTATACATGTTCCTATGACTATGAGATTATGCAACTCCCGTTTACCGGAGGAACACTTTGTGTGCTACCAAACGTCAAAACGTAACTGGGTGATTATAAAGGAGCTCTACAGGTGTCTCCAAAGGTACATGTTGGGTTGGCGTATTTCGAGATTAGGATTTGTCACTCCGATTGTCGGAGAGGTATCTCTGGGCCCTCTCGGTAATGCACATCACATAAGCCTTGCAAGCATTGCAACTAATGAGTTAGTTGTGAGATGATGTATTACGGAACGAGTAAAGAGACTTGCCGGTAACGAGATTGAATTAGGTATTGAGATACCGACGATCGAATCTCGGGCAAGTAACATACCGATGACAAAGGGAACAACGTATGTTGTTATGCGGTCTGACCGATAAAGATCTTCGTAGAATATGTGGGAGCCAATATGAGCATCTAGGTTCCGCTATTGGTTATTGACTAGAGACGTGTCTCGGTCATGTCTACATTGTTCTCGAACCCGTAGGGTCCGCATGCTTAAGGTTTCGATGATAGTACTATTATGAAAATTTATGAGTTTTGATGTACTGAACGAGTTCGGAGTCCCGGATGAGAACGGGGACATGACGAGGAGTCTCGACATGGTCGAGACGTAAAGATCGATATATTGGATGACTATATTCGGACATCGGAAAGGTTCCGAGTGATTCGGGTATTTTCGGGGGTACCGGCGAGTTACGGGAATACAAGGAAGAAGTAATGGGCCTCATGGGCCAAGTGGTGGAAGAGAGGAGGCAGGGCGCGCAGCCCCCCTAGCCCAAACCGAATTGGACTAGGGGGCCGGCCCCCCTTTCCTCCTTTTCCTCCCTCTCCTTCCTTCTCCTTCTCCTTCCCTTCTTTCCCCTCTCCTACTTGGACTAGGAAAGAGGGGGAATCCTACTTCGAGTAGGATTGCCCCCCTTGGGCGCGCCTCCTCCCCTTGGCCGCCTCTCCCCCCTTGCTCCTTTATATATGGGGGCAGGGGGGCACCTCTAGACACAACAATTGATCCTTGAGATCTCTTAGCCATGTGCGGTGCCCCCCTCCACCATAATCCTCGATAATATTGTAGCGGTGCTTAGGCGAAGCCCTCCGACGGTAGAACATCAAGATCGTCACCACGCCATCGTGCTGACGGAACTCATCCCCGACACTTTGCTGGATCGGAGTCCGGGGATCGTCATCGAGCTGAACATGTGTTAGAACTCAGAGGTGCCGTAGTTTCGGTGCTTGATCGGTCAGGCCGTGAAGACGTATGACTACATCAACCGCGTTGTCATAACGCTTCCGCTTTCGGTCTACGAGGGTACGTGGACTACACTCTCCCCTCTCGTTGCTATGCGTCACCACGATCTTGCGTGTGCGTAGGAAATTTTTGAAATTACTACGTTCCCCAACAGTTTTCCATCCTGAATGGTTGGCTAATCCGGTGCTGGTCCTTAAGAAGAACAGCACTTGGCGTATGTGTGTGGACTACACAGATCTCAACAAAGCTTGTCCACCAGACCCTTTTGCTCTCCCCGTATTGATCAAATTATTGATGCTACGGCGGGTTGCGAGCGTTTGAGATTTTTGGATGCATATTCTGGTTATCATCAGATCAAGATGGCAGTTAAGGACTAGGGTAAGATGGCCTTCATAACCCCCTTTGGAGCATTCTGCTATGTGTCCATGCCCTTTGGGCTCAAGAGTGCTCAGGCAACTTATCAACGGTGTGTGCAGAATTGCCTCCACAAACAAATCGGCCGCAATGTCCACGCCTATGTGGATGATATTGTGGTAAAATCAAGGAAGAAGGAAACATTGATTGATGACTTGAAGGAAACCTTTGATAACCTGCGGGTTTACAAGATGATGCTTATTCCGGCCAAGTGCATTTTTGGTGTACCGGCAGGCAAGCTCTTGGGCTTTTTGGTGTCTAACAGGGGTATTGAAGCTAATCCGGAAAAGATCAAGGCTATCACCTCCTTGGCTAAACCGAAGTGTATCAATGACGTTCAACGCTTGGCAGGCTGGATTGCCGCGTTGAGCCGGTTTATCAGCCGCCTTGGCGAGAAGGCCATTCCTTTATATCAGATGCTGAAGAAAACGGATAACTTCCTCTAGAGCTCTGCCGCAGATGAAGCGTTTGAGGATTTAAAGCGGCAGCTCGCTAACCCGCCGGTTCTTGCTGCTCCAGTTGACAAGGAGCCATTGTTACTATATGTGGCAGCTAATGCTCGGGCTATTACCGTGGCTATTGTGGTGGAGCACAAGGAGGCAGGAAAGGAATATCCGGTTCAGCGACCGGTTTATTATATCACTGAGGTACTCATTGAGTCCAAGCAAAGGTACCCACACTGGCAGAAGTTGGTGTATGGAGTTTTCATGGAAAGCCGGAAGCTCAAGCAATATTTCCAAGGGCATCCCATCACGGTGGTCAGCTCTGCTCCTTTAGGAGATATAGGGAAGCAACTGGCTGGTTTGCTAAGTGGGCTATCGAGCTTGGACCTCATGGGTTGAAATATATACCCCGAACGGCGATCAAATCTCAAGCACTTGTGGATTTCATCAATGATTGGGCAGAACTACAAGCGCCTGAAGAGAAGCCAGATCACACTTATTGGACTATTCATTTTGATGGGTCCAGGCAATTGGAGGGCTCGGGGGCTGGAATCGTATTAACTTCCCCACGAGGTGATAAGTTTTGTTATGTTCTTCGTTTAATGTTCCCTTGCACTAACAATGCAGCTGAGTATGAGGCTTTACTCCATGGTCTTCGGATGGCTAAGGAGATGAATCTAAGCCAAATTAAGTGCTTCGGTGACTCGGACCTAGTAGCTCAATAGGTGTCTGGCACTTGGGATTCCAAGGATCCACTCATGGCAGCATATCGTCATGAGGTGGATATTGTTACAGGTCACTTTAAAGGTTATCAGGTGGATCATGTGGACCGGCGGAAGAACGAAGCGGAGGATGCTTTAAGCCGCCTGGGTTCTCAACGTAAACCGGTTCCACCTAATGTCTTCTTGGATGTTCTGCACAACCCGTCAGTCAAGCTCCCTGGTGAAGAGGATTTGGCAGTTCCTGATCCGGAAGCTCAGCTGGTGGAGGCTCTTCATGTTATCCCGGATTGGACGGTTCCCTATCTGGCGTATATGAACCGAGGCGAGTTACCAGAGGATGAGACATTGGCCAGGCAGATAATCCGGCGGTCCAAGTCCATGACTATCATCAATGGAGAGTTGCATCATTGCAGCGTGACAGGGGCGTTTCAACGCTGTGTATCTCCTGAAGAAGGCTGTGAAATTTTGCGCGAGATCCACGAAGGAGATTGTGGTCACCACGCTGGTTCAAAATCTTTGGTGGCTAAGGTGTTTCGTCATGGTTTCTATTGGTTAACCGCTCATGCTGATGCTGAGGATCTGGTCAGAAGATGTGATGGCTGCCAGAAGTTCTCAAGACGTGCTCATGTGCCGGCTCAAGAATTGAGGATGATTCCAATCACTTGGCCGTTTGCGACTTGGGGGCTGGATATGGTTGGGCCTTTTAAGAGGTCCAAAGACAAGAAGACCCACCTTTTGGTGGCGGTTGACAAGTTCACAAAGTGGGTAGAGGCAGAGCCTATTAGCAAGTGTGACGCAGCCACAGCGGTTCAATTCATCAAAAAAGTGATCTTCTGGTTTGGCTTTCCACATAGCATCATCACCGACAATGGTACCAATTTATCAAAGGGTGCCATGAAGGAGTTCTGTCAACGTGAGCACATCCATCTTGATGTATCATCAATGGCTCATCCCCAGTCTAATTGTCAAGCAGAGAGGGCTAATCAAGAGATCTTGAGAGGCATCAAACCCCGGCTTATGGTTCCTTTGCAGCAGACGCCGAGTTGTTGGGTTGAGGAGCTACCTTCAGTGTTATGGAGCATCAACACCACGCCCAACAGGTCGACAGGATACACACCGTTGTTCATGGTTTATGGAGCGGAGGCAGTTCTTCTTAGTGACATCCGTCATGACTCACCTCGTGTAGCGGCATATGTTGACGCTGACAACGAGAAGGCACGGCAAGAAGCTCTCGACCTGTTAGATGAGGAGCGTGACATAGCGGCCGCCCATTCGGCGATTTATCAGCAATATCTGCGTTGCTATCATAGCCGCCGGGTTAGAACCAGAACCTTTCAAGAAGGAGATTTGGTGCTTCGGCTGATCCAGGATCAGGCGGATATGCACAAGTTATCCCCCCCTTGGGAAGGACCTTTTGTGGTTAGCAAGAATCTACACAACGGGTCGTACTACCTAATCGATGTTCAAGAGCGCAAAGACTCACGTAAATCGGAGGAGGAGACCAACTGGCCATGGAATATTGCTCATCTTCGGCCCTACTATACTTGAGCTATAGGCTCTGCTTATGTACATATTATGACAGTGTATATATTATGATCAATATAATAAACTGGAACCTCAGCTAAAGCGGGGTATCTGTTGTTTTCTTACATCATGTGTGGTTACATGGAGCTTCTGTTTTAAAAGCGGCGTCCGATTTACCCCTTGATTTAGCTTCTCAAAGCTTTATGTTATATCACTTGGGGGCTTAGTCGTATCTGAACCATAGCTACACCTCTTGATCGGCGCAATGCCACAGCATCACTTGGGGGCTTGGTCGAACCCGAACCATAGCTATGCCTCTTGATTGGTGCAATGCCACAGCATCACTTGGGGGCTTGGTCGAACCCGAACCATAGCTACACCTCTTGATCGGCGTAATTCCACAACATCACTTGGGGGCTTGGTCGAACCCGAACCATAGCTACACCTCTTGATCGGCGTAATGCCACAGCATCACTTGGGGGCTTCGTCGAACCCGAACCATAGCTACACCTCTTGATCGGCGTAAAGCCACAATGTCATTTGGGGGCTTGGTCGTATCCGAACCATAGTCACACCTCTTGATCGGCTCAAAGCCTCGCCTACAATGGTTTTATTTGCCTTTGTTTGAGTTTTGTTCTCTTTTTGATAAAAATTCTTTTGGTTGCTTTTTAAACCGGCGTTAACAACCCGGCTCGACTGTCAATTACAAGTTGACGGTACACGATCAAATCATCATCCGGAGGCTATCAGCCCGGTCTGGTTTTCAATTAAAATTGAAGTATGGAGTAAACCGGCGTTTATCATAACCCGGAACGGTTTATACTATAAACCGGCCTTATGTCCACAGGAGTTGTTTCTCCTCCAAGAGTTGGGTCATGCCCCTCATTACAACGTTGGTTATCCAACCTTATGCCTCAAAGTCACAAGTATTACATATATGTATGTGTTTGGTTACCTTTTATCGTCTTGGTTATACACCTTGGTCGTATATATATGTATAAGTATCAAGACCCGCCCGGCGGTAAACCGCCAGGGCGCTTTAAGCTTCTTATCTGCAGGAACAGCTTAAATAAATGACTATGGATTATGAATAGCATAAACATATCGGTTTGACCAAGCATCAGTTGCAGATAAACATGCACGAAGGCATACCAGACCAAGTATTTTAACTAGCCTATTACAAGGCGTTCCAGTGCCCAAAAAGGATAATTGTTTTCTCAAATACATGTCGCAGCATGTAGAAGACTAAACCGGCATCCGGTTCATGATTGGTCACCAGCTTGACCTGACGATTGCGGATCATCTGGCACTGGTTCAACTTCTTCTTCCCTACCCAGTTGCTGGAAATCAACAGTTGCCCAGTCGATCCCAGTTAAGGCTTGGAATATAGCTTCATCACTTATCAACGTAGATGGTTCAATGTCAGGGGCACAAGTGAGCTTACGGATTGGCGGGATAAGATTCTGAGCCTTTGGAATCGGTGTAGTAATCCGTTTGTTCTTGTCATCATAGCTGGCTTGATAGTATGACAGGTCCGCTTCTTCAACCAGTCGACACGCCAATGGACGTACTTCCCGGTTTATGATCCAGAGATAATCTTCGCAAAATTATGTTCCGTCTTCCTTCAAGCTAGGATAACATTGGGCCGCTTCAACTGGATCAAAGTCAGGAACCCATGCTTTTGCCCGGATCAGTGCAGCCAAAGCACCCGTTCTAGCAGCAGATTTTTTAAGCTCGTCAATCTGAGCAGGAAGCATAGATAACCTCTGAAGAATATCTTTGATCAAGGTGGGAGGCAGATTATTGTGTGAAGCAGTATAGATGACCCACTGCGCACTGGTATATAGCTGCTCTATCAAAGTATAGGCCGCCTTTAGTTTCTTCTAAACATCAGACCCCAAGTGGCTAATACGAGTTCTTGTATCATCACAAGGATTAGTAAACCGGCAAATACATGCATGGATATATGGAAAGTTTAAAGTCAAAAAACTTACCGAACACGGCGACGGTCATGGCATGCACCTGCCGCTTCACGTTGGTCAGCTCATCCACCACCGGTTTAAGAGCGGCTTCTGCTTTTTCAACCATTTGCACCAAAGTGGATTTTTTAGTCTCCCAATCCGCCCGCTCTTTGTTGAAGTCCTTCTTAAGTTTCTCCATGACGCCTAAAGCGCTGGTCAATTCTTCCTTCACCTTGGAGGTTTCAGCTTGTTGCGATTTAAGGTTCTCCTGCAGGTCAGCGGTTTGGCTCTCTTTCTTGCTCAATTCGGCCTGCATAGAGACAATTATATGATGGGGTGACAATACATACTTGAAGTACCAAGCACATAACAAGTTATGCCCTCGATACTTGGGGGCTAATGCATACTTGCTCTTCGTCATAGATTTTCTCCAAGTCCCAAGCATAATACAAGTATTCAACTTGGCACTTGGGGGCTACTGGATAATTGCTCAAAGAATACTGTTATAGGAGTTTCTTCTACAAAGTCCCAGTTTGTCCTTATAAAGTTAAACCGGCACTTGGGGGCTACTTCAGCGAAGTTCAGATGCATTATTGTGAAGTATAATTTTTTTTACTAAGTCACGGTTTAATTTGGTCTATTAAACCGGCACTTGGGGGCTATTGGAGTTGACAAGCTGCAAATCAATACAAAAGAGAAGCATGTATGAAGTTACCTCATATTTCTCTTTCATCATGTTAACCAGACCGGCTTCATAGTCACGGCTGGTGTACAGACGGTTCAAATAGCCGGAATGAAGATCTTGAGCGTTCAGATGAGCGTAGGTGGACAGATCAGCATTACATTTGCCTTTCCCAATTGCAGAAAATTCCTCTTTGGCGGTATGCTTCGATAGAGCAACAGGATTTCCTGGTTCAGTATGGCCAACGCCAGTAATCAGAACATCATCATCCTTCTCCTCAGCAGCTCATACTGGAGTTGTCAGTTTGTTGGTATCCTTTGCTGGACTTGCCGGTTTGTCAGTCCGGATAGGACTGTTCAGCTGGTCAGTATGGCCTGTGGTGTCAACTTCCACCCGATCAGCAGTAAAGTCATGATCCTGAGGTGGTGGATCATTCAACATGTCATCAACGTTGGCTTCTTCAAAGTCAGGAGTTTTCTCCGGTTCAACAGCCGCGTCCTCCTCTGCCGGTTTATTCAGGCAAGCCCTCTTGCTTGGTCTGGCCTTAGCACTGACAAACTAAACATGAAGGTCAGTATAGCACATGAGACACATGTCAAAGATAAAGCAAGTAAATAACTTACCCAATAACTGTTTTGAGGGGTGGAAGTTTGGTGGCTGACGACTCGCCGGAAGATGAGTGAGAAGTGCCCTGATAATTTGAGTCGGACGGATTAAGAGGTTGATGAAAACAACCCGCTTTGTGGAGTGAAATGTCAAGGGAATAAGAGACCTCTGATCGGCATTTCCGAACCGGACTGTTCGGTAAACCGGCGGAGGTAACTACCTGGCCGCTATGCCGGGTTGTGCAGCGAGCCTCATGCTGTTGTGTCTTCACAAGAAAGTTTGGATCCAAATACGCAAGAGGATGAGAAAATTTAACTTTCCGGTTTGCTCCACAGATTTTTAATGATGGCAAAGGATTTGAATCGGAGGAAAGAACTATTACCTCTACAGCATCGGCATGACTGACTTCAGCGTCGTCCTGACAATAATCATCATCAATAAGGTGTATGAAAAATGAACCAAGTGAGTCAAGTTCTACCTCTAAATCCGGGTTACCCACATCATTGTCAGCTGGTGGATCGGAAGACGCAGTGGTTCTCTTCCGATTGGCAGGTTTTTTCACAGCTTTAGTTTTTTGACGGGTTGGCTTCATCGGTTTGTCTTGCGGAGGTTTCTTGTTCTAGAACAGATCATCGCCCTGTCAAAAATCATCATGTTTTCATAGAATATTTGGACAAAAGCAATTTCAGATAAGAATATGGTATGATTCTTACAGCTAGCAGTTTGTTGATGGTGCAAAAAGGGAGTAGTCTGGTTTGGGCACAGACATCCTCCGGTTCATTCAGCATCTTTTTTATAGCTTCAGTGACCTCATCATCTCTAAGTTGAATATCAATGTGCCGCTGAGCATCCTTCAAGTTCCTAGTATATTCACACATCAAAGCGGGGCGGCGGCTTAAGGGCAAAATGCTCCAGCTTATCCAGTAGCGTGCAAGATCAACTCCTGACAAACCGTTTGCCATAAAGGCCCTGAGCTTTGATAGTTGAGGAGCATATTTGGCCCTTTCTTTGGCGGTCAGTCTTTGAGGAAGAGGATGTGTGTTGCTCAGACGTTCAGGACGATAACCCGGCAAGGGATTTTCGTCAACTGGAGACGTGTCCTTGCAATAAAACCAGGTCTGGTTCCATTCTTTGGGGTGACTATGGAGACTGGGATGAGGAAAGGTGACTTCTTTTCTCTTCTGAACCACCATTCCACCCAATTCTGTTTTGGGTCCGTCTTTGAATTCCGTGCGACAGTTTAGGTGAAAGAAATCCCTGAATAGTTCTACCATGGGTTCCTCTTGAAGATAAACCTCACAAAAAACTTGGAAGTGTCAGATATTGGTCACCGAGTTAGGACCGATGTCTTGTGGGCGCAGTTGAAAGCTGGCTAGTACGTCCCAGAAAATTTTTGAACGGGGAGGATTGAAACCCCGGCCTAAGTGATCAGCAAATACAACAGCCTCCCCGTCCTTGCGTGTAGGAGGACATTCCGGGCCAGGGACCCTCCAGTGAATAATATCTTTCTAGGACAAAGCACCCGTTTTGACAAGGTTGTCTAATTGTTCCTCTGTTACTCGAGAAGGGACCCAGTTGCATGCATACACTTGCTTGGCCATGGCAATGAATGATCTACAACATAATAGTTACCGGTTTAAGAATTACAGTGGACAACTATGCGGCGGTACAAGGATATAAGCATGTTGTTAAACCGGAGTTGGCAATCCTATACCAGAATTTACTAAATAAAGGCTATAAATTGAAGTACATTGGCGGTTCAACAAGGGGACTAATGGTATATACCAGGCCATCATTCTTTCAAAGTTAAACCGCCTAGTCTAACATTGAAAATATAAGTCTACAGATGTATAAGCGAAGGAAAAACAGATTTCACAAGTGGGTATTACAATTTTGCATCTGCTGCGTATTGGAAAAGAAAATATATTCAGACCTAAGAAGCAGTACCGAAACAGTGGATGAAGGTTCAGATGGGATCTTCTATTTTAACAAGATGCATAGATGGAAACAGAGGCTAAGGCTATCATTATACAGAGCAAATACTCAGGATTCTATCAAGAGCCATCGTATGAACAAGAAACACCGACGAACACCGAAGAATACCGAAACCCTAGAACAGATCTATGGCGGAAGAATAGAGAGCTTACCCGTGTTGATGAAGGAGCGGGGGAAAACCACAGTTCTCTGGTGCGTTTAGGATGATGCAGCGGCCAGAGGTGAAGCAGAGGCGACGGTCGACGGTGGCGGCAGAGCTCCAGAGGTTGAGCGGTGCGAGGAAGACGATGACGCAAAGAGACACGAGGGGAAAAGGTGAAAATGACCCCTCGGCCCTATTTATCAAGGCAAGGGATAAGTGTCAGGCACAAAAATCGAGGAGCCAGAAATTTGGAAATAAGGCGGAGTTGTCGCCTCGATTGTCGGAGACCCATTTATGAAGATGTGTCATACACAGTTTTTAATAACAGATGACGTCACAGCGGGTTACCACGGCCTGGGAAGATGACGTCACGGCGGTTTACAAAATTTCGTGAAGATGTTGAAGACGAAGTTTTCTTAAGGACTGACATGAACCAGTTCAAATCAGTCTGGGGCCTAATGTTGGGGATATTACTACTGAGCGTAAACCGTCCAGAGAGGCCGGGTTAACTTCATCAGTAGTTATTATACTTGAAGCCCATGAAGACAGACGGAGACGATGTGTAAAAGCCCAAGGCCCAGAACCGGTTTAACGCCTGTAGCTATAAACCGGCATTGATATGTAACTTGCATTGTAAGGTAGAAAGAGCGGAGACCAAGCCGGACACGTTTATGAGCCGGCCTCGGGACTCTGTAACCGACGGGCGTCAACCCATGTATATAAGGGGATGACCCGGCGGCGGTTCAAGAGGACAGACAACAACTCGAGACTCAGGCAAAGCGTATTCGCTCCCTGGTCATCGAAACCCCATCAATTCCATCACAACTAGACGTAGGCTTTTACCTTCATCGTAAGGGGCCGAACTAGTATAAAACTCTCTTGCATCCCTTGTCCGCTTTAACCCCTTTAAGTTAACCCGTAGCGATGGCTCCATGACTAAGTCCTTTCACGAGGACATCTACCGTGACAAAACCACGACATAGCTACTTCTGGATATAAATAAATGTACAAGTTAATGAACGAACCACTGGAATCAGAGGCAGCCACACAGGGCGCCTGTGAATCCTTTGTCCTTGAAGGTCTGGAATGATGCCACCAATTTCTCTGTGACAGCATTGGACCAATCATATGATGATATGTTACTTGCTGGTCCTTCTAGAGTAGCTAAGTAGTCGGGGCTAACGCAATCATATGTCGTTGGGCATAGAAATACCGATGTCGCAAACATCACAAAACCCGCTGAAACACTTCTCCTATCAGCTCCGGGGTTATGAGATCAGTTAACTCTCTGATGTTTGGAGCGTTCCCAACACACCGACTCTCAGACTTAACCTGACATCTGAAAGCTTTTGCGCATTTTCTAGGGATAATCTGCCCGCCTAGTGGAATTCCTAAGATCCGGTGCATGGTGTATGAGTTGATAAGGAATCTGTATCCACTAGGCAGTATGAAACACCTGGACGTGCAATCAAAATAGCGGACAAGCCAGCGAACAAAACACCTTGAAAGCTCGCGGGAGCACAGATCGAGAAGGTATCCAAAACCAATATCTCTGAGAAGCTGCTTCTGTGCTTCTGTTAGCTTCTCATAGACAGTAATGGATTTCTGCAAGCTCAGTTTTGTGCTGAACTCTTCTTCATATTCAGCCATTGTAACAGCCCCATGGACAAATATAAGAAATGACCTTTAACAAATGTATTGTTGAACCACGTGCTTTTCTGGGAGAAGCTTACATATAAATGCTGAGTCAGCAAACCAGACACAAATATTTAAGCCGTGATTAAAAATGCAGCTAGAATGAGAGGCATTGATTTCCAAAGAAATTTCAATGACACACGCGAGATGCATGAAAAAAACACGTACTTCGAGGCAGCAAGCTACTTCTTTCTCCTGTACTCCTCAACAAGCTTTTTGTGCGATGCACATTTTAACTCGATCCTTAGTCTCTCTGTCTCTAGTTGGCCATGAACCATGAAATCTTGCATGACAATCTCTGTGACATCGACAGACTAAGACTGAGTCTCCGACAGCTATGGGGTGGAGTCCATCTCATCGAACTCTATATAAGAGGTCATGAGACATCATTGTTACCAGGCCAGCTACCTAAGACAGTTGTTAGCAGACCATGTGAGACCATCATCAACAACTCGGTTAGCTAAGACGGATTCTAACTCTGAGTTAGTAACTGCTTTGCAAAAACGAACGTAAGTCCTTTGGATCCCTCCTAAAAATTGCGGATCTATACAATCATTTGACCTGTGACCTCATGCTAGGGATCACCATAGTGAATTTTGACTGTAGTCTCATTGAGCTGTCCAATTAATATAGTCTGTGGTCACGAGAGTCCTTAAGTTTTGCATGGTTGGAGATATTACTCAACTCGGTAAAACCACGATGCAAACATGGAGCTGGCAGGATTAAAGTGAGGTCAGCTGAGTCAGAATTTTAAATCTGCAACCCTTCTCCCGTTAACAAGGTGCAACAGTTTGAGTACGGTCCAGCTGAAAATAATTGGATCCGGAACGGATATTTAAAACGCGCCCCACATGTCGTGTTGCGCACGTGCAATGTGTACCCAGCCTGCGAAATTGTTAGCATCGGATTTGTTCAAACGATGAATCAGTGGGATAATCACGACGAGGAAGGAATGGATTACCTGAGCAGTAGATCCACGCCGAGTGAGATGAAGGAGACTGATAATTTTTCAGTGACAACCAAGCGTTGTGGAGGGATTAGGACGAGACTGTAGATTTTCCTTTGGAGAGCTAGAATATCCTTCGCGTGTCGCCACCGATGCTAGATGGAGAGAGATCTGGAACTCATCTGCGGACGACCCCACAAGTTAGTCGAAATACTTAGAGGAACTATTTGAGAGCCCACATGTCAGTCTGATGATGAAGTCCACCTACCACATCTTCTCATGCCATATGAAGGTAGTCCTCCTAGAAATCATATACGGCCGACCCCACAAGTTAGTGAGAGACTAAATTGAGAGACCACTTGTCAGTTCAACTGTCAAGTGAAGTCGACCTAGCTACCACATCTCATCACGCCGAAAAACATGTGCATCTCTCATGCGCCGCAAAACTTACCCTACCTATCAGGTGATTCTTTTCCCGCACGCAAAAAATCGAAGCAAGCTCTCTCTCTCTCTCTCTCTCTCTCTCTCTCTCTCTCTCTCTCTTCTAGATTCAAAATTATCCAAGGAGATCACTGACAAACTGCAGGGAAGTAGACCCCCCCCCCCACACACAAATTCGAAAGGTGTGAGTTCCGAACAATCAGCGCATAAGATTCGGCAATCAAAGGTTAGTAAAAAATTTATCAACGCACCTTTGCGTGGCGATTCCTGATACACGAGATTCAATTTTCGCGATGTTGGTTTTGGGTCTATGCCGAAACCTCACTTCATTATATCTATGTTGTCGTGGTACATGCTGGATGGTTTTTCATTTTCCCAGTCCTTCTTTTACGGCAGTAGGTAGTGTGGTTCTTAATTCAACATTGCGCTTCTGTTAAAAATATTATGATGTTACTGCCTAAGTTGGTCCTCGGGAAGCTGCAGACAGAAATTCTTTTCTCTAAGTGTTATTGCTTAGAATCACTGTGACGGTGTTGATGAAATACTTGATGTTGGAATGCATTGTACAAAACTGCTTGGTTGTACGTTGTTGATGAATTCATTGTGGTTGGGATTCATAGATTAAAATTGTATGGTTTTACACTGCAACTCTGATTTGTGTTTATTTTTTATTTTGTGTGTTCTCATCCTTGTAATATCAGCTTGTTCCTTTTGTTGGGATTCATGTTAGGATTCTTTGTGTTAAGTGTTGCACAAGCAAACTAGCATCATAGGATCTCCCTTTGGTTGAGGCTACAGTGTATCTAA
>NC_041382.1:735806949-735812271 GCF_002162155.2 Triticum dicoccoides
TATATATATATATGCATCTGGGCTATTCTGATCGTCTTTTCGTCGGAATGGGCGTGTAATATATCGTTGGAAAGCTCTTGACATCTACATTATAAATATATAGGAATTTTTTGCAAAATTATCATGGTTTAAGAGCAGTTTTGTAAAAAATCGTTTTTTCAAAACCAAAAACGTGAATCATATTTTGGACTCAAATTTCAAACAGTTTATCGGAAGAGAAAATAAGATGGCGTTGGAAAGCTGGTAAAAATCCGCATCTTCCATATATCTACTGTTTTTTCAAATTATATACAATTTAAAAGTAATTTGGAAAACATTGAAATTCTGGGCGAAACATATTTTCGCATTTTTTCACAAATGATTTGTCAGATTGATGCAAATGATACGGCATTGGAAAGCTATGGAAAATGTGCAACTTTTTCGTATAGAAATGTTTTTTCTAATTCATTAGGGTTTAAAAATGAATTCGAATACGGTCAAATTTGATTTTGAACGTGTTTTTTTAAGTTTGTCGAAATGGGGCAAATAATATACCGTTGGATAGCTATCAAAAATGCAAAACTTAGTCATGTTGAACGTTTTCTCAAATTTATAACCATTGAAGAGTACTTTTGAATACGGTGAGAGTCATCGTGTTGTTTTCCTGTCAGAAAAAATAGAGTCCTTGTACTGATCTATGTGTGGGTCTGTACTGATGTATTATTCACAGAATAGTTCCAAAAAAGAGTACTTGACCAGATGTCTATATGGTTTTGTATTGAGCATGTTTGCACAGACTAGACTTACTCTGTTTTTTTGGTATGTTTTTTTCTTGTAACTTTTCAACGGTAAAAAGAGTACTTGAACAGATGTCTATATGGTTTTGTATTCAATGGTTCATTTTATCATAGTCTCGAACTTGCATGCTTTATATCGTTGAACTGAATGATACTTTTTCAAATAGAAAATTTTCATGTGTTTATTTTTTAACTCAATTTTTTTGCAGTGATGTTTTGGATTTCTCTCATTTTACAACATGAACTTTTATCATTTGAATTTCCGTGGGGTTTCTTCTTGTTTGAGATTATTTTCCAGACGTCGTGTTGAATTTACAACATCCTCACCACAAGAAATAGAAGCTGCAACCTTAATATATTTTTCACATACAAGCATACATAAATTTACAACATAGTATATCCTGATACATAGTTGGACGGATGCTCTGAGATTTTTAGAACTGATGAGGAACAAACATTAAAAATCAATTGGGATTTTTAGAGAAGTTCCATGCTGCAATGAGAAAGTCCAACACAGCTCTCAGATAGTCACCCTGTAGATCTCCAAAACATAAAGCATCCTGAGCTACCAAACGGTAACATTGGAAGGTTACAGTTTCACATGTCTCAAATGTAGAAGGTGTCATTAAATGGCCACAACTTTTGAGTGGCTAGTTGGAAATAATGTCATCTTATCAGTGGCTAATTGGTTAGCAGAACTTTTGAAGAAAAGTGGAAGCAGAGGCGCTAGTGCGTTTGCAAACCCGACGATGAGATCATTGGCGCTTAACCTAGAAATGGGGTCGGAAAGGCTCACGCCATGCTCGGCAGCCGTCTGGCACCCTACCTGGTGGCGTTGCCTTGTGGTTGGCCCAGTGCCTGGCTCGCCGACAAGCTCCAGGGGCTAACTAATTAACCACTTCTAACCCAAAGACCCTGCAAAATCCTGACCAAGAAATCACTTTTTTCACACACAACAGCCACCAATTAGCATGCACAAGTTCATGTAAAAAGAACAAGTTCATGTATAGTAACATTACATGTTCAAAAGAATCTCAACAAGTAATCTTTTAAACTCGAACTTATCCAAAAGAGATTTTCCAACCAAAGAATAAACCTTTCAAATAGCCTGCACTGAACTGAACTAAAATAAGAAAATGATTCGAACTAAGATAGAACTGAACTGAAGTAAATTTTAGAACTGTACCGAGTTCAAATTAGAATTCGAACTTGCAAACTTTCCAAACAAGTACTTAGCTCGCTTGCCATACAACGCTTTTTGAATTTGTCATGTGGTACTCTTTGAACTTGTGCAATTCGTTGGTGGCAGCAAGCAGCAACTAGAAGTATACAATTGTTTTATAACATCCTAAACACTAAACTGTATTATAGAAGGACTAGTCAGGGTCTCAGGAATCAACTAAATTTTCCACTCAAGTCTATATTCATCAGTACTAGTAGGACTCAAATGTGAGCTAATTTTCAATAGAGATTCACTAAAATGGCTTCTAATTTTTTTGAAACATCTAGCTTCTAATTTTTTTCATATAGGAAAATACACATTGAACCGATAATAATATATTATTTTTCCATATAGGAAATATGTTCTTCTCCACATGAACTGATACTCTAACACACAGAGAATTGTTTCCATGCTTTTCTAATAACCGGGGATAAAATAAATAGTGTTTTTCCAGGGTCTCATTGCAACCTTGCTACCTATTCAATTAAGGATTCATGTGACACTTGCTTCCCATTTCATCAGTACTTGTACCACTCAACAATAAGTTCATAACTGTAGACGGCATCCTTGTCAGTACGACTCATCAGTACTATATGGATGTTACATTTAACATTTAAGAATAGTACTGATTGGTACTAATATTGTGTAAGTTGTACTGATCAGTACTACTACTTGTCGTACTGCTGAGCAGTACTGATCTAGCTAACATAGAGATTTTTTCATCTAGTGGACTTTTAACATTATATTAGAAAAAGAAATCTAGAGTAATTATCTTGTAGAACCAATAAAGAAATATAGCGGAGCAGCTCCAAACACAACAATGTACACATGGCATCTTCTTTTACCGATGCCAAATTAAATAGATTGGTACAAACTATAAAAAGCTAGTTCAACATATGCTCTTTTTTCCATGATTCCAGACTGAATTCTCCAGACAATAGAACTTAATTTTTTTCTGCAAATATAATAGTGCACCAGAGCAAAAGCATTTTCTACATAGAACCGCATTACCGTGTTTTGAACTACAGAACTTGAATAAGATTTGTACTGAACATAAATAATAAATTGAACTGATCTATTATGTTTTAGCACACAGATTGTACTGTTTCTGCGGTTCATTACGGACTATTGATATAAATACATATTGAAACTCCACACTAAAAGAAAATTCACTAATAAATAATACTTTTCTTGAGCAATCAAATAAGTGTTGCATGAAATACATCAAATATTTAGAGCAATCTAACAAGTGTCACATGAAAATGGAGGAAAGTGCAAGAACTATTAAAGAAAGGAATACGTTTGAAGTAACCAGGAAGACGACATCAAGAATTGAACTAAAATAATTTTTTGTATTTGAATTGAACAAAATAAATTGGATGTGTGATGACTCTCACTCTCATCCATGATCGCATGATAATGTTTTTGAACTGAACTAAGCATCCCCCAGCTGCTACTACATGATAATGTTAGCATGCCTCATTCTCTGTCACAGACACACACAGGGGACGAATGACTCTGACTCTCAGTCGCTGGCTAGCTTACCTAGATGATAGGGATAAAGTTGACCTGGATCCAGGGGCGGAGCTCGGGTGGCTTGCACGCAGCTCCTTGAGCAACCAACGGTGGAGCATGTAGTTGGACTATCAAGCTAGAGGTCCTTGATCCAGCGACTCCCCTCCTAGGCTCACTATTTTCCGCTGAAGCGCAGGGTGTTGGAACGAACAGAACAAGGTAGAAACAATCAAACAATCGATGAACCCACAAATAAATTTTGTCAGTGTTGTATGATGTATAGGCCACAATGTATTGTATGATGTCAGTGTTGTATGATGTATACAGGCCCGGCCCTGATGGGAGGCAGGGGGGCGGCCGCCCCGGGCCCCCGAAATAGAGGGGCCCCCACGTACGTGTGCTCTCTGTATCAGGCCCATGGGCAAGTAAATCGGTGATTCGCTAAATTGGTGGAACTTCTGTTTCCCTCACATAGGTCCGCGCATGAAGACGTGAGTGATCGCCCTAGCGACATATCACGCACGACTCCTCTAGTCCCGCAAGCCCGAGGGCGACCCCGCCGCCGACACAGCCTCCCCCGATGATTTCTCCTCCAATGGCGGATCGAGTAATTCATGTTCATCGCCATGGACAGGAGTAACAACAACACCGGCCCTGGCAGGCAGTTTTAAACTACACATATCAGGTTAGCATCGTCCTGCATCCAAGGGAGCTAGCTAGATTGATATGTGACTAGTTAGTAGCAGAATTATTAGATCTAGTGAATTAGCGGACAAGAGTAGGACGTAGTTGTCCTTCTGACTAATTTTTTAGGGCAATCTTTCTTGACTAATTAATCTGGTTGTGTTGGCGATCGATGAAAGACAAGGGGAGAGGATGTCTACAATCCATGGAATAATAATGATAGCCAAGCTGAAATTAATTAGAGGATTCATGGTCGATTCAATATGATTAGGTGGCAAAATTAACTTTTAGTGTTGCAAATTATAAAGTTATTCTACTTGTTAGCCACGAGCAGTTCAAACTACTTTTTGTTTGCCAAACTATAATATATATAATTAGATCCTCAAACTAGGTGGACTAGCTGGTTTTGCACTCCATGATAAAAAAATAAGAACAATTCGTGTTAAAAAATTATCTAAACATGCACATAATGATCACAATTTTGAATGAATAAAGGGTCCCCGGTTATAATTTTGCCCCGGGCCCCTGAAATCTCAGGACCGGCCCTGGATGTATAGGCCACAATGTGCTACCTCATATAACAAGAGCCACACCTAAATGAGGCACAAAAGCTAGCAGCATCAGCATACGAGAACTACACACATAACTTCGAAATAAACTTCAACAGGAAGATCAACTCATCTACTAAACCTGCATTCCCAGAGAACAAATCGATCGAGCGCCACCTCACCTTTCTTAAGCTTTGACAGCCTTCCCCGGAATGCGACCGTCGTAGTGCCTCACCCCACATCCGCCTCCCCTTGTAGCGTCAGCAGCGGTGTGCTGCTACTGCTGAAGCAGCAGCCTTCCCTGCTGATGCAGCTCATACAGCAGCTGGGGAGGTTGGCGACGCTGGGGGACGGGCTCGTCGCCGGTGCATGGTGGAGAGGGAAGGAGGTGGTTGGGGGCGTGGCAGCGGGGGAGGAAGGCGGTCGTGGCGAAGAAGGGGAAGCTGGCCGGCGCACGGGGAGGAGCGGGTCGGCGCTCGAGGCGGAGGTCGCGGCCTGACCATGCTGAGCGCTAGGAAATGGGAGACGGATGGCAGCCGCGCGCTGGGGGAGGGAGACAGGCGGAGGCGGCGTGCTG
>NC_041382.1:735812561-735816731 GCF_002162155.2 Triticum dicoccoides
TGTGGTGCAATGGGGGATGGAGCCGGGCGGCGGCGGCGCAACGGGGGATGGAGCCGCGCGGCGGTGGCGATACGGGGGACGGAGCCGGGCGGCGGTGGCGCGGCGGGGGAAGGAGCCGGGCGGCCGCGCGGTGGGGGACTTCGACTTGGAAAAGGTTACAACACTAATGCTGCAAGTATAACCTTTATTTTTATTATGTCTCTTTTTCCAGGAGATGTTCAGGACTGCGTCACCTGATCAGGACAACAGGGATGGTTGGTCTTTGAATGACATTGGCAAGGATTATGGGAGGAAGGTAATAGTAAGGCAGTTGAACATTAGTGTTTGGGGTTATTTGGTCTTTCATTTCTGGAACGTTTGCTGTCAAAGTGCCACCACTGAACACCAAAGAGTAGATCATTAACAAAAAGATGATTAATATCTCCTGGATGAATGGTGTAATATCTGTTTATCATGTTCATCTACTCTGCAGTTGAGTATCGAGAGGTGGAAGAAAAAAAATTACTACAAAATGAGAAGAAGATCAAGGCTGCAGATGTCGTCCAACAGGAACATGCCATGCGGGCTGGAATAATTGGAGTCAAGAGTGAGATACAAGTTCTTGGCAAACGTCCCAACCAGGAGCATGGTGTGCAACAGACACCCGCAAAGAGGAGCACTCTAAGTAGCAGAAACTCCACTAAGCAGACTGTGCAAGTAACGATGAAAACTTCAAACCCTGGTTTTGAATGTGCGTGGAAGTTTTACGTGCTAATTCTTAGTAATACTCGCACGTGCATCTAACTATTTTGTGGTTTCAAGACACAGATGTCCACAAAGGCGCAGAGTGGGTGCTGTGATGGCTCAATGTTTGAAGGCGGTCATAATGAAGAGGTACAGGGTAACAGAATTTCCTTTGATGCAAGTAGAAGGATAATTGGCAACAAAATCATTGATGTTCAAGAATTCAGTACGGTTTGCACAAACAAGAAGAGCGCAACAACAAAATCAAACATAGGAGGAATAAACTTTACCGTACAGCAGCACCAGAAAGCAATACAGGTGACAGCAAATACGAATGTGCAACAACATTTAAAGCAATGCATTTTTTTGTGAGCAATTTTTTCTTTGTTTTCGCTGGGTATATTTAAATTATAGTTTCTTGCACACACACAGGCGTACGAGCAAGGAAGCAAGTATCACGGTAGTCCACGGTTCACTGAAAACATAAGGCAAGGGCCTTTGAAAGGATCACCTGTGGCATTCAACATGAGGGGTCCTTCCAAAGGATCTCCGATGGCATTCAGAATTGTAAACGAAATCACCAATTCATAGAGGATGTCGCCAAGATTGGCTGGACAAGAGAGGCATGGGAAAACAAAGGTGACATCGGAACTATGCTTTTTCAATTCAACACACAAACAGTTTTTTGGAAGAACAGTGTAAAGTGGAAAATAGGAGGACGGTTGTCCGTCTGGTACGGCTATATGTGCAGTTATTCTCATGTATAGGATGCTACCAGAAGCACTATTGTTGTGCCTCTCCGGTTGTATGGTGCAAACAGAAGCACAACTGTTCCTGTGGTCCAGATGTATGTGTAGCATGGTCACATCTGTGCTGCTGGGTATAATTTGAACAGTGCCTCTGGTATACCACTTATACTTGGAGCAGAGGCATGGGTGTGGTTTTGGTATACCAGATGAGCCCTGATGACTCATATAAATCTTTCGTTTAGAGAATAAAAAAATGCATATGCTTCAACAGGCTCTGGACATCTAATTTTGTTTCGTGCCATGTGTTTAGGACATGGCGGAGGGGATAACAGATGAGGCAAAGAAATATCATAGTCCTCCATCCATCATGAAGGGAACAGAACGTTCACAGCAGCAAGTAGTACACAGCGGCATCACAGATTGCATGGTAGAAGCAGCACAGTCCCTTGGATGCACGAGTGCCGGAGAAACAGGTAGCAGCATTCCACAATGCGACAGTGGAGAAGCAGAATCATTTATGGATTTGACCTTGGCATGCAGAAACGACGCTGCTACATGTGACAAACAATAGAGCAGCAACAGCTCCGTTGTAAGTGGACCTGTGGCTGGCGATGAAACTAATGTCGTCAGAAGTGAATGCGACCAGACGAACGAAGACACGGTAGACAACATCATCATGGCGCTGCCGGCAATTGTAGAGAAAGAAATGGACAACATGTTCAAAGAAGGCATATACCCAACAATTCAGGAGGTCACCGAAGCGCTCGAACCAGAGGGTGGTATGGCATTCGGATCATTGGATGATGCCTTCTTCTTTTTCTGCAGATATGCGAGAAGGGTTGGCTTTGCTGCCAAGCAATCAACGAGCAGAAGATCGACATATGATGGGCAGCTTGACAAGCAGGTGTTCCAGTGCACCAAGGAAGGGCAGAATAAAACAACTGAGAGACTTGTTAAGGAGAGAAGGAGCAACTGCTTGATCCGGACAGGCTGCCCAGTCCAAATAACAACCAAGAGGGATACAGATAGGAGGAAATGGCATCTGAAGAACGTACGCCTAGAGCACAACCACCAACTTCACCCATATGATTGGATGCTAAAGTTCATGAGATGCTATAAGAAGATGACACCTCAGGAGAAATTCTTTATACAAGTGCTGCAGAAGGCAAGGTTAGAACCAAGGAAGGTTATGCAGATTTTTATTGCCATGGGGAAATCGAGGCGAGAAATTATGTTTGACATGATTGACATAAGCAACATTGCATGCAGGGACAGGGCTAGAGAGCGCAATACTGATATCGAGGACACCATGAAACTGTTTGCCGATATGCAGAGGCAGAGGGCGGGATTCCACCATGTGGAAGAGATAGAGAACAATACAGTGAGGAGCCTGTTCTGGACAGACTCCTTGTGCAAGATGAATTATGATCTATATGGAGATTTCGTGTCTTTTGAGACGACATTCTCTACGAATATATATGGCTTGCCATTTGCATCAATTATAGGTGTCAACAACCATGGGTCGACCGTCCTGTTCAGAGTAGGCCTTTTGAAGGATGAGAAAATAGGGTCATTCAAGTGGCTCCTAAGCATGTTTATCGAGGCAATGGGAGGAAAAGAGCCGAAATACATAATAACAGACCAGGACCAGGCGATGAAGACCGCAATAAAGAAATCTCTTCCAATAACGAGGCACAGGTTCTGCTGGTGGCATATTAGGAAGAACATGAAGGAAAATAACGCATCGGTGTTTGCACAGCACCCAGGAATGTCTGATGATTTATTTCAAATCGTCAAAAACTCACTAGATCAAGACGAGTTTGAGCGTTCCTGGAAAGCAGCAATTTTTGTGCACAAGGCGAAAGGCAACAAACACCTGAACACGCTATGGGAACTCCGAAATTTCTGGGTGCCGGCCTACTTCAAGGACTGCTTCTATCCTTTTTCATCAACAACCGCTCGCAGTGAGAGCACAAATTCGATGTGGAAGAATTACGTCGACCACAGGGACACTATAACAAGGTTTGTTGGTGCATATCACATGATTCAACAAAATTTCCTTGCGACGCTTGACAAGAAAAGACACCGAACAGTCGAGAAGACACCATCACTAGAGGCAGGTTTTGTGATTGAAAGACAAGCAAGTGAAGTATACACGAATGAAATTTTCAGGAAATTCCAGCTGGAGCTACGGAACCAGACATACTACAAGTGCTCTGACCTGGCAAAGGGGAGGCAGTATTTTTTAAAAAGGATTACTGAGACTGGAAGAAAAGAGTGGAAACCATATCAAGGCGAGGAATTTGACAGGTTTGAGTTTAGGGTAGATGTGGATGAGCTAAAAGGAAATATACGGTTGTAGCTGCAAGAAAATGAGTAGGGATGGCATTCAGTGCTGCCATGTGCTTAAGGTGATGGACCAAACAGGCATGGTCAATCATCTTCCAAAATCCTTCATCATACCCAGATGGACTAGGAATCTATCACAGAGCTTAAAAGTGTTGTCTACAAGTCAAGATAATAGCATGACCACACAAGACGATGGAACTATAAGATTCGGCCTCACTTACGCTGACTTGTTAGATATCTGTTCAAATTCTTGCAGAAAAGAGAAAGCATACAGTGTGCTGTGTGAGTGTACATTAGATATGAAAATAAAAGTCATGGCGGCACTTGCTGAGGAACCAGACACAGGCAT
>NC_041382.1:735816958-735844607 GCF_002162155.2 Triticum dicoccoides
TGAGTGGCTCAAAGGGCATGAAAAAAGGAGATCGAATCAAAGCTGGTTCTGAGAAGAAAGGAAAAGGCAACAAAGCCACATCCAAGTGCGATGTTGTCGAGAAAAGGGTCACAGGAAAACAAACTGTGCGAGAAACCCAGAAGTCCAGGAGAGGATGAGGATTGAAGAGGAGAAGAGGAAATTGCAGAATGGGAAGAGGGAAAGGTCAATGAAATGGCCGACAACACCAACAACACCATCGAGAACATCAAACAGCTCAGGAGAATGCACTCCAAGCCTAGGAGGAAGACATCAGACGCCAGCAAATCCAACCACCCCACTGACAACATGTAGCATTTACCAAAGTCTTGCATGTACGCCAGAATCCAACACCACACAAGCGAGGCACACAGAATGCGCAGGGAAGCCCGGGACAAGGCCCAGAATCTGCACAGTCCACTTCCAAAAAGGAAAGATCCGAGTGGAGACTGTTTGGTGCCACAGAACAGTACGAATAAAAAATTAAAAGGTAATGATGCAGCTTAAACAGGACATAAGCAAAAAATAGTGATGACTGCAATCTTTCTCATTGTTTTTTTGTTTTTTTGTATATTAGTTTTACAGGTAAGTAGTGTTGGGGATCGTAGCAGAAATTAAAAAATTTCTCCGCATCACCAAGAGCAATCTATGGAGTATTCTAGAAACGAGGGGAATAGGAGTGCATCTACATACCCTTGTAGATCGCGAGCGGAAGCGTTCAAGTGAACGGGGATGATGGAGTCGTACTCGCCGTGATCCAAATCACCGATGACCAAGTGCCGAACGGACAGCACCTCCGCGTTCAACACACGTACGGTCGGGAAGACGTCTCCTCCTTCTTGATCCAGCAAGGTGGGAGGAGAGGTTGATGAAGATCCAGCAGCACGACGGCGTGGTGGTGGATGCAGCAGGGTCTCGGCAGGGCTTCGCCAAGCACCAACGAGCGGGAGAGGTGTTACGGGAGGGAGAGGGAGGCGCCAGGGGCAAGGGGTGCGGATGCCCTCCCTCCCCCCTCTTTATATAGGGGCCTTGGGGGGCGCTGGCCCTAGGAGATCTGATCTCCAAGGGGGGCGGCGGCCAAGGGCTGGCTTCCCCCCCAAGTCAAGTGGGGGGCGCCCCCACCCCTAGGGTTTCCCAACCCTAGGCGCAGGGGGGCCCAAAGGGGGGGTGCACCAGCCCACCAGGGGCTGGTTCCCCTCCCACTTCAGCCCATGGGGCCCTCCGGGATAGGTGGCCCCACCCGATGGACCCCGGGGACCCTTCCGGTGGTCCCGGTACAATACCGGTAACCCCCGAAACCTTCCCGATGGCTGAAACTGGACTTCTTATATATAAATCTTTACCTCCGGACCTTTCTGGAACTCCTCGTGATGTCCGGGATCTCATCCGGGACTCCAAATAACTTTCGGGTTACTGCATACTAATATCTCTACAACCCTAGCGTCACCGAACCTTAAGTGTGTAGACCCTACGGGTTCAGGAGACATGCAGACATGAACGAGACGCCTCTCTGGCCAATAACCAACAGCGGGATCTGGATACCCATGTTGGCTCCCACATGCTCCTCGATGATCTCATCAGATGAACCACGATGTCGAGGACTTAATCAATCCCGTATTCAATTCCCTTTTGTCAATCGGTACGTTACTTGCCCGAGACTCTATCGTCGGTATCCCAATACCTTGTTCAATCTCGTTACCAGCAAGTCACTTTACTCGTACCGTAATGCATGATCCCGTGACCAACTCCTTGGTCACATTGAGCTCATTATGATGATGCATTACCGAGTGGGCCCAGAGATACCTATCCATCGTACGGAGTGACAAATCCCAGTCTCGATTCGTGCCAACCCAACAGACACTTTCGGAGATACCCGTAGTGCACCTTTATAGCCACCCAGTTACGTTGTGACGTTTGATACACCCAAAGCATTCCTACGGTATCCGAGGGTTGCACAATCTCACGGTCTAAGGAAATGATACTTGACATTAGAAAAGCTCTAGCAAACGAACTACACGATCTTTGTGCTATGCTTAGGTTTGGGTCTTGTCCATCACATCATTCTCCTAATGATGTGATCCCGTTATCAATGACATCCCCATGTCCATAGTCAGGAAACCATGACTATCTGTTGATCAACGAGCTAGTCAACTAGAGCTCACTAGGGACACATTGTGGTCTATGTATTCACACATGTATTACGATTTCCGGATAACACAATTATAGCATGAATAATAGACAATTATCATGAACAAGGAAATATAATAATGTTTTATTATTGCCTCTAGGGAATATTTCCAACAGCCTCCCACTTGCACTAGAGACAATAGTCTAGTTACATTGTGATGAATCGAACACCCATGGAATTTTGGTGTTGATCATGTTTTGCTCTAGGGAGAGGTTAATCAACGGATCTGCCACATTCAGGTCCGTATGTATTTTACAAATCTCTATGTCTCCATTTTGAACACTTTCACGAATGGAGTTGAAGCGATGCTTGATATGCCTGGTCTTCTTGTGAAACCTGGGCTACTTTGCAAGGGCAATAGCTCCAGTGTTGTCACGGAAGAGAGTCATCGGGTCCGACGCATTGGGTATGACTCGTAGGTCGGTAATGAACTCCTTCACCCAGACTGCTTCTTGTGCTGCCTCCGAGGCTGCCATATACTCTGCTTCACATGTAGATCCCGCCATGATGCTTTGCTTGCAACTGCACCAGCTTACTGCCCCACCATTCAAAATATACACGTATCCGGTTTGTGACTTAGAGTCATCCAGATCTATGTCGAAGCTAGCATCAACGTAACCCTTTACGACGAGCTCTTCGGCACCTCCATAAACGATAAACATATCCTTGGTCCTTTTCAGGTACTTTAGGATGTTTTTGACCGTTGTCCAGTGTTCCTTGCCGGGATTACTTTGGTACCTACCTACCAGACTTTCAGCAAGGTTTACATCAGGTCTGGTACACAGCATGGCATACATAATAGACCCTATGGCTGAGGCATAGGGGATGACACTCATCTCTTCTATATCTTCTGTCGTGGTCGGGCATTGAGCCGTGCTCAATCGCACACCTTGCAATATAGGCAAGAACCCCTTCTTGGACTGATCCATATTGAACTTCCTCAACATCTTGTCAAGGTACGTACTTTGTGAAAGACCGATGAGGCGTCTTGATCTATCTCTATAGATCTTGATGCCTAATATATAAGCAGCTTCTCCAAGGTCCTTCATTGAAAAACACTTGTTCAAATAGGCCTTTATGCTTTCCAAGAATTCTATATCATTTCCCATCAACAATATGTCATCCACATATAATATGAGAAATGCTACAGAGCTCCCACTCACTTTCTTGTAAACGCACGCTTCTCCATAAGTCTGCATAAACCCAAACGCTTTGATCATCTCATCAAAGCGAATGTTCCAACTCCGAGATGCTTGCACCAGCCCATAGATTGAGCGCTAGAGCTTGCACACCTTGTTAGCATTCTTAGGATCGACAAAACCTTCCGGCTGCATCATATACAATTCTTCCTTAAGAAAGCCGTTAAGGAAGGCCGTTTTGACGTCCATTTGCCATATTTCATAATCATAGAATGCGACAATTGCTAACATGATTCAGACGGACTTCAGCTTCGCTACGGGTGAGAAAGTCTCATCGTAGTCAACCCCTTGAACTTGTCGATAACCCTTAGCGACAAGTTGAGCCTTATAGATGGTCACATTACCATCCGCGTCTGTCTTCTTCTTAAAGATCCATTTATTTTCTATGGCTCACCGATCATCGGGCAAGTCAGTCAAAGTCCATACTTCGTTTTCATACATGGATTCTATCTCGGATTTCATGGCTTCTAGCCATTTGTCGGAATCTGGGCTTGCCATCGCTTCCTCATAGTTCGAAGGTTCACCGTTGTCTAACAACATGATTTCCAGGACAGGGTTGCCGTACCACTCTGGTGCGGAACGTGTCCTCGTGGACCTACGAAGTTCTGTAGGAGCTTGATCCGAAGTATCGTGATCATCATCATTAACCTCCTCTCTAATCGGTGCAGGCACCACAGGAACATTTTCCTGAGCTGCGCCACTCTCTGTTTGAAGAGGCAGTACTTCATCAAGCTCCACTTTCCTCCCACTTACTTCTTTCGAGAGAAACTCTTTCTCTAGAAAGGATCCATTCCTGGCAACAAATATCTTGCCTTCGGATCTGAGGTAGAAGGTATACCCAATGGTTTCCTTAGGGTATCCTATGAAGATGCATTTTTCCAACTTGGGTTTGAGCTTTTCAGGTTGAAGTTTCTTGACATAAGCATCGCATCCCCAAACTTTTAGAAACGACAGCTTAGGTTTCTTCCCAAACCATAATTCATACGGTGTCGTCTCAACGGATTTCGACGGAGCCCTATTTAAAGTGAATGCGGCAGTCTCTAAAGCATAGCCCCAAAATGAGAGCGGTAGATCGGTAAGAGACATCATAGATCGCACCATATCAAATAGAGTGCGATTACGACGTTCGGACACACCGTTACGCTGAGGTGTTCCAGGCGGCGTGAGTTGTGAAACGATTCCACATTTTCTTAAGTGTGTGCCAAATTCGTGACTTAAATATTCTCCCCCACAATCTGATCGTAAGAACTTTATTTTTCTGTCACGTTGATTCTCAACCTCACTCTGAAATTCCTTGAACTTTTCAAAGGTCTCAGACTTGTGTTTCATTAAGTAGAAATACCCATATCTACTCAAGTCATCAGTGAGAGTGAGAACATAACGATAGCCACCGCGAGCCTCAACACTCATTGGACCACACACATCAGTATGTATAATTTCCAATAAGTTGGTTGCTCACTCCATTGTTCCGGAGAACGGAGTCTTGGTCATTTTACCCATGAGGCATGGTTCGCACGTGTCAAATAATTCATAATCAAGAGGCTCTAAAAGTCCACCTGCATGGAGCTTCTTCATGCGTTTGACACCTATGTGACCAAGGCGGAAGTGCCACAAGTAGGTGGGACTATCATTATCAACTTTACATCTTTTGGTATTCACACTATGAACATGTGTAACATTACGCTCGAGATTCATCAAGAATAAACCATTCACCAGTGGGGCATGACCATAAAACATATCTCTCATATAAATAGAACAACCATTATTCTCGGATTTAAATGAGTAGCCATCTCGAATTAAACGAGATCATGATACAATGTTCATGCTCAAAGCTGGAACTAAATAACAATTATTGAGGTTTAAAACTAATCCCGTAGGTAAATGTAGAGGTAGCGTGCCGACGGCGATCACATCAACCTTGGAACCATTCCCGACGCGCATCGTCACCTCGTCCTTCGCCAGTCTCTGCATATTCCGCAGCTCCTGCTTTGAGTTACAAATATGAGCAACCGCACTGGTATCAAATACCCAGGAGCTACTACGGGTGCTGGTAAGGTACACATCAATAACATGTATATCACATATACCTTTGGTGTTGCCGGCCTTCTTGTCCGCTAAGTATTTGGGGCAGTTCCGCTTCTAGTGACCACTTCCCTTGCAATAAAAGCACCCAGCTTCAGGTTTGGGTCCATTCTTTGACTTCTTCCTGGCAACTTATTTACCGGGCGCGGCAACTTCCTTGCCGTCCTTCTTGAAGTTCTTCTTACCCTTGCCTTTCTTGAACTTAGTGGTTTTATTCACCATCAACACTTGATGTTCCTTTTTGATCTCCACCTCCGCTGATTTCAGCATTGAATATACCTCGGGAATGGTCTTTTCCATCCCCTGCATATTGAAGTTCATCACAAAGCTCTTGTAGCTTGGTGGAAGTGACTGAAGGATTCTGTCAATGACCGAGTCATCCGGGAGATTAACTCCCAGCTACGTCAAGCGGTTGTGCAACCCAGACATCTTGAGTATGTGTTCACTGACAGAGCTATTTTCTTCCATCTTACAACTAAAGAACTTGTCGAAGACTTCATATCTCTTGACCCGGGCATGAGCTTGTAAAACCATTTTCAGCTCCTCGAGCATCTCATATGCTCCGTGTTGCTCAAAACGCTTTTGGAGCCCCGGTTCTAAGCTGTAAAGCATGCCGCACTGAACGAGGGAGTAATCATCAGCACGTGACTGATAGGCGTTCATAACGTCTTGGTTTGCTGGGAATGGTGCTTCACCTGGCGGTGCTTCTAGGACATAATCTTTCTTGGCAGCTATGAGGATGATCCTCAGGTTCCGGACCCAGTCCGTATAATTGCTGCCATCATCTTTCAGCTTGGTTTTCTCTAGGAATGCGTTGAAGTTGAGGGCAACATTCGTGGGCCATTTGATCTACAAGACATATTGTAAAGATTTTAGACTAAGTTCATGATAATTAAGTTCATCTAATCAAATTATTCAATGAACTCCCACTCAGACAGACATCCCTCTAGTCATCTAAGTGAAACATGATCCGAGGCAACTAGGCCGTGTCTGATCATCATGTGAGACGGACTAGTCAACATCGGTGAACATCTCCATGTTGATCGTATCTTCTATACGACTCATGATCGACCTTTCGGTCCTCCGTGTTCCGAGGCCATGTCTGTACATGCTAGGCTCGTCAAGTCAACCTAAGTGTATTGCGTGTGTAAATCTGGCTTACACCCGTTGTATTCGAACGTTAGAATCTATCAGACCCGATCATCACGTGGTGCTTCGAAACAATGAACCTTCACAATGGTGCACAGTTAGGGGGAACACTTTCTTGAAATTAATTCGAGGGATCATCTTATTTAAGCTACCGTCGTTGTAAGCAAATAAGATGTAAAACATGATAAACATCACATGCAATCAAATAGTGACATGATATGGCCATTATCATTTCGCTCCTTTGATCTCCATCTTCGGGGCGCCATGATCATCGTCGTCACCGGCATGACACCGTGATCTCCATCATCATGATCTCCATCATCGTGTCTTCATGAAGTTGTCACGTCAACTATTACTTCTACTACTATGGCTAATGCTTTAGCAATGAAGTAAAGTAATTACATGACGTTTATGTTGACACGCAGGTCATAAATAAATTAAGACAACTCCTATGGCTCCTGCCGGTTGTCATACTCATTGACATGCAAGTCGTGATTCCTATTACAAGAACATGATCATCTCATACATCACATATATCATTCATCACAACTTTTGGCCATATCATATCACGAAGCACTTGCTACAAAAACAAGTTAGACGTCCTCTAATTGTTGTTGCAAGTTTTTACGTGGTTTCTAGCAAGAACGTTTCTTACCTACGCCAAAACCATAACGTGAATTTCCAATTTCTATTTACCCTTCATAAGGACCCTGTTCATCGAATCCGATCCGACTAAAGTGGGAGAGACAAACACCCGCCAGCCACCTTATGCAACTAGTGCATGTCAATCGGTGGAACCGGTCTCACGTAAGCGTACGTGTAAGGTTGGTCTGGGCCGCTTCATCCCATAATGCCGCCGAATCAAGATAAGACTAGTAACGGCAAGATAATTGACAATATCGACGCCCACAACTGCTTTGTGTTCTACTCGTGCATAGAAACTACGCATAGACCTAGCTCTGATACCACTGTTGGGGATCATAGCAGAAAATAAAAAAATTCTACGCATCACCAAGATCAATCTATGGAGTATTCTAGCAACGAGGGGAATAGGAGTGCATCTACATACCCTTGTAGATCGCGAGCGGAAGCGTTCAACTGAACGGGGATGATGGAGTCGTACTCACCGTGATCCAAATCACCGATGACGAAGTGTCGAACGGACAGCACCTCCGCGTTCAACACACGTACGGTCGGGAAGACGTCTCCTCCTTCTTGATCCAGCAAGGTGGGAGGAGAGGTTGATGAAGATCCAGCAGCACGACGGCGTGGTGGTGGATGCAGCAGGGTCTCGGCAGGGCTTCGCCAAGTACCAACGAGCGGGAGAGGTGTTACGGGAGGGAGAGGGAGGCGCCAGGGGCAAGGGGTGCGGATGCCCTCCCTCCCCCCTCTTTATATAGGGGCCTTGGGGGGCGCTGGCCCTAGGAGATCTGATCTCCAAGGGGGGCGGCGGCCAAGGGCTGGCTTCCCCCCCAAGTCAAGTGGGGGGCGCCCCCACCCCTAGGGTTTCCCAACCCTAGGCGCGGGGGGACCAAAGGGGGGGGCGCACCAGCCCACCAGGGGCTGGTTCCACTCCAACTTCAGCCCATGGGGCCCTCCGGGATAGGTGGCCCCACCCGGTGGACCCCCGGGACCCTTCCGGTGGTCCCGGTACAATACCGATAACCCCCGAAACCTTCCCGATGGCCGAAACTGGACTTCCTATATATAAATCTTTACCTCCGGACCTTTCCGGAACTCCTCGTGACGTCCGGGGTCTCGTCCGGGGCTCCGAACAACTTTCGGGTTACTGCATACTAATATCTCTACAACCCTAGCGTCACCGAACCTTAAGTGTGTAGACCCTACGGGTTCGGGAGACATGCAGACATGACCGAGACGCCTCTCCGGCCAATAACCAACAGCGGGATCTGGATACCCATGTTGGCTCCCACATGCTCCTCGATGATCTCGTCGGATGAACCACGATGTCGAGGACTTAATCAATCCCGTATTCAATTCCCTTTGTCAATCGATACGTTACTTGCCCGAGACTCGATCGTCGGTATCCCAATACCTTGTTCAATCTCGTTACCGGCAAGTCACTTTACTCGTACCGTAATGCATGATCCCGTGACCAACTCCTTGGTCACATTGAGCTCATTATGATGATGCATTACCGAGTGGGCCCAGAGATACCTCTCCGTCATACAGAGTGACAAATCCCAGTCTCGATTCGTGCCAACCCAACAAAAACTTTCGGAGATACCCGTAGTGCACCTTTATAGCCACCCAGTTACGTTGTGACATTTGATACACCCAAAGCACTCCTACGGTATCCGGGAGTTGCACAATCTCATGGTCTAAGGAAATGATACTTGACATTAGAAAAGCTCTAGCAAACGAACTACACGATCTTTGTGCTATGCTTAGGTTTGGGTCTTGTCCATCACATCATTCTCCTAATGATGTGATCCCGTTATCAATGACATCCCCATGTCCATAGCCAGGAAACCATGATTATCTGTTGATCAACGAGCTAGTCAACTAGAGGCTCACTAGGGACACATTGTGGTCTATGTATTCACACATGTATTACGATTTCCAGATAACACAATTATAGCATGAATAATAGACAATTATCATGAACAAGGAAATATAATAATTTTTTATTATTGCCTCTAGGGCATATTTCCAACAAATAGGTTGAATATCCACGCACAAGGGTGGAGATGAACAAGGGTGGATAAGGAAGAATGGATCACTGAAGATTCAAAAACAAGGTCGCATGCGGAGCGATGAAATAGCAAGTGACTGGTGAGGAGGGTGGGCGGGTGTTCATTGTTTAATTTTTCATGTTGTGGTTATAAGAACGGCTTGTAAGTTAATTTGCTGCAGTTATAGAAATAAAACAAATTAAAATAAGAACGCCTTTTGCTTCTTATGTATTTTTACTCGGCGGAGAAAAAATCAGAGGCACATGTTTCCTCGTTATTTTCCGCAGCCGTGGGTTTCTGAATGTGGATGTTGTAAGCATACAAGCATGCTTCTCTGCTGCTACATAGAGAGATAAAAATAACTGAAGTGCACAGGCAGCCACGGCCATGGCACTAGCGGGTGTTCAACTGTGACTCTCAGGGTTGCATGGTAATGTCCATCGCCGTTGCACGGAAACATTTTTAAGCACAGAATCTGGGTCATGCTTCTGGGGGCCGCATAACTGTGGCTTTCTTGGTAACTATGCCTCTCCTGTTCTCACGCATGTTCTTCTGTTATGAATGCATGTCTGTAAGTAATTGAAATATAGAGCAGATAACCGTGCTTGCGATGCGTGTCGAACCGTGCCTTATGTGCCTTCATGGCGTGCTTGTGTGATGCAAAGATTTCAAAGACAACGGTTCATAGTTGTGTTTGTGTTTCTGTTTCACAAATGGATATAGTGCCTGGCAGTAGGTTCACGGTGTTTCCTGTGAGAGAATAACGGCTTTACATGCTACTGAAGCACGAGGAATGACGGTCATGCCTGTGTGGCATGTAGAACAGTGCGTCTTGTATCACTTCACGACTGTTGTGTGGTACGTGACAAACTGTGCCTCTGCCATGGCCGTGCCTGTGTGATAGGTAGAACAGTGCGTCTCGTATCACTTTCCTACAAAGGCATGACCGTGTGTGTGGTACATGACAAACCGTGCCTCTACCATCACTTCACTTGCTTGCTTTTTCTGTGAGCGTTTCGGCAGAATCATCTGCAAGGCAGAGGCACGGCCTTGAATCCCCCTTAACTTTGAAACTGTCTTTATAATGACTTCATGGTTAACGTGCCCGTGGAAAATTTTGCCTCTCATAGAGGCAAGATGACTGCAAAACCGTGCTTCTGGCGTCGAACAAATTATTCTAATGAATATGTGCGGTAAATAATTAAAACACGGATGGGCACTCCCGTGCCTGGCCTGCTTGTACAATAGTGCATCATGTTTGATGAAAGCGGTGGCTCTATTTAATGCTTCAAGCAACCATCTACCATTTACTTGTTATGAGTACTAATTAACCCAGAGCCCCCTATAAAAAAAGAGGTAATTAATCTGGACCCCTCCGCTCCCCGTCGGTATTTAAGTCGTTTCGTGGATTGATAGGTTGTAATCCATTTTTCCAGATCCACCTCACTGAGCACTGGTCGTGGGTGGCGCCACCCAGCAATGGAGGTGGAGATGGAATGCGCTACTTGTAGCACCAAGAGGGCGAGAGTGGTGCCACCGGCGACGCCGCCTTCTGGTGGTGTGCTGGTCGTCAGAGGGGAGGGAAGCGGCGAGCGTGCTCTCCCTCGATCCAAGGAGGGAGAAGGGGAGTGTCGTCCAGACCTCATCAGCGACCTCCCGAACGCCATCCTCGGTGAGATCATCTCTCGTCTCCCCATCAAGGAGGGCATCTGTACTCGAATCCTCGCTTGTCGGTGGCGTCCTTTATGGTGCACCGCTCCTCTGAATCTCGACTCCCATGAGATCTCTGTCTTCCGTGTTTTAACGATGGGGAAATAGTTCATATCGAGACCATATCTCAGCTGTCCGCCATCACCGAGGAGCGCGTCCGCAGATGCTATTTCGGAACTCGACGCTCTTGAAATTCTGTCGCTGATGTTGTTAGTCTTCCGGAATCCATTCTGTCCAGCCATGAGGGCTGTGTTAGCCGCCTCTCTATCTCGGCGTGCTACCTACGGTGCAGACCCTCCATCGTTGATGCCTGGTTGCGATCCTCAAAGCTGAACAATATTCAAGTTCTTGATTTCTACTACCTCTTCCAAAGATTTTTGACGCAAGAGGTCACACTACTGGATGTATGTACTTCATCTACGCCCTCGGCACCAGAGTCCGTGTTTCAGTTTTCCTCCTCTCTCCACACCCTCGCCTTTGCTCTTTGCCAAATACCAGACAATTACGTAGGGACGCTTAAGCTACCACTGGTCAAAAGACTCTCGCTTGTGGAAGTTGATATATCAGACGTCTCGCTGCAAAGCATAATCCACTCTAGTTGCCCTCACTTGAGTCTCTGCTGCTTGTTTGCAGCAGAGGAGGTCGTCGCATCACAATAAACTCATGTAACCTTGTAAGCATTGGCATTTGTTGTGCACACGGCAAACTCATTATTGAGGATGCCCCTTCGGTTCGACGGTTGATCGACGATGGTCTGGTCGACGACTGTTCGATAATCGTTGTTTCTGCACCTAAACTGGAGACGTTAGGTGAATTCGTGTTCATGTCTCCCTCCACGTGTCTTGAGGTACTGACTTTCCTTGATATTGGAACAGAGCTACACTTGTTCCAATGTTTGTTCTATTAATTTGATGACCTATGTTCTATTCTTCATGCAGAGTCGGGACTTCAAGGTAACCGGTGTGTCTGCACCTAAACCGTATCCATGTGGTCTCACCTGTCTTGCATACTGAGTTTTCACGATACTTTCAGCTTAATTTTGTTTGTGAGGAAACAAGTTTTATTTAATCCAACCTTTATTCTATTAGTTTTGTGATCCATCTTCTGTTAATTTTCATGAAGGGTTTGGAGGCAGTCAGTCTAACAACAATGCGTCAATCTGTTAAGACCTTTGCTTATCTACATGTATTATAAAGTGGACATCGTCGTTGAATTGTTGGAATCCTTTCCAAAACTGGAGAACTTGTTTGTCGAGGTGATGATCTTCAGAAATGTGCATGCTGTAGTACTCGTTCCATTTCAAAATGGTTATCTTAAATTTGACTGGAATTGATGCACCCATATCTACACAAGATTTATTGTTGGATACACATCCATATCTAGACAAGTCTATGTCAAACTTCTTGTTACGGAGGTGGTAGAATTAATTGTTTCATTTGGTTTTTCGATGGTCTGTATCTCTTTTTATAGACGCTAAGTATTTTCAACCTATCATTTATATTTTAGGGACGGTTGATTTTTCATGGTGAATAAAACAAATGGCGTCTTAAGCACCGGCAGTTTCTCAAACATCACGACATTTGTCTGAAGACAGTATCGCTGGAACATTATGTTCGCTCCCGGAGTTACAATGAATTTGCGATGTTCTTTGTTCTGAGTGCAAAGGATATGGAGACCATCACCATTAAGTTTATCTCCCCTCCCGCAGAGTTCACGGGAGTATTTTACTAAGAGCAACAGAGGGTTCTGGAGTGGCATAAAAAGGCTTCTAAACGTGCTCGTCTTAGATTATCATCAAGTTGCAGCCACGTGCGTCCGCATTTGAGAAACATAAGTGTTGAGTACCTGGATTTGATGGTTCTATTCAGGTGTGGATGCTGAAATCAGATCTGGTGTTAGTTGTTCAGGTGTATGGAGTTATTTGTTGTTGCGATCGTTTGAGCTCGGGTTTTATGTAAACTTTATCAGACAACTTGTAGTCTTTGCACCTTGTGTAGGCTTGTTTGTTTTTGTGTTGCGTGCAGCCATGAAGGAGCTCCCAACTGCTAAAACCTACCTAGTTTTGTGTCTTTTTGAGTTGATGCTACAACATGTCATGGTCCCCAGTCCCGTGGAAATGTGCGAGAAAACGTGTGCCTCTTTGTGTGTAGTAAATGAGTGACCCCTCCATTTTCGGTAATAGAGGCACAACCGTTCATACTATTATCTACTGTTGTGTCAAATGTGGAGTTTTGCAGCTTTGTACAGGCTGAAGGACTATAAAATGCTTTGGCACCAAGATTAAAAGACATAAAGTAGATTTATTTTTTCAGTGGAGAGATGCACGATGTATGTGTAACTGTGCCTGTGTTGTATGTACGACAGTGCCTCTCGTATGTACCTGTCATGCACACAATGCATGCACAACCATGCCTGTATTGCAGGTAGAGCAGTGCTTCTCGTATGTACCTGCCATATGCACAGAGGTAGCTGCAGTTGAGCCCTTGCACTGAGGCAGCTGCAGTTGAGCCCTTGCACTGAGGCAGCTGCAGTTGAGCCCTTGCACTGAGGCAGCTGCAGTTGAGCCCTTGCACTGTTTCTGCTCCTCGTACTTTGGTTATAAAAACGGCTTGTAAGTTTATTTGGTGCAGTTATAGAAACAAAACAAATTTAAGCAGAACAGATTTTGCTTGTTTAGGTATTTTTATTACTCAACAGAGAAAACATTATAAGGGCGACATGTTTGCTTGTAAATTTCTGCAGCCGTTTCTTTATGAAGGTGGATGTTGTAAGAATACAACCATGCCTCTGCTGCAACACAACATAGAGAGCCACCACCACGGTCAACCAAACATGTTTCCCGGGGCCTTACGTAGTGCCTTTAGTGACCGCACAACCGAGTTTCTACTCAACAGGCCACACCCAGATGCGTCTCGAGGATTGAAGCCATGCCACTGCAGACTCACAACCTTGCTTTCACCTTGTCGTGGCATCGTGACGTTCGTTCTTTGCTTGAAAAACGTGCCTTCCACAGCCACTCGACTGTGCGCCTAACAAAGGAGCAACGCTAGCTAATAAAGTGCCTCTTCTACTACTAAAAGCATGGCCGTCATTGCTTCACTTCCATGCCTCTGACAGTGGCTGCTTGGTACAGAACCGTGGTTGTAGAGACTTCTTGCCCGTGCTTTTAAGAACAGTGTCTCTCAAATCGGCCATTCTTTCCCTCACAAAGTAAACAGTGAGGGTTCACATCTGAATCCAATTCCGTTGTGTTTGTGCAGTAGACACACGAATGTGACTCTATGTAATACTAAACTGTGCCTCCAAGGGTTCTTGTCCGTGCCTCTCCGTTTGAACGAGTCGACGGAATCATTCAGAACACAAACACAAGCGAACATGACTCTATATAATACCACACCATGCCTTTGTGGCTTCCCACCCGTGCCTATGACCTGAAACACTGAAACACAGAATGCCAGGAACGTCCACGCCTTCATGAGTGGACAAGTCATGACTCTAGTTGGTACACATAACCGTGGCTGTAGAGACTTCACGCCCGTGCTTTCAAAAACATCGTCTCTCGAATCGGCCATTACGTTCCTCACAAAGTAAACAGATAATGTTCACATGATGTTACAAAAGTTTCCACACAAGGATATTACGAAAGAAAAAAAAGAGAAACTTCAATCAACTGCGAACCAACATTGCCTCATTACAATGATACTGGAAACCAAAATACATTTGTTAACAAATTTACTGACAACGAAATTTCACAACACATAATAAGAAACTTCTAGTCCACTTCTTAATTACTTCAGGTACAACGATCAGGGCCGCTGCTATCTATCTAGTCCCCAGAGACTGCTTGTTCGTTTGCTGGGCGCGCAATCCCTCAGACTCCTTTTTTCATACCCTCTGATTGCTCCACCATCCGGTCGCGCTCAACGATGAGTGTTGCCTTCTCATTC
Organism: Triticum dicoccoides; assembly: GCF_002162155.2. NCBI lineage: Eukaryota > Viridiplantae > Streptophyta > Magnoliopsida > Poales > Poaceae > Triticum > Triticum dicoccoides. The sequence continues at coordinate 735,831,948 of NC_041382.1, forward strand.
ATAAGAACTGCGACGAAGGCTTTGTTCTCCTTATAGAGCTTCCTCCAGTGCTCGACGGCCCTCAAGAGCTCAGCATTCGTAGCCACCTCCAGTTCATAATGCCTCTTCCAGGAATTGATGACGTCAACCGCATCATTCTTCTTAATTTAGGCAATGGTGTCGTCGAGGATCTTATTCATATGATCCAAGACGAAGGTCTTAGGCTTATCGCCTCCGAGATGAAACTGCCTGTGTGACTTAGTTCCCAGAGACTTCTCGTTGGGTTGATGGGCGCACAGTTCCTTGATCTCCATTTTCAAACCTTCTGATTCATCCACCAGACGGCCATGTGCAATGAGGAGCTTCGCTTTCTCATTCCTAAGATCTGCGATGCTGGCTTTGCTCTCATCGTACAACTCCTTCCAGTTGTAGAGGTTGTTCTCCAGCATCGCTATCTCACGACGGCTCTCCTCGTGGAACTCCCTGCAGCCATCGACGACCCTCAACAGCTCATCATTCTTGGCCTTTTTGCGCTTATACAGATTCTTCCACTAGTTGATGACGTCCACCGAATTATCCTGCTTAACTACGACCCAAACATAGGTCTCAGACTAATCGCGTCCGAGATGATTCTGCTTGTGCGAACCATCGACTGGTCCTAAGAGTTCACTGTCGCTACGGGAGCTGTTAGATCTTCCTAAGGACACCCCGCACACCACTCTCTTCCTTTTTCTCAACTTTGAGTTGCTCCTTAATTGTGCGACAGGGCAGTTCCGAATGAGTTCGTGATGGAGCCTAACCCTAGCTCCAATTGACTAAAAATCAGTATCAGGAAGACACACCCTCATCAAATTAGGTGAAAGAAAAAACGAATGAAGCAGAAGCGAAAGCAGAGTGGACTTACAGATGAGGGGCCCTCGCCATCTCGGATCTTCTCCCACGACAGGACACGGCGCTCCGGAGTAGTCTCCTTGTGCCCAGCCATGGCGGAGATGGTCAGAGGATAGAGAGGAGTAAGAGGAATGGAAGGCCTGGCGGCGGACAAAGGGAGGAGTAGGATGTGGCTAGGGTTTCGAGACTCTGTCCGTCCGCCTTAAATAGCCGGAGCTTCCCCTGGGGCAACGAGCTAGAGCGACGTCACCGGAGGAGACGCACGTCGGACCATTGGGTTTCCGGAGCGGCGCCACGTGGTGTTCACACCCGAATACGAGGAGACGCCCGTCGAACCGTTGGGTTTCCACAATAAACGCACGAATGTGACTCTGGGTAAAGCATAACCATGCCTCTCCGGGCTTCACGGTTGTGCCTGTCCTTGCGAACGGTTCAACAGAATCATTTGGAACATGAAGACAAACTAACGTGACTCTTCACAATACCACGCCGTGACTTCCTAGGACTCACGACCGTGCGAATAATATACCATAGCAGCGTCTCTCAAACAAGCCATTCCGCGTCTCATAGAGTAAACAGTGAGTGTTCACATCCGAACCCATTCCGCACGGTTTCCACAATTAAAGAAATGAACGTGACTGTGCGTAAGACCAAACTATGCCTTTGTGGGCTTAACGCCCGTGCCTCTCCATCTGATCGAGTCGACGGAATCATTCGAAACACAAACACAGGCGAGCGTGACTCTATATAATTCCACACCATGCCCATGACCCTTAACATTGAAACACAGGCAGCCACGAACATCCACGCCATCATGAGTCCACAAGTCATGAGGCTACTTGATACAGAATCGTGGCTGTAGAGACTTCATGCCCATGCTTTTAAGAATAGCGTCTCTCGAGTGGGTCATTGCATCCCTCCACCAGTGTCAATATAAACGCCTCCCCACAGCGGCCACCCCTTCCCAGCCACTCCATCAGCCGCCACCGACATCAAACCCTAGATATGGATCTTGATCCTAATATGGGAGATGTAACACAGGAGGAGGGAGAGGCCATGGAGGTGAGGCCTCCAGCAGCACAGCAGAGGAGGAGGAGGAGGCGCATGCAGAGGGAAGAGGTGGCCGCCCAGGATGAGCAGGAGCAGGAGTACAACTGCCGGCTCTCCAATAAGGTGCTGGAGAAATGCAACGATGAAGACTTGAGCTTGTTTTCCCTGTTGGAAGGGGAAGGAGCTTCATGCAGATAGTTGCTTGGGTTAGGAGAAGAGCAGTCATGGCTCCTCATCCAGCTACTAGGGCAAAGTGGGATCATTTCTTCCAGCGTTATGCCTGATTTATTTTCTCTATGTATCTATCTATCTATCTATCTATCTATCTATCTATCTATCTATCTATTTATCTATCTTCCTATCTATCTATAAGTGGTGCTCTTTGTAAGATCTGAATGAGAATGAATATATATGGTACTATGTGCTACTCTGAAATCTATTATATCTATTATATAATTAAAATAAGAGTCAAACAAGCCATCATGTTCGTCCACACAGATTTAATTATCTTGACCATTAATTTTAGATATACACGGCTTAGATTTAAAGATGTAAACGTTACATACAAATATCATGTGTATGCATTATTTTGCACCTATGAAATCTATCACGTATATATGGCTATGATGGAAAACTGCAGCCGCAATCATGTGTAACTTTGATATGAGTTTAATAAAGTGCGCCAAGTAGTTTTCAAAAAAAAAAACAATGCCATCACGTTTTGTAGTTGGAACTAAAGGAACCATAAAAAAACACTGCCGAATTCTAATGGAAAAAGAAACAACAAAAATTAGGATTGCTACATGTAGGACAAAGCTAGATATATAGGCCACCTAAAAAGCTAGCTAGGCAACGTACTCATCCAGGTTGTTTAAAGCTAGCTAGGCAACGTACTCATCCAGGTTCTTTAAAGCTAGCTAGGCAACGTACTCATCCGGGTTGTTTGAATCCGAACCAAGCACCTAATTCTAGATCACGTACATCATCTATTTATATATAAAAAGTACTTTACGGGGTCACCAGAAAAAAGATAATTAAGCTAGAAAATTGCACAATAATTAGAAACTTTTGACCGTTAATTTCATGGATTAGATAATCACCACCGTTTGATCTACGTAATATCTGAAACGTTGTAGAAAATTACCCACGCCTATGCCATTACGTGAAATAACCTTTAAATTTAATCATCAATAGTGCCAGCACGTTACTTAAAAAAATAGTGCCAACACATGAAACACCCTTTCAATCATAAATTCCCTCAAAAGATCAACCATAAAAAAAAGAATTTCCTATTTTCTCTACCTCTTACGGTTGCATCTTGCAGCATCCTTAGAGCCCCCATCTTGATCTTGCCCTAGATGCACAAAGCTCTACCAATTCATCTAATGCTTCCTCATGGCGTCTTCCTCATCTTTGTCACGCCCCTCAACCACGTCCTCCTAAGTCCACCGGCCACTTCCGCCTCGGCGCTTCCACTCGCCGATTTCTATGGAGGTACGTGGCGCTGCAGTTCCTAAGTAAGAGAAGGTCGCGATCCTATTCATCCTCTCTCTAATCCCCTTCTTCCAACCAATGAATCTCTTCGGCATAAAGTTCTGACCAGGCTGCAGTATCATCCTTTCATAGGCCTATCAACTAATAATTGATCTCAAGGTTATTGATGCAGTTTAAGTGCAGGTGGGGGCGTGGTGTACACATATGGAGAAGACAACAAGGAATTGCTCTTATAGCTACACGGTTAGGCTGATTAATTGCTTGAATTCACAGTTCTAATTTCCAATATACAGCTATTCCTGATACATGTCATCTAGAATCCCTGTTTCAGCTACTCGACTGTACTAAGGAGGAGGGAAAGAAATAAAGGCGGCCTAAACTCTTGGAGGAAACAGCCGCTCACATGGTCAGAGCCCAGAAGATTGGGCAGGTATTACTTTTGATCTGATTTTGATACGTGCATGTGGAACCATACTACTAAGCTGATAACTGATAGATTCACCTGATCTGATCCGAGAGAAGTCAAGTTCTTTGCGTACAACAGAAAACAGACAAGCTTCCATCTTTAAAATATTATTTCTGCCGTAAGTCACTTGGCAGTTGGCACCACTTTGTCATTAGTCGGTTTAGTCTTGACAAAACAACAGTATCGAGATTGTGATATGTTCGTAGCTAATTTCATGTAGTTTGTTTAAAAAAGTTTGTATGTTTGCCTATAATATCTATCATATGGTGATATTGATTTCCTTATCTATATAATTTGATGATTTATACAGATACGCAGATCTTGCGATTTTGTATCATGGTAAAGTAAATTGAGTAACAAAGCACACACTTTGACGTTTTGTGCTTGCTCTGGATTTCCTTTGAACTGTACCACTTTGTATGTTTATTTTTCCCCACTTCCTACTGTGTATGCAAGATGATAATGTATTTTCTAAGTTGTCTTTTCTTACCAAGCAAATAAAGTTTTGTTCTTTTTTTTTTTGCTTCGGTAGATTATATGACTCTCACGCAGTTTCCTTTGAAAATTTCTGGTGATTTATTTTCCAGTTGATTATTTCTGAATTGCAAGGAGCAGAACGACTATGATCTTTTTCAGCCTGCGTCAAGGTTGCCGGCGGCCGGCCGCCACAGTCCAGAAAATCTCTTAGGTATCCTTGCGTGCCAGCTTATTAGTCTAATCAACATTTTTTTCTACGTTGTGATAATCCTCGAGTAATTTATATTTCCCATTAGTTTGTGTTCTCTGTGGTTACTCTTGTTAGCTAAACTACCGAGTAGCTAGCTATAGCTCTCCCAGAATCACACGAAGAGAATCAGAGAGCAGCTCTGCGTGGTCGCTGTTCTACGAGAGCAAAGGAAAACACAAGACACTGCAGCTGCAATCTACAAGCACTCACACACACTTGCAGTAGAGAACCTCACGTACACTACTACACCTTTGAAGCTTGATTGCTTTCTCAATGATCACAAGCTTGATTTGTACAACGATGGATGCGGCTCCTTATATAGTACTCCTGAACCGCCTTGCACCAAACCGACTATGCAACTAGTACATGCACGTGTACACCCACCTCACAGACCTAGCACATCCAGCACACAGATCCTAGAAGCTACACTACGTACTAGAATTTACCACTTGCATGTACAGCTCATGCATGCACCATTCTACTAGTGACACGTCATTCCTTACTAGCTAAGCTTCTGCCGACTTGCATTGGATATTTTGCTCCTAGCTGCTGTAGCAAATGCTCCTCTGTGATGTCCTGATATTTTGACTGCTACAGATATTTTGTACTGCTACATTTGCTTCTTGCCGTCGCAGCTACATGGCCTAGATATTTCGAGGTAACAAGATTATTTCCAACAACTCTGAACATGTTGGCATGTAGCAGGATTAATTTAATTGTTCGTCATGAGATGCTAACCTGAGAATCCTTTTCTTCGGACAGATATGGGGGTGTGCCTTATTGTTGCATAATTAAAACATGAGATATATAAGACTGTTGTTCTCTTGGAGTATTGACTGGTGAAATAACTATGACATAGAGATCACAAAGTACTCTTCAGAATAAGTTCTTTTATATTAATTTTTGTTACAATGTTTTAGTAGGCTTTCCAAATATGATCATATGAGTGGAATTAGCTGTAGTTTTAGAAGAAAGAGGTCTTTCTCAACCCCCCTTCATTGGTGCTTGGTATTTTAGTATTTCTTTTATTGCCGACCTTTATTAGCACAATAGCCATGTTTGCTTGTGGACCATATGGTGTTTTATTGCTCTGCCACATTTAGATTCTTAGGTCATACCAGAATTAAGGTGCTGGCTCTGGCAAAATATGGAATGTATAACTATATACGTACTGCAATACCGTATGGAAACTATAGTGGTACTCACAGTATATATGCTTAAATGGCGGGAATGATAAACTGTGATAACGGGGACACTAAACCTTGATTGGGTTCCAAAGCGAGTTTTTTCTGTATATATGAAGTGTTATATTTTTTTTAGTGGTTGTGTCTAGGCGCAGTTAAGTAATTTGGAACGAAAAAAATACATTGATGCAACTGGTGCATTGGAATGCCTCACATCCGTTTTGTAAGAGCACCATCTGCTGATCTTATTTCTTCAAATTATTATTGTTGCATCAAAAGCGATATTTTCATTCATGCTTTTCGTGTGCTATAGGATTGCAAATATGAGAGGCTAGATTCTCATTTAGATCTTTATCCTGAGATCTATCATACCGAGGAGATTCTTTTCTAACATGAATTTTCTCTCCAACATACTGTGTTTGCCGAGATGCGCCTTTTCCCGAGAGGAGCTCTCAGCGTCTGTTACTTTGCCGAGTGTCCGTGAGTTGGCTCTCGGCAAAAAGTATGGCACCAGACGTATATGAAAATTCCAGTAGTGTAGAGTTACAGGATGTTCCTTAACTTTACCATTTCTGTGTGATCTATGATCATATCTTAGATTCGTGTATTACTACAGCTCCTACTAGCGTTTGTAGTGTGTAGGTAGATTGATTTCACATAGTTTGTAAAGTACTCTTCTCCTAAGCATATGGGCCTAAAGATGTACTGGATTTACAATGAACATTCTTATACTTTACAAAGTTCACTTCCATGAATAATATAAGCGGTTTGATACTGTAAACGTCATAATGCACAATACGAGTATTTTTTATTTTCTGATGACAACACAAGATGTGTTGGTTCCTGGTGAATTTTCATGGACGGGTCATCCAGGCAAGCATTTGAAGCCAGCAGTAAACTAATATTGGTCGCTATGTAGTACCAAAATCATGAGCAAGGCCGTTTGGAGACCGAGCTCCATGGAGGCCTTTATTTTGAAACATTCAAAATACAAACTTTTTAGTTTCAAAAAATTCTAAAAATAAATACACGTGTTTGCAAGGATATAATGTGTATGTGTGAAAAATTTCAGGATGAAATACCTTGAATTGTGAGCTTCACAAAAAAAGAACAAAATCACAGACTTTAAGGATGAACAATACATATGCTAAAAGCCTCAGATTTGTCTTTTTTGTGTAGCTCTCATTTTAATATGTCCCGACCTGAAAATTTGCACACATGTTCATTATGTATCCAGGCATATGCGTAATTCTTTTCAGAATTTTTTGAACCAAAAAAGTTTGAATTTTGAACTTTTCAAATTAAGGCCTCTATGGAGCTCGGTCTCCATTTGGCATTTTTGCAAAATCATGCATATGCTATGTCATTCCTACTTACAATGTGTCTTTTTCTTAGATGTTAAGAGTTCAAAGCTATGGTAGAGTGGTGGTCCTTAGTGTGTGTCAAATCGAATTCTAATTATTGTAGCATTTCGCATGTGCGACCATTCATAAATTTGATTTGTTTGTATGATCACACCAAAGCGTGTGCTATAGCAATGTATTTCACAGTAGTTACCTTCTTTGTTGCCTCGGATTTATTAATTTAGTTGCATATTAACAAAATACTCCAGTTGAATATCATAAAGTTATTCACAAAAAGAAGAATCATCTGAGTAGCTTGCGCACAACGTGTGTGCTACTGGTCTGGACTTAACAAGGTCTCACGGAGCATTATGATTTCTAGGCGACCATTTAGGTTAACATTGGTTTACTAGGCACTCTCTAGGACTTGCTTCAGAATTCGAAACAATAATCTTATGGAAATAGCATAAATTAAGATAAATCCTCATCTAAGACATTTACTTATATAGAATTGAAGCTGCATACATTGAGATCCCTGCACAAGTCGATTCATCATAAAAAAATACATGTAGTACCACATGGATATAAAGAAGCTAATTGACAAATAAATAACATGTATATTTATATGGTTTACTAGGCCCTCTCCAGGACTTGCTTCAGATTTAGAAACAAGAATCTAATGGAAATAGCATAAATTAGGATAAATCCTCACATAGGATGTTTACTTATATAGAAATGAAGCTGCATACATTAAGATGCCTGTGCAAATCAATTCATCATAAAAATTAGTATATGTAGTAAAACATGGATAAGAAGAGGGTAATTGATAAATAGATAACAAGTATATTTACATGTTAATTAGAAAACAAAACATACCTAAGGAAACATGATGAAAATGAAAGACTTATATATTTGTAAGGTCATCACATTTGCTCGCAAATTTTCTTTCTACAAATCAAACAATATGTTCACATTATTAAACTATCTAAAGTTCTAGCCCGCGCATTGAGCGGGCCACTTTGCTAGTTATAAAAAAAGGAAGGAACATATGGGCCGGTCTTTCTAGAAAAAAAAACATACACACATAAACTAGATCATGTACACAGTATATAGAAAAAAAAGGAAGGAACATAAGCGCATGTCTTTCTAGGAAGAAAAAACATAGACGCATAAAATAGATTACGTACAAAGTATAGAGAAAAGGAAGGAGCGTACGGGCACGTCTTTCTAGAAAAAAACATACACGCATAAATCTCTTTTTGAACACAGTACAAACAGACGCAAGCGCTCATATACATGCATAAATCTCAATAAAAAGAGTTTATCACTTTTTGACGAATAAAAAATGGCAAGTCTCTCATTGAGCGATTATGATATAATACGAGGTCGAGATGTGGAGACGGCTGCGATGCGTCAAGGATGCCTAGATGATGGCTTGGTTGACATGGAGTGCAATTGGCTGGGCCGGTATTACGGTGGTAGTGCATGCTTGCGGCATGCTCCGTTGCCGAGGCACCAAACATGGCGGAGTTATGGGATGTCAGGAAGAAGCCAGTCAAACGTCGAAATCATGACTCGGCCGATCCCTGGGGTGGAAAATGTATTCCGGAATCTTCATGGCGAAGCCCTTGACATTGCTAAGAATTTTGGTGTTCCGGAGACACCCACTGGATCAATATGCAATTTGCAATTAGATCATTGCCGCAAGCACGAAATATGATGTGACACTCGGCCAGGTTGCCAGCCATGGCCGCATCGTGGCCCACATTGATTGCGCCGGCTAAGTGACGAGGAAAGGCAATAACTGGATCAGGGAGTTCTCCTCTTGATGACCAGGGGCTTCGTTGGCCTGGACTATGGGTAGAACGAGATGCTATTTGGTATACGTAGTACAGCATGCTTGGACCTTTGGGGTTGTGGTGCTCTCGACATGCGGGAGCAACGACGGGTTCATCACATGAACCAGGTGTGCAGTTTGGTTTTACTTCATGTATGCAGGAATATTGATGCCATCAATGCATGTTTTTTTAGTTGGAATAGAATGTAGTGCTAGATGAAAATAAGCGAGCCGTTCGATGATCGATGGTCATCACATACGGCAAAGAACATATAGGAACATGAAGGCAGATTTAGGATTCATTATCAAGGTAAATCACGCAACCATACATTCTTGCTTGCTTTACACTGGCATACACGAAGTCCTAACACCCAGGAAACTTAGCATGTATAATCTACAACCATCTGCATGGAATACATGGATACATGTACATTACATAAACAGATTAGGCGTCAATTGAAGACAAGCCACCACGACTAAGACATAAAAACAGACATCAATACTATATGGACTAGGCCAAGCAATCCAAGCAAACATACAGTGCGGCCATATCCATTATACCATGGTAGGTTCATATGCAATAATACTGACACTTAGTTTTTATCAGATCATACTTAGCGGTGGAGATTTAAATTGCTATAAATGAACATGCTTTGAATCTCTAGCGGTATGGGGCAAATCAGATAATATTCATTTCACAGAAATTCGTGTAGCATTGCATATGCTCATGTCCTAAGTGATGTGAGCAAAATGCCTGGGTTGTGCTTCCCGTTTTTCCTTGGTTGCATTGACAAACCTTAATTAATAAATGATATTTAGTAATACCAAACTTTCCCGTTTTTATAAGTAATCTAAAATATTATCTTTAAAGAATTCATTTTTAGGTTGAAAAATCATTTTCTATGGTAGACAGTTTACAATAAATCTAGGAGAGGAAACGCTGGCCCTTCAACATCTTACAATGCAAAAGTATCAACTCCACCTTACGTACTGACATCGAAAAGCCAGAGAGAGAGAGACGGACGGAGGGAAACAGTGGCACACATTGCAGTTGGCGCAACCATTCCATAAGAATAAATAAAGGTACAAGAAGACCATGTACATGGCTCTAGAGTATGCCTAAGAACTTAAGCAAGGAGAATTTACTACCAAACGACAACTAGAATTAGAAATAAATGTCAAAATAACAAAAAATTGCATATTGAGAACTACATATATCATCGTGATTGAACTAAAAATATTTCATGATTCGAAAGGGATGAATAAAACAAATGTTAAAACTTAGTACTATACACTAGACCTGCCTCAGTTAATATGGATTCTAGGTACGGATGGCACCCGCAGGGTTTGGGTACGGGTGGAGCCACCCCATACCCTTACCCATCCCCTCTAAGCTTACCCATCACCCTTACCCATACCCATCAATGGGTATAATTTTTCCCCATACCCGTTACCCGACAGGGTACATGGGTACCCATGGGTAAAATTACCCATGTTTGCAAAGCATCAATTTGAACTACTCATAGTCATAAAAACAACATATAATTATAATCTTAAACATAAATAGATTATAACAACAACACACTTTTAAACAACAACACATCATAAACAACATCATATTTAATAAACAACATCACTTTCTCGTAAACAACAACACATCAAAACATTATCACACAGTCATTTCACAAATTCATGATAAAGTGTAGAGATAATTTTGAGTTCATATAGATTTTATATGGGTACATGGGTATGTGGGTATGGGTTACATGATCCCATACCCGTACCCACTCTACCCGATGGGTTTAACATTTCCCTATTCATATACCCATGGATAATTTTTTGTCCCATACCCTTACCCTAATAGGGTTTTTACCCGCAGGGTACGTGGGTAATGGGTACCCATTGCCATCCCTAATTCTAGGTAGTGGTACAATTTCCACAATTAAATAACACACATATATATATATATTTTAGTAATGTAGTCGGAGAAAGGCATCAACAATGCACACACATAAATACAAACCTTCTTGGACCATATGTTTGAGTTGAAAAAGTCCTTTTTTTAGCATATATATTTAGTTTAATGGTTCTACATAACACATTATTAGTCAGAAACGATTATGAGTTTCAAAATATCTCACGAGTGAAATACGATTTTCTCAATACATAATTTAAAAACTGATTGAAGTATATGATGTTTACTTAAAAAATGCAAATCTATGATGAGACACAACTTTTCCACATATGAAATTGTAGTTTAAAATTTCTAGCAGCGCAAATGCGCGGGTGGCCCTGCTAGTTATTTATGAACATCTCTATGTATGCTACTCCGGATCTTTGTGTGCTTCTCTGAATCAATATGAATATGAATATTTCTGAATCAAATTCTAGTGACTTCATGGTTAACGTGCCCGTGGAAAATTTTGCAGATCACAGAGGCAAGATGATTGTAGAACTGTGCTTCTGGCGTGGAACATATTCTTTTAATGAATTTGTGCCGAAAATAATTAAAACATGGAGGGGCACACCCGTGCCTAGTCTGCGTGTACAACAGTGCATCTTGTACCATCAAAGCCGTGGCTATATTTAATGTTTCAAGTAGGCATCTACCATTTACAGGGGGAAAAAGAGAGGTAATTAATCTGTACCCCTCCTGCCCCCTCGGTATTTTGCAGATCCACTGCACTGAGCACTGGTCGTGGGCGGCGCGACCCCAGCAATGGAGATTGAGATGGAATGTGCTGCTCCTAGCTCCAAGAGGGCGAGAGTGGCGCCACCAGTGATGCCGCATTCTGGTGGTGTGCTGGTCGCCAGAGGGGAGGGAAGCGGTCGATCCAAGGAGGAAGAAGAGGGATGTCGTCCGGACCGCATCAGCGATCTCCCCGATGCCGTCCTAGGTGAGATCATCTCTCGTCTGCCTATCAAGGAGGGCATCCATACTCGAATCCTCGCTCGTCGGTGGTGTCCATTATGGCGCACTGCTCCTCTGAATCTCGACTGCCGCGAGATCTCTGTTGCCCGTCTTTTTAACGATGGAGAAACAGTTCATATCATGACCATCTTCAAGCTGTCCGCTGTCACCGAGGGCGTCCGCAGATGCTATTTTGGAACTGGTGCTCTAAAAAATCTGTCGGTGATGTTGTCAGTCTTCTGGAATCCATTCTATCCGGCCATGAGGGCTCGGTTAGCATTATAAATATAAAGTTCACATTATTGATCCTCGAGAAGCGACTCCAGAGGAATTTCAGAAACAAAAGTTAGACATGGATCAATTTGATCCATTTGAAGCAGATCGAGTTCTTCGGGAAAAATGAAGAGGCTGAAAACGAAAGAAAAGTACAGTTTCAGGAATATCATGTTCATAAGTCGGCAATCATACGCATTTGTTAATAACATTTTTTCAGTTTTACAAGTTGCAATATTAAAACAATTAAAAAATGCAATTCCCAGGTAGCTAGGATAAAAGAAGTCTTCAACGCCATAATAGGACAAGCAATGAATCCCAAGAATACAAGATGGCAGTTTCATACCGTGCAAGATGTTCCAGTGGTAGAAAAAGGTGAATCACCATTTGCTGTTTTAAAGCTTGCATTCCTCTACAATGGTGAAAAGTTCATCGAAGACCTAGAATATTTGACAGTAAGTTTTCAATGAAAATCTTCTCGACACAATACATACATACATATATA
>NC_041382.1:735845027-735853707 GCF_002162155.2 Triticum dicoccoides
TATTTTTACTTATATACAACTTTTATGCACCAACTCTAATAATATACTTCTCTTCTTGGCAAAATTTCACAGGATGAAGTCGAAGACTGGAGGGCAGAGGCAATGTACATTCTTTTACTTAGCGAGACGAATCAAGTCAAAGCTAATGCAATGGGTGACGAGATTAGCAAGATCTTCAGCAAGAATGAAGACTAAAACGTTTGATTTAGCCAGCGAGGCTAATTCCATCAAGACGTGACAAAACCGTTTAACAATGACTCATATTTGTATGTAATCTAGTTACAAATTGCGTGTTCATATTGGAAAGAGAACATCATCAGAGAGTACCACTACACTATAAACAACAGTGCCTCTTTTTATCCGTACGACAATAGTGACTCCCAAAACAAACTCCTACACATGACTTTGGAGACCACCCGCCCGTGCCTCTAGAGGCGACATGGCCCTGTGCCTCCAAAGCCTGCGTGACCATGCCCTGGACTATATCCACACACACACACATACCAAGAGCGCCTCAACCGTGGCTAGCTGCTACGCACACATGATTGGAGAGGCTTCACACCCGTGCCTCCGCATGCGACAAGGCCCCATGCCTCCGGAGAATATACACATGTGCATGCACACACATACCTCTACTGCCTAAATCATGTGCTAGCTACTACGCACACGTGACTGTACATGCTTCAAACCCGTGCCTCCGGAGGTGAAATAGCAATGCCTTCGGAGGATCCACACATGTACATGCACGCACATTCCTCTAGCGCCTCAACCATGGCTAGCTGATAAGCACACGTGACTACACATGCTTCAAACCCGTGCCTTTCCAAGCAAAGGAGCTTGGATTTTGCACGACCTGTATAAAAATTAAACAAGCCGAAGGCGAGCAGGAGGTTCCCAAGCGCCGGAGGCGCCGTGTCACAACACGACGGACAACACGTCACATGAACCAGCACGCTGCACGACAAACACACACTTCGACCTATGCCCCCCCCCTTCAAGATGTTTATGAAAATTAAACGAGCCGAAGGCGAGCAGGACGTTCCCAAGCGCCGGAGGCGCCGTTCTCAAATTTAGTAAAGTTAAACAAACCATGCCTCTGCTAGTATACACCTGTGCCTATAGAGAATTCATAGGATTGAACGATGCGTCTGCAGTCATCACGACCGTGCGTTAAACCATGCCTTTTCTTCATTTGTATGAAAAAGTTGCTGTTTTTTCCTTACTTGAAAGGTCACATTTGATAGTGTTGGTAGTCCCCGCCCGTAACGACCCCATAAATCTCCATTTCCCGGAAATATAATAGGAGCAGAAAGGGAAACTAAAAGGGAAACAGGGAACCAACAGGGTTGGCCGATATTTTCTTTGTGTTATCGCGCGGAAAGGGAAAACGGAAAATTATGGAAGTTGGAGGGTCAAACTGCAAAACGCAAGAAACCACAAACCGGAAAGGAAAAACTGGGAACCAACCGCGCCGACTGGTTTTCCCTTGCGGGAGCGCTCCGCGCACGACACTTGTCACGCGCGGAGCGCTCCCGAACCGCTCGTTACAAGCGCTCAACGCTCGTTAACTAGTTGCTCTCCATATAGGGAATCAAACTCAAGACTCCCTAAACAATAGCAATGGCCAACTCATCTAGCCTAGTACCTGTAATAGTGCTATGAACATTTAAAATGCCTCCAACTGAGCTGCAGTGATCGACTCCTTGATTGGTTGGAAGTGAGCGATTTTGGTGAGCTTATCAGTGACCACGAAGATAGCATCATTGCCTTTCTTGTATTTGGGAAAAATCGGTGACAAAGTCCATCTCAATGTGATCAAATTTCCACTCAAGAATAGGGAGAGGTTGAAGGAGTCTTGCTATACGATGATGTTCTGCTTTCACTCTGTGACACACATCACACTCATTCACGAATTGATCAATCTCCCACTTCATGCGAGTCCACCAGTAAGTTTGCTTGAGATCATGATACATCACTAGTGGAAAAAGTGCTTGCCACAACTTTTGTTGATGGCGTCTCATTTTTAATCAACGACGACACTAATTTTTTCAAATAGTGTTGGCGTCGGCTTAAATCATATGTCATAGCTATGTGCTTATTGCTGGCGTAGGAATTTTAGGCAACGCCATCTGTATGTGGCCCCATCATCCTCACCGTCCCTGGAGTACTGCTGGCGTAGCAAAAATACCCACGCCAACACTGTATCTGATACTTGTGGCATAAGATTTTGTAGCAATGTTACCAGTATTTTAAGTGGGGCCCATAATCAGTTCACAGCTTTTGTGCTGGCATTTCCAAAAGGTCGCACGCCATAAGTATATGCAACTCTATATATAAATAGTTGTGCCTAGCTAGCTCAAGCTCTCAACATCATCTCTTATAATTTTTGTCAATCTTGTTTCTCTTTGCAGATCCTAAATAATACATGTGGTCGTCCGCTGCCCTCGACCGATTTCATCTATCGATCTAATCTATGTAATATGCCCAATTTCCGGTTTTCCATTTTTTAGCAAAAGGTATAGTCATGCTAAAGACTCTTTTTGTAGAAAATGGTATGAAGTGAACGATTCTTACATATATATATATATGGGTCGAACTATGAACGAGTTATTCGAGGTGGCGTTGGAAGTAATGAATCGCAAAGGCGAAAAAGAGATATTATGTCCATGTAAGAAGGACGAAAACGGAGTTTTGGTTGACCCTTCCATTGGTCGTGTGAAGATGCATTTGTTGAAACATAGTTTCATGCCTGGTTACACATGGTGGACAAGTCATAGTGAGGACGCGAAGGATGCCGAAGTCGAAGGGGCAGCACATGATGATGAGACAGAAGGAGGCATGAAGAAAGAGGCCAGACATGAAAATCAGCTGGACGGAGAGGAAGTCCATGCAGAGGTTCAGAAAGTGATAAACTTTTTGTACAAAAGGCAGAAAGAATAGAGCGATAAAGACATGTTCAGCAAGAAAGATCTAGATGACCATGGCGACCAACAATCTGACGTCTATCAAGAAGTTGTTGAAGTCTAGCTCAAAACAAAGTGTACGAAAACAAGCCAAAACACGTTGTTGGTGTAGAAAGTTCCGTCGAGAGAATTCAGAAATGACGCCGCACTCTATTGTATATATCTTTTATTATTCAGTAGCACTTTGTGTATCGACCGTATTTTAATATTAATAAAACAAATATTCTCACGTATCTTTTGTATGTAAAAAGCTATGTGAAAAATAGGGCTAAACGAAATTTTACGTGTGAACATTTGCCCCAAATCGGCTAACGCAATGTGTAGCTATTTTTCACATTGCCTTAGCCGATTTTGGGAAAATTTTGTTTCACGCTAACACACACTCCACTTCTCTTGGGTCGCCGCCGCCACCCTCATCACCGCC
Organism: Triticum dicoccoides; assembly: GCF_002162155.2. NCBI lineage: Eukaryota > Viridiplantae > Streptophyta > Magnoliopsida > Poales > Poaceae > Triticum > Triticum dicoccoides. The sequence continues at coordinate 735,848,415 of NC_041382.1, forward strand.
CACCACCGCATCTCCTGCCGTCGACACCCCCGTCGAGCTCCTCAGTCGGTGCCGTTGCTGGCGCCACCCTCGCCCCCTCCCCGACCCACCGCTCGCGTCGCTGCTCCTCCCCCACCGTCGCATTGCCGGCCACAACCACCTCGACCTCGCCTCCGGCATCTTGGGTTGTAAAGCGTCCGGCGTCACTCTGCCCAGGCGCGTAGACCGCGATTCTGCCAGTAAGTGAGATCTCTCCCTTTTTTAAGTTCATTGACATATTTGTTACAATTGCTACACATGTGTATTTTAGAGTAAATTACTTCTAGTTGTAAATTGTGATTTGTTTTGGACATGAATTTGAGGAAATGTGGTTGAAATCACGAAGATTTAATTGTTCATAGGCAAATTTGTTATAATTCTTGTCAAATTTTAAAGCAAATGTGGTTGAGATCATGTATTGTTGGTGATGATTTGTTTGCAGGGACTGTACAGGGTTGCCATTGTTTTGTCGAAACGTTGATTAATTTATGTTTCGTCAAATTTCTGGCAACCAGTATGTTCTACTTTTAGTAAAGGTCATGCCGAAATTTTGTATTTTGTATACGAATTAATTATATGTCCTATTTGTTTGCAGATGTCCGACGTGGGCTCTTCTTCGACACATTCGGCCAACGGCGAAGTGACATTTATGGACGCACAGGGAAACGACGATTATGATGAAGGTCTTCAATAGGAGGAGATAAATCTGGATGGCTGCTATTTGAGAGGCGGTGGCTACAAAGATATTCCTGATGAGGACAGTAATCCTGATAAGGGCGCTGGTACTGTTGAAGATGATACGGATGACTATTGTGCTGAGGATGAGGAGCAGGTACAGGATGCTCTAAGAACCAACAAAGCAGCGGAAACCTAGGCGCCGAAATGCTATTGGCAGTGACAGGCTTGTGGTCAGTCGAGTTAACTCCACTGGTGAGCTTGTTAGTCCACGGAAGGTTGCGTCTCACTACGGCAACGCCCTAGGTGGCATCCTTCAAGAAGTCTGCTACATCAACGAGTCCATATAAGGGATTTAGGCAAACATAATCTGCGAGAATTCCTCATGAGAAGGGTGCACACAAGATTTAAGTTTCCTGACTAGTATGGCAAGCTATCGTACCCAAAGAATCAGGTGAACAACCATGCAATCCATAAGTTCTCAAAGAATTTGAGTTCTTGGAAATCAAATGCAAGAAAAGTGGTTCACGAAGATTACTCCATGATCCAGAAGAAGTGGCCTACCATTAGTGAAGATGACCAAAACATTTTCAAGATGCAAAATCAGGAGGACCCTTTGGTGCATAGCCAGTTGACACGGGGGAATGACATGTGATCAAAGACATTAAGTAACCACACCCTTGGAAGCCGTGGTTTTGTTGGCAAGAAGCCCATGTAGGACAAGCAGAACGCTATACTTGCAGCAAAGGGCATCCCAAACCACTTCGAGGAATTCAAAGACCCCCTCGAATATTACTATGTCAGGGCCCGGTACCATTATGATTATAAGTCAGGAGAATTCTCCGCCGATCACCAAAAGAGAAGACTTGAAGAAGAACTGGCAAGGCAGCATGCAGAACCTTAGAGCTCTCAAGGGTCCACGGTAGGTGGAACACTTCTCTTAACCAGTCGATCAATGTGACCCTTGGCAAGGACTCGTTGCATCCGCCGATGAGTGGCCATGTGAACGGCACCGGATGCGGAGCCAAATGGGAGCATCATTATGTCGAAGACCATGAGCAGCAATCTTAGAGAAGGAGAGCCAAGAAGCAGACCATCAAACAGAAAATAATTGCAGCCACAGCCACAACAACTGCCGACATTGAAGCACGCATCAACACGCAAAGCCAAGCCCATGCCCAAGCCATGTTGCCTTCAATAATCGAGAGCGTCAAGAAATGGATAAAAAATGGTGAACTAGGAAACATTATCATCCAAGCATCGCCCAAGGATAACATCCCTTCTGTATCTTTCATTGGCAACCCGTCACCAATGGCTGCTCTGGATGCTCTTACAGAAGACACTCCGTGCAGTCTCTTAGCCCATGTGAACGGTGAGCTGATTAAAGTTGCAATTGGCTCGATCATCCGCCCCAAAGATGCCATCATGCCCAGAGTGCAGATGCCTAAGGGGGTCTTCAAAGTTGAGTTGTCTGTTGTCTTAAATGGTTACGATGATATTCCTCCTCCGATACAACCTTTGGGTGCGGATAGCCAACTTACCCTTGGATAATGCTTATGTTGGCCAATGATGTGGCCGAAGAATCAAATTCGGCTAGGAAACATCCAAATCCCAACAAGCTCGCAGCAGATGAACAATGGCAAGACATGTCGAGGACCATCTCTTTCGGGTCAGAGTCAACCTGTCCATAACAACAATGTGGATGTCATTGATGACCAAGTAAATAATGATGAACTACTTGTCAATCGATTCTTCTTGGTTGACGAATATCAAAACTTATCTGCCATGTGCAATCTTGATGGACCTATGCCTGCTGATCCCGTCCAAGCATTCTCTGTGCTTCCTGCTGTCCAAGCTGATTAGTGTGTTGTTCTTTGCCAGAAGAGTCTGTTCAACGAGTACTTCATGCCACGAGACACACAAGTGCCACCATCCAGAGGAGCATTGCCGAGTCCAAACACACTCAATGCGACGCTAGCAAATGCACAGTCGGGCGGTGCAGCCAACCAGCCTAAATGCACAATGTTGTCCCGGTGCACCGGCAGCTCGAAATGCACCAGGAAGTCCTCCGGCATTGTCCCGGTGTGCCGTCAGCTCGAAATGGACTAGGAAGTCCTCCGGGTCGTGGCTCATGACCCACAACAGTTGGGCCAGCGTGCAAAGTTGGGCGTCAAAGGCGCGCCCCACCGACATGGGGCTAGCAGCGTGCCTCTCCATCGTCCAGACCAGCATCACAACATGGCATCGCAGGAGGAACATCTGATGCTCCATGGCAGGCGTCTTGATCACCACCTTGTGGTTGGACCTTGGGCGCCGCGACGGGTCGGTATGGTAGGACATCTCCAGGGCCGGCACGGGCGGTGGCGGCATGGGGAAATGAAGGCGCTCCCTGACCGGACCATGTACCATGCTAGGTACTAGCCTCTCCTTCAGAGACCTGCCCCCTCACCTATTCTGTGGATTTTGTTGGGCACTCCTTGCCAATGTGGCCAAGGAGTTTGCACTCGACGCAATGAACTGGATCTCTACAGTCTACACGCTAGTGCTCGAAGCTCAGGCATCTGAAGCAGGTCCCCCGGAAACGCCTTAAGAAGGCCTCCCGTCGGATGCCAGCACTGAAGGAGGGTAGATGGCCTCGGTGCTGACGCGGAGCTCGGTCGCAGTCGCCTTGAACGTGCCTGCTGGCACGACGATCCTTTCACGACTGGACTATTGGAGAACGTAGTATTTCAAAAAAAAATCCTATGATCACGCAAGATCTATCTTGGAGAAGCATAGCAACGAGCGGGGAGAGTGTGTCCATGTACCCTCGTAGACCGAAAGTGGAAGGGTTTAGTAACACGGTTGATGTAGTCGAACGTCTTCGCGATCCAACCGATCAAGTACCGAACACACGACACCTCCGCGATCTGCACACGTTCAGCTCGGTGACGTTCCTCGAACTCTTGATCCATCTGAGGACGAGGGAGAGTTTCATCAGCACGACGGCGTGATGACAGTGATGATGAAGTTACCGACGCAGGGCTTCGCCTAAGCACTACAACGATATGACCGAGGTGGAAATATGCGGAGGGGGGCACCGCACACGGCTAAACAATCAACTTGTGTGTCTTTGGGGTGCCCCCCTCCAACACATATAAAGGAGGGGGGAAGAGGAGGCGTACCCAAGGGGGGGAGCGCCAAAGGGGGGAGTCCTACTTGGACTCCCGGTCCAAGTAGGATTCGCCCCCCCTTTCCTATTCCAACTAGGAGAAGGAAGGGAAGGACGAAGAGGGGAGAAGGAAGGAGGGGGGCACCGCCCCCTCCTAGTCCAATTCGGACCAGCCCATGGGGGGGGCGCAGCCACCCCTTGAGGCCCTTCTCTCCTTTCCCGTATGGCCCATTAAGGCCCACTACTTCCCCCGGCAAATTCCCATAACTCTCCGGTACTCCGAAAAATACCTGAATCACTCGGGACCTTTCCGATGTCCGAATATATATAGCCTTTCAATATATCGATCTTTACCCCTCGACCATTTCGAGACTCCTCGTAATGTTCATGATCTCATACGGGACTCCGAACAACCTTTGGTACATCAAATCACATAAACTCATCATACCAATCGTCATCGAATGTTAAGCATGCGGACCCTACGGGTTCCAGAACTATGTAGACATGACCAAGACACATCTCCGGTCAATAATCAATAGCGGAACCTGGATGCTCATATTGGCTCCTACATATTCTACGAAGATCTTTATCGGTCAAACCGCATAACAACATACGTTGTTCCCTTTGTCATAGGTATGTTACTTGCCCGAGATTCGATCATCGGTATCATCATACCTAGTTCAATCTCGTTACCGGCAAGTCTCTTTACTCATTCCGTAATACACCATCCCGCACCTAACTTATTAGTCACATTGCTTGCAAGGCTTATAGTGATGTGCATTACCGAGAGGGCCCAGAGATACCTCTCCGACAATCGGAGTGACAAATCCTAATCTCGATCTATGCCAACTCAACAAACACCATCGGACACACCTGTAGAGCATATTTATAATCACCCAGTTATGTTGTGACGTTTGATAGAACACTAAGTGTTCCTCCGGTATTCGGGAGTTGCATAATCTCATAGTCATAGGAACATGTATAACTCATGAAGAAAGCAATAGCAATAAACTAAACAATCATAGTGCTAAGCTAACGGATGGGTCTTGTCCATCACATCATTCTCTAATGATGTGATCCCGTTCATCAAATGACAACACATGTCTATGGCTAGGAAACTCAACCATCTTTGATTAACGAGCTAGTCAAGTAGAGGCATACTAGGGACATTCTGTTTCTCTATGTATTCACACATGTACTAAGTTTCTGGTTAATACAATTCTAGCATGAATAATAAACATTTATCATGATATAAGGAAATATAAATAACAACTTTGTTATTGCCTCTAGGGCATATTTCCATCATGGCATCCGTCCATCCATCGCCATGGCTTGAAGAGGAAGGGCTTGCGCAGGGGGTAGGGCGAACTACAATGGACTTAAGGCGCTACAGCCCAGGAAGGGGATCTCGCACAGTGTCCGGAGTGGAGAAGGCAGCTGTAGCGTGGG
>NC_041382.1:735854029-735902958 GCF_002162155.2 Triticum dicoccoides
TCGCGGCGGCGAGCCGGAGCAAGCCTTTGACAAGCCAGGGGGACGTAGAGAGTCCGGCACCTCTGACAGACCGCTGGATCTAGCCAAATCTGGGACGGAGGCTGGCTGGCCACATCCCTCTCTGTCTCGCGAGCTGGAGCGGGTGGATCCAATGGAGCGCGTGGAGCCTGAGCGACCCATGGCGCGGGTCGCGCAAGCACTATACTACCCGCCCGGGCAGTGCTGGGGTTTTGTGGCTGCCGCGGCCGGGGTGGCCAGCAACGTGAGAGGGGAGACACATGTATCGAATGGTTTGGGGCGTGTGGGAAAGCCATGCCGGAGATTAGTGGGGCGTGGTTGCTAAACACGCGTTTTGAATCAAATAGGAAAAGCATTAGGTGGAAAGGATAATGTTGTAGATCTCTGCACCTCGTGCTTTTATATGGGTAGTCGATAGTACTCCCTCTCTAAAGATAATAGTAGACTGCCCGTGCGTTGCCACAGGCTTTGTAAAATTTGTACTGGTTGCATGTTGAATTTAACATGGACAGAAAAGATAGCCAATAACACACAAAAATAATTTAAAATCCACTTCACTTGCAATGTATTTCAATAAAAAATCGACCGTACAATAGAAAGAACTATCATATCTGATTCACAAAATAAAGAAGGGGCTACAAAAACATTGGACTCTTTATTGTGCTCTGCATTACAAATCTATACCTACTAATAAAGGAAATAGGTATTCTTAGTCCGTCATGCCTTTTACAGAAAACCCCCTGATGTTTCTGACATTAAACCCGCAGTGCATATCAAATGTTTTTTAAAATACTCATATTTTCTAAATCGTAACTCCAAATTTAACATGTTATACATGGAATTCGATTAGAAAAATGTATAGAATCTGAATATGATGTTATTTCACCTATTAACGATTTAAAAAAATACTATCTAGAGTGCAATCTTAATCAACAATGCATTATTCGTCTTTCTTTCATATACGTATTAAATCTACATGCAAGCCTTGTTTAAATAGAAGACATGTGGAATCTTGAACTTGCGCTTTTGTAGGCAAAAACTATCTTTGTTTGGGCCATAGCTACAAATACTCAAATTATAGACCATTTTTTGTAAATTAAGAGTGTGTCATATTATTTTCTCCTGTTGTAACGCACGGGCACTTTTGCTAGTGATAATAACACTTGAATGCCTTTATTATTTATGCTTAAGATGCCTCTCACAAAAGGACGTGCATTGTTATTATCCATTATTTGAAGACAAACACATGGAGTCTTTTGTTCCCTTTAAACAAATGTTCGAACAAGTTACAACCAGAAACTCAATTCCATAAAAAAAGAACTTGATTGCAATATGCAATTGCCTATATTCTAGAACACACAATTCACCATTTAGGTACTACTACATCAAAACACATATTCTAGAACATGTTACCTATCTTGGGAGAGGTAAATGCATCAATCTTTGATAACATTTATTGTTAAAAATTGTTTATACATTTATTTGTATTTTTATAATATTGTGATGAATCCATTGATGATTTTCTTCTAGTTTGTTTGAGCGGTATAACGTCTGATTTGGCGTATCAATTCAAAAGTAACTCACATCAGACTCAAAAGGAAAAGTGTGTTATAGTGTGAACTCTGACATAAACTGACCGAAGGGAAAGCCTAATTCAGTATACACTCAGACTTTAATCTCAAATATAAGGGTGAATCACAGGCAACATCAATTGTGAACAAGGCTAAAATTTGCACAGAGAATATGTTGTCACAAGTTTACAACATATATTTTTTCCCATTTTAGCACAAAACTTGGAAAATACAGTCGGATTGAGGAGAACATAAGTCTATAAGATTAGTCTTATTGATTGTTCATTATTCTATTAGCAACTAAAATAGAGAGATAGATAGAAATATAGAGAAACAATACCTAATCGGATCCCCCAAATTGTTGCCATATGTCAGAGCTATCCCCAAACCCCCAAATATTGCACCAATGTGGGGACATGTCCTCACAAACACATCAAGCCGGACCAGAACTTTCAAGTCTCATCGTGAGGCAATATAAAATGTCCGAAAAATATAGTTCTCTGAAATATTGCAAGGGAGCCCCAATACATTGACGTTCTAAATTGTTTAGAGCTTAAATGCTTAATACAATAATGCTTCTCCATTTTGAGCCAGTCCACCTAACGTGGACTACTTCATTAATACCTGCAATCATTCCAGATATCCTGCAAAACAAGAGGTAAAAGTCAGTAAATATTGTACAAATAAATTGTTTAGTTGAGTTGAAAGGCTCAAATTAAAAATCAACAAATATATGCAGTGTTATTTCATACTTCTAGTTTATTGAGCACCATTAACCTCCTTGTCGACATATATAATGTATAATCCAAAATCATATTACCAATTTTGTGGCAACTTTATACTACTTACGAATATAAAGAATATGATTAACTAACAAATATTGGATTGTAATAGATGTGAAAAAAATACTTCTATGCATCAAGGAATCATATGGTGTGAGTATCGCCTGAAAGGTTTTCGGAGAAATAAGGATAGAGGGCTGTTTTGTTCCAAGAAACAGAATGACTCTCCTTACACCAAGTCTAAGTTCATTATCATTCATCATTGTTACATGTATAAAATGGGAAAATACACAATGAATAAGAGGAATAAGGATAGAGAGCTGTTAACTTCATCGCACTGTTCATTTGCTTATACTGAAGAAATAAGATACTATCCCCTGTGACAAATCTATTTTTATTGACAAACGAATTCCCTCCATTTGTTAAAAATATGCCTATTTGGTTGATCTGGAAGGCAAAGGAGAATTTCATAATATGTACTGTATATGGTACCTTGCTAGAAGGAAAAAGATAACTGATATACTTGTCTCAAAATCAGAATAGGTGATAGAATTACATATAGCCGTTTGCCCATTTCGAGGATACAACTTTTCTAAGGAACTGTGTCAATGAATTCCCACAGAAAATATAGCGTCTGATTCTAGGAAATGTAATAGCACACTAAATCGTATTTATGAATGTGTAGGAATCAGGACTCTTTGAAAGAAATGGACATAGAAAATGAGCATGGTCCAATGCAGGTTCTGCAGGTTCTATTGTACACGTGTTTGTATAAAAATAATTATCAAAAACATAGGAACAAAATAAGTTTGAGTAGCTAACAAAATTTGTTTTAGAAGATGCTGACTTCCTAATATAGAAGAACATAATTGAACTCTACTGATTAGTGGGAGATGAATCAGATGTACATGAGAAGAATGAAGAAATAGGATTTATTTCTGTTACTCACAAACTACATGTACAATAGTGAGAAGCTCCTCATGAATCAAGCTTACAACACTGAGCATTAAAAAAATCATACTCTCTTCTTGCTAGCTGGTGTTGAGAAAACCTGTGCAGCAATTAGTATTGAAATGTTCTCCTTGATAGGTTCATGAAGAATGCCAGAAATGAGAATCAAATCCAGTATTTAGGCCTAAAAATTTCACCATCGGTACTCATGGGAATTCACTACTACAGGATGCTGCTAACGCGACACTACGATCAGAGACCCTTCGACGAAACTGTGTGCGATTCCATAATCGCAAACGGTGGTGTAAAAAACCCGTCAAAAAGGTGCAAAACGTTTGCGATGACGGATGCATCAAACACGGCTCAGATTTTAGTTGCATGTGCGAAGCAGGGCATACGATTGATCCACACGAACTATTTGCGATTAGACAGAACAACAGAAACAGGCAGCCATATTAATGTGTGTGATATACGGCACAAGGTTCGCTCTGATGAACTGTTTGCTATTAGGGAAAGCAATAGAAATGGTCAGCCAGATCAAGGTGTGTGTGATATACGGCATATGGTTTAGTCGAATGAACTATTTTCGATTAGGGAAGAGAACATAAACGGTTCAACTTACGGTTCAATCGAATGCACATGAACGTGCGTGATCGTGTGTCGGCCCCAAACACTGGCAGCACAACTTATAAATTGACGGATGGAGTACTAGTTACAGTGATGCATATAATTAAGCAAAGGGATCGCACATGTTTGTATTGACTAGAACGAGAATGCAATAGCACAATAAGAATTAAGGCCATGATGATGCAATCGCAGTGGTGGTTACAGGAGGCAAGAAGAAAGATGCATCCATCAACGTATGACCTCCTCTTCAACTCAGTGCGCCGGGCCACCGTCCGGCGACTAAGGAGCGGCGACTTTTGTGGCGAGGTCAAGGTGCTTCTCAGCTAAGGCATCCAAGGCTTCCAGCCGGTTGAAGAAGGCCAACGTCATAGAGTCCTCACTGGCCTTGAAGATACCTATGTACACGATTCACTTGTACACATGGATGTGTAGGTCTATGGTTTCTTGCAGGGCAAGGCACCTCGCGGCGAGCGCGACCTCCAGGTGGACATTCTTCGTGGCGTCGGCGGGCAGTCACAGGACCACCAGTGCTTGAAAGAGGTTCGGACCATGGAGGCCGATTAGGGTGGCAGGCAATGAGGAGCCCAGGCGCGCGTGCTGGGGGAGTACGGCGATGTCGTCCGCGAGCTTCTTGACGACGGTGAACCTGTTGGTGGTGCAAACGATCATCTGGTCGTACTGAGAGTAGTAGCTGCTGTTGACGGTGGCCATCCACCTGCCGGTCGCCAACACCGTGTGGAGACGATCCACGGTGCCATGCCGCAGGCCGACGTCGTGGACCATTTGGCACAGCCATTGGCCGCTCGCGCGCATCGCCGCCATGGGTCTGGAGTGAGCACTTTTGTGCTTATTAGTGTAGGTGCTTAGGCAAATGCTTAGGTGCGTACAATGTAGTAGATGCATTGGAATGGAGGGGCGGCTTTATATGAGTGCAAACTGCATTGCATTCACATCGTGCTGCCTCTTTTCCTGGTCCTCCTCCCATTACTTCCCTCATGCATTCACACGATGCATCATTGGCCGTTCAAAATTTCAGGAACCGCTACCCTTTCACTCGTCTGCATTAAAGCAGTATCGGGAACTGCGCCGCCCGCTGTCAAATCGAATAGTACTGCGCCACCCACTTCACGCCCGGCTGATGCCTCCTCGCCTCCATCTATGCTTAATTACTGAATTTTAGTTGCAAAACTTAGATACTACAAGTGATTTTTAGCTTCATATTTTGACAAGTCGCAGTGTTACAAGGTTGGCAAATGGCAATGTTACTATATCAACAAATGCCAATCTTTCTTGTTTGACAAATGGCAACATACCCAATATGACAGATGCAAATTGCACCAAATTGTTTGTACGTGGTTCACACGGGTCAGCCAAAAGAACCATTTGTGTTCAAGAGATGCACAAATCCTGCTCTCACTTTGCATACGGGTGTTCTATCTAAAACGTATGCGATCAAGAGCCATTAAAACCTGTAGCCATTAAAACCAAGGCACATGGCATCATGTGAATGGTTAACATAACACACACGATTTGAATTATACAAACGTTTGAGATATTAAAGTGGGCACCTATTTTTTCAAAATGCCTTTGTTGGCTGTTATTCGAGTGCGCTTCTCTCAAAATGGACACGAAAAATACCACAGCATGTTGGGTACCATTCCATTATAGCATGCCAAGTTTCATGAATATCAGATCAATTTTGGATTTACTAGAATTTAAAAACAAAGTACCTCAATGTTTTGTCGGCAATCAACGGTGCCCTGGTGTTTGAAATTCATTCCCGTTTCTTGCATTGGAGCTAAGCATGCACCCAAGGACAAAGATTAGATTTTTCAACCAATTTATATGCACTGGAGCATGTGCATGTAGTTCAAATTTGAATTATGCATATAAATGCATTGAGAACTCAGTTAATGCATAAAAATGTCCAAACGAACCCCGAAAAATCACAAAAAATAACACAACACTCCTGTTGTTCTATGTTGACACGAGAAGTTTTTTGAAAGCAATAAGAGGCAATGGATATCGTTTCGTCCCCAAAGGTGGGGCGTTCCCTACCGAAACCATCATGCTTGTTGTGAGAAGCTATGGTTTGTGAGAAGCATATACCCAAACCTGCCCCAAATGGGACAAAAAATTTACCACGACATGTTGATGCCGCTCCATGATAGCATGCCATGTTTCACGAATTTCAGACGAGTTTTCCATTTACTAGAATCTAAAAACCAGGTATCTCAATGTTTGCAGTCGAGTGACGGTGGCAGGGTGTTTGACATTCATTCCCATTTCTTGCATGGGACCTAAGCATGCACCCGAGGACAAAGATTTGATTTTTCAACCAATTTATATGCACTGGAGCATGTGCATGTAGTTCAAATTTGAATTATGCACATAAATGCATCGAAAACTCACTTAATGCATAAAAATGTCCAAACAAACCCCAAAAAATCACAAAAAAATAACACAACACTCCTGTTGTTCCATGTTGGCACGAGAAATTTTTTGAAAGCAATAAGAGGCAAAGGATATCGTTTCGTCCCCAAAGGTGGGGCGTTCCCTACCAAAACCATCATGCTTGTTGTGAGAAGCATATACCCAAACCTGCCACAAATGGGACAAAAAAATTACGACGGCATGTTGATGCATTCCTTGAAAGTATGTCAAGTTTCATGAATTTCAGACGAGTTTTGCATTTACAAAAACAAAGTATCTCGATGTTTTGCCGGCAATCAACGTTGCCCTGGTTTTGAAATTCATTCCAATTTCTTATATGGGACCTAAGCATGCACCCAAGGACACATTTTTGAATTTTCAACCAATTTATATGCATTAGAGCATGTGCATGTAGTTCAAATTTGAATTATGCACATAAATGCATTAACAACTCAATTAATGCATAAAAATGTCCAAACGAACCCCAAAAAATCCCAAAAATTGACACAACACTCATGTTGTTCTATGTTTACACGAGAAAAAAATTGAAAGCAATAAGAGGCAATGGATATCATTTCGTCCCCAAAAGTGGGACCTTCCCTACCGAAACCATCACGCTTGTTGCGAGAAGCTCTGGTTTGTGAGAAGCATATCCCCAAACCTGCCCCAAATGGGACAAGAAATTTACCACGGCATGTTGATGCCGCCCCATGATAGCATGCCAAGTTTCATGAATTTCGGACGAGTTTTGGATTTACTATAATTTAAAAACCAGGTATCTCAATGTTTGCGGCCGAGTGATCGTGCCCTGGTGTTTGACATTCATTCCCATTTCTTGCATGGGACCTAAGCATGCACCCAAGGACACATATTTGATTTTTCAACCAATTTATATGCATTAGAGCATGTGCATGTAGTTCAAATTTGAATTATGCACATAAATGCATTAAAAACTCAATTAATGCATAAAAATGTCCAAATGAACACCGAAAAATCCCAAAAATCGACACAACACTCTTGTTGTTGTATGTTTACATGAGAAAAAAAATTGAAAGCAATAAGAGGCAATGGATATTGTTTCATCCCCAAAGGTGGGGCGTTCCCTAGCGAAACCATCATGCTTGTTGTGAGAAGCTCTAGTTTGTGAGAAGCATATCCCCAAACCTGCCCCAAATGGGACAAAAAAATTGCCACAGCATGTTGATGCCGCTCCATGATGGCATGCCAAGTTTCATGAATTTCAGAAGAGCTTTGGATTTACTAGAATTTAAAAACCAGGTATCTTAGTGTTTGCGGCCGAGTGACCGTGGTAGGGTGTTTGACATTCATTCCCTTTTCTTGCACTGGAAGCATGCAACCAAGGACATAGATTCGAATTTTCAATCAATTTATATGCATTAGAGAGCATGTGCATTTAGTTCAAATTTGAATTATGCACATAATTGCATTGATAACTCAGTTAATGCGTAAAAAATGTCCAAACGAACCTCGAAAAATCACAAAAAATAACACAACACTCCTGTTGTTCTATATTGACACGAGAAATTTCTTGAAAGCAATAAGAGGCAATGGATATCGTTTCATCCCCAAAGGTGGGGCGTTCCCTAGCGAAACTATCATGCTTGTTGTGAGAAGCTCTGGTTTGTGAGAAGCATATACTCAAACCTGCCCCAAATGGGACAAAAATTTACCACGACATGTTGATGCCGCTCCATGATAGCATGCCAAGTTTCATGAATTTCAGATTAGTTTTGGATTTACTAGAATTTAAAGACAAGGTATCTCAATGTTTGCGGTCGAGTGACGGTGTCAGGGTGTTTGACATTCATTCCCATTTCTTGCATGGGACCTAAGCATGCACCCAAGGACAAAGATTTGATTTTTCAACCAATTTATATGCACTGGAGCATGTGCATGTAGTTCAAATTTGAATTATGCACATAAATGCATTGAAAACTCAGTTAATGCATAAAAATGTCCAAATGAACCCTGCATAATTCCAATTCTTTTATGACACACATATAGTTGCATGTTCACTACAGATAAAAGGTCTAGCAATTCAAACACCGTCCATGGCCGTTGTGACCCCATTATGTAATTCAAATCAAGACGAAAAATCAAGTAGATCCCACACAGTTTATTATAACCAACCATGTGAGATGCAACACAAAATATCTTGGAGCACCGTCGGAGTATAGTACGCATACGGCTTACGCGAGAAGGTGCGACCGCTACAGTCCAAAGCCCGCTCTGAATAAGGGACCGTGTCTGATGACACTTTGCATGCCAGTTTTTTCGCTGAAGCGATTCCAAATTTTTGGCTTGCGCGGAAATATCTACCTCCGCGTCCCCTCCCCCTTACCAAAAGCCACATTTCCCCTATTTCCTCCTTCCTTTTCAAGTTGAAACCTTCACTCCTTGCTTGCAGCGTCGCCTGCTCGCTGGCGACCCTCCTTGACGCTGCTCGGCCTTGCCTATCTAGGCAGGTAATCCACACCCGACCCCCATCCTCCTCCTCCTTCCACATCCCACATGCCCCGGCCGCCGACTCAAGCGCGACACCTTCCACCCAAATCACTGACCCCTCCACCAAATAAGTGATAACCCACAAGTATAGGGGATCGCAACAGTTTTCGAGGGTAGTGTATTCAACCCAAATTTATTGATTCGACGCAAAGGGAGCCAAAGAATATTCTCAAGTATTAGCAGTTGAGTTGTCAATTCAACCACACCTGGATAACTTAGTATCTGCAGCAAAGTGTTTATTAGCATACTAATATGGAAGTAATGGTAACGATAGCAAAAGTAATATTTTTGGGTTTTGTAGTGATTGTAACAGTAGCAACGAAAAAGTAAATAAGCGGAGAACAATATGTGAAAAGCTCGTAGGCATTGGATCGGTGATGGAGAATTATGCCAGATGCGGTTCATCATGTAACAATCATAACATAGGGTGACACAGAACTAGCTCCAATTCATCAATATAATGTAGGCATGTATTCTGAATATAGTCATACGTGCTTATGGAAAAGAACTTGCATGACATTTTTGTCCTACCCTCCCGTGACAGCGGGGTCCTAGCGGAAACTAAGGGATATTAAGGCCTCCTTTTAATAGTGTACCAGACCAAAGCATTAACACATAGTGAATACATGAACTCCTCAAACTAAGGTCATCACGGGGAGAGGTCCCGCTTATTGTCACTTCGGGGTTGCCGGATCATAACACATAGTAGGTGACTATAGACTTGCAAGATAGGATCAAGAACTCACATATATTCATGAAAACATAATAGGTTCAGATCTGAAATCATGGCACGCGGGCCCTAGTGACAAGCATTAAGTATAGCAAAGTCATAGCAACATCAACCTCAGAACATAGTGGATACTAGGGATCAAACCCTAACAAAACTAACTCGATTACATGATAAATCTCATCCAACCCATCACCGTCCAGCAAGCCTACGATGAAATTACTCACGCACGGTGGTGAGCATCATGAAATTGGTGATGGAGGATGGTTGATGATGACGATGGCGACGGATTCCCCTCTCCGGAGCCCCGAACGGACTCCAGATTAGCCCTCCCGAGAGAGTTTAGGGCTTGGCTGCGGCTCCGTGTCGTAAAATCCGATGAATCTTTCTCTCTGATTTTTTTCTCCCCGAACATGAATATAAGTAGTTGGAGTTGAGGTAGGTGGAGCTCCAGGGGGCTCACGAGGCAGGGGGCACGCCCAGGGGGTAGGGCGCGCCCCCAACCCTTGTGCCCAGGGTGTGGGCCCCCTGACATTGATTTTTCGCCAATATTTTTTATTATTTCCAAAAATAATCTCCGTGAAGTTTCAGGTCATTCCGAGAACTTTTGTTTCTACACATAAATAACACCATGGCAATTCTGCTGAAAACAGCGTCAGCCCGGGTTAGTTCCATTCAAGTCATGCAAGTTAGAGTCCAAAACAAGGGCAAAAGTGTTTGGAAAAGTAGATTCGACGGAGACATATCAACTCCCCCAAGCTTAAACCTTTGCTTGTCCTCATGCAATTTAGTTGATAAACTGAAAGTGATAAAGAAAAACTTTTACAAACTTTGTTTGCTCTTGTTGTTGTAAATATGTAAAGCCAGCATTCAAGTTTTCAGCAAAGATTATGAACTAACCATATTCACAATAACATTTAGGTCTCATGTTTACTCATGTCAATGGCATAATCAACTAGAGAGCAATAATAATAAATCTCAGATGACAACACTTTCTCAAAACAATCATAATATGATATAACAAGATGGCATCTCGCTAGCCCTTTCTGAGACCACAAAACATAAATGCAGATCACCTTTAAAGATCAAGGACTGACTAAACATTGTAATTCATGGTAAAAGAGATCCAGTCATAGTCATACCCAATATAAATTAATAGTAATGCATGCAAATGACAGCGGTGCTCTCCAGCTGGTGCTTTTTAATAAGAGGGTGATGACTCAACATGAAAAGTAAATATATAGGCCCTTCGCAGAGGGAAGCAGGGATTTGTAGAGGTGCCAGAGCTCGATTTTGAAATAGAGATAAATAATATTTTGAGCGGCATACTTTCGTTGTCAACATAACAACCAAGAGATGGCGATATCTTCCATGCCACAAACATTATAGGCGGTTCCCAAACAGAATGGTAAAGTTTATACTCCCCCTCCACCAACAAACATCAGTCCATGGCTTGCTCGAAACAACGAGTGCCTCCAACTAACAACAGTCCCGGGGGAGTTTTGTTTGCAATTAATTTGATTTGAGTTGCATTAAGCATGGGACTGGGCATCCCGGTGACCAGCCATTTTCTCGTGAGTGAGGAGCAGAGTCCACTCCTCTTGAGAATAACCCGCCTAGCATGGAAGATACGGATAGCCCTAGTTGATAGCTATTCAAGCATACAAAACAGAATTTCATTTGAAGGTTTAGAGTTTGGCACATACAAATTTACTTGGAACGGCAGGTAGATACCGCATATAGGAAGGTATAGTGGACTCATATGGCATGGGGTTTAAGGGATTGGATGCACAAGCAGTATTCCCACTTAGTACAAGTGAAGGCTAGCAAAAGACTGGGAAGCGACCAACTAGAGAGCGACAACAGTCATGAACATGCATTAAAATTAATAAACATTGAGTGCAAGCATGAGTAGGATATAATCCCCCATGAACATAAATATCGTGAAGGCTATGTTGATTTTGTTTCAACTACATGCGTGAACATGTGCCAAGTCAAGTCACTTGAATCATTCAAAGGAGGATACCACCCCATCATACCACATAACAACCATTTTAATAGAATGTTGGCACGCAAGGTAAACCATTATAAACTCCTAGCTAATTAAGCATGGCATAAGTAACTATAATCTCTAATTGTCATTGCAAACATGTTTATTCATAATAGGCTGAATCAGGAACGATGAACTAATCATATTTACAAAAACAAGAGAGGTCGAGTTCATACCAGCTTCTCTCATCTCAATCATTGCATCATATATCGTCATAATTGCCTTTCACTTGCATGACCGAACGATGTGAATAATAATAATAGTGCACGTGCATTGGACTAAGCTGGAATCTGCGAGCATTCAATAAACAGGAGAAGACAAGGCAATATGGGCTCTTGGTTAAATCAACAATAATGCATATAAGAGCCACTTCAACAATTGTAATCATGGTCTTCTCCTATAGACCCCCAAAGAAAAGAAATGAAATGAAACTATTTACACTGGAAAGCTCCCAACAAGCAAAAGAAGGACGGGAAATCTTTTGGGTTTTCTTTCAATTATTACTACAAGTAAGAAAAGTAAACTAACTAAAAGCTACCATTATTTTTTTTGTTTTTCTTAAGGTTTATCAAACACACAAGAAGAAAGCATAAAAAGGAAAATAAACTAGCATGGATATTAGAGTGAAAGAGTATGAGCACCAACAACTAGCAATGAGTGTGTAAACATGAATGTAATGTGGGTGAGAGATACGTACTCCCCCAAGCTTAGGCTTTTGGCCTAAGTTGGTCTATTGCCACGGATGGCCTGGCGGATATCCAAGGTTATAGTTGGGATTGTACTGAGATGAAGCCTCGAATTGCCACTGGTTGGCAATCGCCTCCGGATCCCACTGGTAATTAGACTGTCGTGGAGGATCAAATTGTGGTTCCGGCTCTGGCTCTGTAGCTGATGTAGGGTTCCTGTAGGCGTGGATGGCCACTAGCGGAACGAGATACTTGCCTGCAAACAAATCAAACAAGGAAGGAGCAGGCAAGGTAAGAGTCTCAGGGTGATTTTTATCAAATAACAGTTTATATTTAAGCTCCCTTTCCCTATTCTTAACAATAAAATCATGCGCTACCATACTCTTATAATCTAAATAAGTAGTAGGCAGCAACTTTTCTTCTTTCTCATAGTGCCTAATAGGTATGTTATAATATGCAGCGAGGCGCGAGGCGAAGATGCCTCCCAAGATGGGGCCCTTAGTACGGTTAAGATTTAACCGCTTTGCAACAATAGCGCCCATACTAAATGTGTCATCTCGAAACAAGGCATGGGACAAAATAATAATATCAGGGACACTCAGGTTTCCACAGTTCCCACGACCAATTATGCATCTACTAGCAAATATAGGAAAGTAACGTAAAACAGGAAAATGTATGCTAGTGATTCGTGCATCAGAAACTTTCCCCGTTTCCCCTACAACAATTATATCAATAAACCCCTCCACATCGTTATTATGTGGTTCCTCTATGATACCCGGAAAAGGTAACTTGCAAACTCTATAGAATTCATGAAGGGCCATCTCCTTATACTCATCATATAAATAAAAATCCACCGTAGGTGGTGACCTCCTAGAATGGAAATGAAAATTTTGCCCAAAGGTATTGGTGAGTAAGAGATATTGTTCGTGTTGGTTGCGGAGGAAGTCGGTGAGGCCTGCATTCTCAACCAATTCATAAAAATCATCATAAATCCCGGCTGCTCTCAAGAAATCATCACAAGGCCATTCACACGGCCGAACTTCCGCGGTACGAGGCAGATTATATTTGGGCCTCTCTTCTTCTTCACTTTGTTTTTCCTTCGAGCTTCGGCTCGACGAACCCCTCAAAAATCTCTTCATCATTTTCTGAAATTTTTAGTAACTTCAAATAAAAGTGAACCAAGCTCAACAAAATTGATAGAAACTACTCCTACAAGTGCCTAGAGCCTATATCATGCATTAGAACAACTTGGAACCATATAGAATTGACATGCAAGCTCAAGAACATGGTTACCTAGGCAACACAAATTTGCAATGAATAAAGCACTAGAACAAAAACTAATTGGACCAATGGAGGAGTCACATACCAAGGAACAATCCCCTAAAGCCGTTTTGTGAGAGGTGCTTTGAGAAAGGAGATCGAAAATCGCAGCAAAATGAGCTAGAACTTGTGCTTGAGCTGGTTGGTGATTTTTTTGGGAGGAAGAAGTGTGTGGGTGTGCAGGGGAGCCACCATGGGCCCACGAGGCAGGGGCACGCCCAGGGGGGTGGGCGCACCCTGGACCCTCGTGCCCACGTGCTTGCTCCCCCTGTTGTGTTCTCAGTGCCAAATATTCTCAAATATTCCAGAAAAAATCATATTAAATTGGCAGGGCATTTGGAGAACTTTTATTTTCGGGGTATTTTTATATTGCACGGATAATTTAGAAAACAGACAGAAAAATACTATTTTTACTTTATTTCAACTAAATAACAGAAAGTAAAAAGAGGGTACAGAAGGTTGTGCCTTCTAGTTTCATCCATCTCATGCTCATCAAAAGGAATCCACTAACAAGGTTGATCAGGTCTTGTTAACAAACTCATTTCGAATAATATGAAACCGGAGAAATTTTGAATAATACTATGTTACCTCAACGGGGATATGCACATCCCCAATAATAAGAATATCATATCTCTTTTTGACAGTAGGAAGAGGAAATTCAAAACCTCCAAAATTAATCGATGTAATGTTTCCAATAGAATTGATACTGTGGACTTGAGGTTGTTTCCTCGGAAAGTGTACTGTATGCTCACTACCATTAACATGAAAAGTGACATTGCCTTTGTTGCAATCAATAACAGCCCCTGCAGTATTCAAAAAGGGTCTTCCAAGAATAATAGACATACTATCGTCCTCGGGAATATCAAGAATAACAAAGTCCGTTAAAATAGTAACATTTGCAACCACAACAGGCACATCCTCACAAATACTGACATGTATAGCGGTTGAGTTATCGGCCATTTGCAAAGATATTTCAGTAGGTGTCAACTTATCCAAATCAAGTCTACGATATAAAGAGAGAGGCATAACACTAACACCGGCTCCAAGATCACATAAAGTAGTTCTAACATAATTTCTTTTAATGGAGCATGGTATAGTGGGTACTCCTGGATCTCCAAGTTTCTTAGGTATTCCACCCTTAAAAGTATAATTAGCAAGCATGGTGGAAATTTCAGCTTCCGGTATCTTTCTTTTATTAGTAACAATTTCTTTCATGTATGTAGCATAAGAATTCATTTTGAGCATATCAGTCAAACGCATACGCAAAAAGATAGGTCTAATCATTTCAGCAAAGCGCTCAAAATCCTCATCATCCTTTTTTCTTGGATGGTTTGGGAGGAAAAGGCATGGGTTTCTGAACCCATGGTTCTCTTTCTTTACCGTGTTTCCTAGCAACAAAGTCTCTCTTATCATAACATTGATTCTTTGATTGTGAGTTATCAAGATCAACGGCAGGTTCAATTTCTACATCATTATCATTGCTAGGTTGAGCGTCATCATTAGCATTATTACTAGGTTCATGTTCATTACCAGATTGTGTTTCAGCATCAGAGATAGAAATATCATTTGGATTCTCAGATGGTTCAGCAATAGGTTCACTAGAAGCATGCAAATTCCTAACATTTTTCTTTTTCTTCTTTTTAGAAGGACTAGGTGCATCTAAATTATTTCTCTGAGAATCTTTCTCAATTCTCTTAGGATGGCCTTCAGGATACAAAGGTTCCTGAGTCATTCTACCAGTTCTAGAAGCCACTCTAACAGCATAGTCATTATTTTTACTATTCAATTCATTGAGCAAATCATTCTGAGCTTTAAGTACTTGTTCTACTTGAGTGGTAACCACAGAAGCATGTTTACTAATGAGTTGAAGTTCACCTTTAACTCTAGACATATAATCACCCAAGTGTTCAATCATATAAGCATTTTGTTTTAGTTGTCTACAAAAATAAGCATTAAAGTCTTCTTGCTTAACCCTAAAGTTATCAAACTCATCCAAACATTGGCTAGCAAACTTAGTAGGAGGGATTTCAGCTTTATCATATCTATAGAGATAATTTACCTTTACTACCTGTGTCAGGTTATCAAGACCATGTGTTTCTTCAATAGGTGATGAGTTAAGATCTATATTTATTCAACAGGTGGTAAATTAAGACCATGTATTTCTTCAATAGGAGGTAAATTCTTCACATCTTCAGCTTTAATACCCTTCTCTTTCATAGATTTCTTTACCTCTTATATCTTCAGGACTGAGAAATAGAACACCTATTTTCTTCGAAGTTGGCTTAGGAGTTGGTTCAGGAGATGGCTCAGGAAGTTTTAAATTATTTTCATTGGTCAACATATTATTCAATAGAATTTCAGCTTCATCTGGTGTTCTTTCCCTGAAAACACAACCAGCACAACTATCCAGGTGGTCTCTGGAAGCATTGGTTAGTCCATTATAAAAGATATCAAGTATTTCATCTTTCTTAAGAGGATGATCAGGCAATGCATTAAGTAATTGGAGAAGCCTCCCCCAAGCTTGTGGGAGACTCTCTTCTTCAATTTGAACAAAATTATATATATCCCTTAAAGCAGCTTGTTTCTTATGAGCAGGGAAATATTTAGCAGAGAAGTAATAAATCATATCCTGGGGACTACGCACACAACCAGGATCAAGAGAATTAAACCATATCTTAGCATCACCCTTTAATGAGAACGGAAATACCTTAAGGATATAATAGTAGCGAGATTTCTCATCATTAGTGAACAGGGTGGCTATATCATTTAATTTAGTAAGATGTGCCACAACAGTTTCGGATTCATAGCCATAGAAAGGATCAGATTCAACCAAAGTGATTATATCAGGATCAATAGAGAATTCATAATCCTTATTAGTAACAAAGATAGGTGAAGTAGCATAAGAAGGATCATATTTCATTCTAGCATTCAGAGTTTTTTTTGTTTCAGCTTAGCTAATAATTTCTTAAGATCACTTCTATCATTGCAAGCAAGAAAGTCTCTAGTAGTTTCTTCATCCATAACATAGCCCTCAGGCACAACAGGTAATTCATATTTATTGGGAGAGCCTTCATCATCACTCTCATGAATATTATCAGTTTCAATAATTTCATTCTCTCTAGCCCTAGCAAGTTGTTCATCAAGAAATTCACCAAGTGGCACAGTAGTATCAAGCATAGAAATAGTTTCATCATAAGTATCATGCATAGCAGAAGTGGCATCATCAATAACATGCGACATATCAGAATTAATAGCAGCAGCAGGTTTAGGTGTCGCAAGCTTACTCAAAACAGAAGATGAATCAAGTGCCGAGCTAGATGGCAGTTCCTTACCTCCCCTCGTAGTTTAGGGATAAATCTTTGTTTTCTCGTCTTTCAAGTTCTTCATAGTGACCAGCAGATATAAATCCCAAGTGACTCAAAGAATAGAGCTATGCTCCACGGAAACGGCGCCAGAAAATAGTCTTGATAACCCACAAGTATAGGGGATCGCAACAGTTTTCAAGGCTAGAGTATTCAACCCAAATTTATTGATTCGACACAAGGGGAGCCAAAGAATATTCTCAAGTATTAGCAGTTGAGTTGTCAATTCAACCACACCTGGATAACTTAGTATCTGCAGCAAAGTGTTTAGTAGCAAAGAATATGGAAGTAACGGTAACGATAGAAAAATTAATATTTTTGGGTTTTGTAGTGATTGTAATAGTAGCAACGAAAAAGTAAATAAGCGGAGAACAATATGTAAAAAGCTCGTAGGCATTGGATCGGTGATGCAGAATTATGCCAGATGCGGTTCATCATGTAACAATCATAACATAGGGTGACACAGAACTAGCTCCAATTCATCAATATAATGTAGGCATGTATTCCAAATATAGTCATACGTGCTTATGGAAAAGAACTTGCATGACATCTTTTGTCCTACCCTCCCGTGACAGCGGGGTCCCAGTGGAAACTAAGGGATATTAAGGCCTCCTTTTAATAGAGTACCGGACCAAAGCATTAACACAGAGTGAATACATGAACTCCTCAAACTAAGGTCATCACCGGGAGTGGTCCCGATTATTGTCACTTCGGGGTTGCCGGATCATAACACATAGTAGGTGACTATAGACTTGCAAGATAGGATCAAGATCTCACATATATTCATGAAAACATAATAGGTTCAGATCTGAAATCATGGCACTCGGGCCCTAGTGACAAGCATTAAGCATAGCAAAGTCATAGCAACATCAATCTCAGAACACATTGGATACTAGGGATCAAACCCTAACAAAACTAACTCGATTACATGATAAATCTCATCCAACCCATCACCGTCCAGCAAGCCTACGATGGAATTACTCATGCACGGCGATGAGCATCATGAAATTGGTGATGGAGGATGGTTGATGATGACGATGGCAATGGATTCCCCTCTTCGGAGCCCCGAACGGACTCCGGATCAGCCCTCCCGAGAGAGTTTAGGGCTTGGCGGCGGCTCCGTATCATAAAACGTGATGAATATTTCTCTCTGATTTTTTTCTCCCCGAACATGAATATATGGAGTTGGAGTTGAGGTCCATGCAGTTCTAGGGGGCCCACGAGGCAGGGGGCGTGCCCCCCACCCTCGTGCCTAGGGTGTGGGGCCCCTGACATTGATTCTTTCACCAATATTTTTTATTATTTCCAAAAATAATCTCCGTGAAGTTTCAGGTCATTCTGAGAACTTTTGTTTCTGCACATAAATAACACCATGGCAATTCTACTGAAAACAGCGTCAGTCCGGGTTAGTTCCATTCAAATCATCCAAGTTAGAGTCCAAAACAAGGGCAAAAGTGTGTGGAAAAGTAGATACGACGGAGACGTATCAATAAGCTCTGGCCTAAGCCATGGTGCACGCAGTATAGCCAGGATCTCAAGGAGCATTTGTCAGCGGAGAAGCAAATCGCGGCCGCACGCGCGGATGAGGTCGTGATGGCTGCCATTCGTGCCGACCCCCAGATCTTGGAGGAGCACCTCGCCGTCGAGGCCACCGTTGACGCTTGCGCCGATGCCACGACGCGGTTGGCTGATTTAAACGATAGTTCGTGGCGTTTTATCAAGGCCAGCGTCGGTGCCTTCGACGAAGACTACGAGATGTTTTCTCAGCGTGCACGTGCTTACCTCATCTCGAGAGCTAGCAGGTTGGTGCCTGGAGCGGCTCAGGCAACTCACCGCTACAACGAGGGCACCCACGATGCAGAGGCCTCGCCCTCTTCCATGTCCAAGGAGCCAATCGTCATCGATATCTCCGACAATGAGGAGTAGCTTGTCTTATTAGCTCACTATAAGGACCCATGTTCAGTTTGCTAGCTACTGCCTTTCCTTAACAAATTCTAGTGAATTGTGCTATCTACTTTTACCATGCAATCTTCTTCTATAGTGTATATGTTCTATATGTCGTGCAATGTGGTGTTCAGTTAACTGTTTGGTTCAATTCTGCAAATGTGATGTTCAATTCTTCAGGGTGCAATATTTCCAAGTTGTTAAGCATGCTTGGTTTGGTTAACTATCTGATCTTCTATTACAGTATGTTATATTGTGCAATGTGGTGCTCAGTTAACGTTTGGTTCATTTGTTGTGGTGTTTAGTTAACTGCTTGGTTCAATTCTGCAATGCGATGTTCAATTGTTGTGGCTGCATTCTATTATTGTATATCATGTGAGGAATAAATCGAATTTGGCTGTACTAAATACATGAGAAACAATTACAATTACTATATTTCCAAGTTGTTAAGCATGCTTGGTTTGGTTAACTGTCTGATCTTCTATTAGGAGTATGTTATATTGTGCAATGTGGTGCTCAGTTAACATTTGATTCATTTTTTGTGGTGTTTAGTTAACTGCTTGGTTCAATTTTGCAATGCAATGTTCAATTTTTGTGGCCGCATTCTGTTATTGTATACCATGTGAGGAATAAATCGAATTTGGCTGCATTTAATACATGAGAAACATATACAAGTGCTATATTTCCTAGTTCTTAATCATGCTTGGTTTGGATAAATGGGTTTTCCATGTGGCTTGAATAAATCTGATGAATCTGCAATGTGCTTATTTATCATCAACATATTTTACTGATAGCATGCGAACCCTTACTTAACCTGATGACTAACTACCTTATATGTGTTGCAGGAAAACAATGGGAAGCACTGAGGTTTACAAGATGGTAGTAACTATTATACCTTGCCTTTTTTATTCCTTTGCCCCATTTCCAATATAGAGAAGATATTTATGCACATCCTTGTTTCCCGGCTTCACTGATGATTACCTCTCAAACCACCTCTGTGGTCAGGAGGCGAGGAAAGTTTTCATACAACACCCACGGTTCAATATTGAAGTGTTTCTGAAGAGGTCGAAGGATGGACGGTCAATCATCCACAGGCACTGGCCTAAAGTTACAAAGACCTTCAACATGAATGAAGGCTCAATATTCGCCTTCCGCTTCAGCAGTTTTCCAGATGAGATGCATCTCTCTATGTACCATCTATGATGCTAATTTCAAAAGGTTCTAGATGTTGCATGTGAAACTTGCTGCTGGTGCAGTTGTGTAATGGGCTAGCTGAGTGCTGAAGCTATATCATGTTGTACTCCGATGTATTTCAATTATGAAATCCTGCTTCCTTAATATGGAAATGGAATATATTATATGCTTAATATGAATGTCAATTAGATTAGTAAATGGATTATTAGTAATAGGGCAATTAGCCCGCTAATTGGCCAATCAGCGGTTTTCCTATTGCAAACGGTTATTGAGAAAACACCGTGGGCTATGACCTCAGGCAACGCACACAGTTTCTAGGAATAAACCGTGTTGGATCAATGAACAATCACACACGACATTCTCTTCAAAACTGTTTGCGTTACGCAACCTTGCGCAAACGTTTTCTTTGGAGTGACTGTGTGGGATGTATATACGAACGAAAACGTTTAGCGGTGACTGACTGTGTGGGATGTACTTACGACCGAAAATGATTTCGCGTGTATAATTGTATTTTTTTAGCACTACTATCTGTATTTCTATATTTGAGTGCTCGCCGGTCGCACACGACTGCATTTTGCCGAGCGTGTGTGCCAGGAGGGCATATCCTCGACGGTTTCTGGGTCGTGTGGGAAGGACCCCCCCTATCGCCCACACTCACTAGGTGAGGGTTCCGAACGCCGTCACGGAAAGGGGTTAAAAAACCGTTTGTATAGCACCGACGCGTACCAGTGATTAGTCAGTACTAAAAAGAATGGTATAGCTTTAGCAAGAAATTTCATATAACTCCACAGCTGGTTCTTTGGTGTCAGAATTTCAGCATATATGTGAATATTAAATCGACGTCACATACCTAAAGAAATTAGGAAAAACACTAAGGCCGTAGTACGGCTCCCGTGTCCTTACAGTTTCGGCACGCCTACCGCGTCCTCGCCGGTTGTGGCGGGACCCCTACATCCTTGGTGGCGGCCACAGTGCCCACATCCACCTGCATCCATGTTTAGGCGACACTGGGGCATGCGGCGGCACTGGAGCAGCCACACACTTGTACCCGCCACTACTACGTGTCAACGCAGATTAGAGAGATATATAGTTTATAGGATCCAGAGATGGAAGAAGATACCTAGGACCATCCCCCAGCAGCGGGCCCTCTCATCCTCTTGAAGGGTGTCTACCGCCTCGCGCTACTCCTTTTCTCGCTTATCTCCACCGGCGCTCACCTTTCCGCTGGTGCCATCCGTCATGCCCTTTGTCTGACAACAAAAATAATTTGTTGCCAATATATATTGCCAATTAGGCACGAACAATCATTGCAAACTCAAAATTTGATTACTATAAAAGAAGGAGCTCGGTATCAGACTACTTGATCTTTCATAGAGAAAAACAAAATACTAAACCAAACTTTGCTAGAACAGCAGGAGATCAGCCCAAATAGCTGCTCCATCATCATATGCATAATTATAAGATAATTAAATATTCAGATTCATCTGCACGGTCATCAAGCTTCATTATAAGGGTTCAGATTTATTTTAGGGTAGTTAGATGGTTTCTATCTCCCTAAATTCTAAGCCCAATGTGCATCTATGTCCCTGTTTCTTACATCCTCACTCACCGACCAGATCAAGAAGAAGCACCCAGATCATGATTCAAGTATTTTAAATTCAAAAGACAAAAAATTAACATCAAAATAATCTCGAATAATAATGGCACCACCAATACCAAAATTAAGAAGTACGCTAGATGGTCTCTCCGAATTTGTGAGATTTCCATATATCTAGATCTTATGTACACGGGCTCATGTCTAGATCACTTTCATAAAATACTCATCATCAACTTAACTTGGATAGTTGGCCACATGTGCCATGGATAGTTGGCCACATGTGCCATGTGGTACGTCTAGATCACTTGTTTGGTGTATTTAGGACTGCTGGCGCCATACAGGTAGCCACTCCTATATGTACAGGTACCTCACCGTAACGCTCTCGCCGTACAGATAGCCCCCTCACTGCACAGCAGTCGCTCACACAAGTCGCTTCTCCCCACCACGGCTTTGGTTTGCTGACCTCCTCTCCCACCAGCCTCCATGGCCTCGCGCCCATGTCCTCTTCCCACCATGGCCTCGCGCCGCCCCGCCATGGTCTTGCCCCACAACCAACACCGTCGGTATCACATAGATTGACGTGCCGCCCCGCCACGGTCTCGCTCCACAACCAACTCTGTCGGTATCATAGAGATCGATGTTGTTGCCGGCGTCCATCCTCGGCGACGATGACCTGGCATGGCTCCAGGCCAAGGCGGTTGCCGAGGCAAAGAATCTCTGCCTGGCCGTCTGGAAGGGCGTGCAGCCGGCGGCCAAGCTGCCGTCCAAGCACACTCCACCCGCGGTCTTCCTGCAGGTCATATTGTGGCTGAAGATACTAAAGATACCTCATTTTCATTTTGAAGAAGTTAAAGCCAATTCTTGCCTGGATGTTCTGAAGATACTGTCATACTGGAATCAGATGCCTCTGTGGTGGTCTCCGCAGCCCTAGACACGGGCCCAAACTTGTCCATACTCCATGCTATCTACAAGGAAATTAAAGTAAATGGTTGCACTTTGATCCCCTGGTTAGTAGCCAAGACAAGGAGAGAACAAAATCATGCTGCTCACATTGTAGATGTTGGTCTTATTAAAAATACAGGAGCAGGGGATGTTGGCTGTCAAAACTCCCATGAGTTGCATTTCAATCATGTACTATTATATCCAGTAGAGTCTAAATAAATATTAATTCTACACCTGGACTTACTGTAACAAGCAGGAACACATCGACATTATATGTTTCCTGTTATGTTTTGCATGCTAAGCATTTAGAAAGTTGGCATGTGCCAAAAAAAAGCTTCTCGTTTCCCCTGGTATATTCTTCATCCCTACTAAAATGGATAAAATAAAGGACTGATACTACATATGTAGGCATTCTTCATCTCTACTAAAATATATTCTTCATCATGTGGTTACTCACCTGTAATTAAATCATCCCTGCATACCTACCTGCTTTTCTTCTATCACAACTCACAATTCATAAGCAGTCTTACTTCTTAGGCGAGCTCTGTCTTGTACTATTCTCTCTATTTGCATTTATTCTTGACTCGGCACATTTACTTTTTTCGGTTATACCTTTGTACTACACTGAATCTAGGAAATATAAAGTAGATGAATGATGTGTTTATTCCTGTGTATACTATGTGACCTTCAATTATGTTTTCTTTCAGGAGTAAGAAGTCAGTTGGAGTGAGAAGTGTGACAAGTACCATGAGCTCAAGTGACTCATTCACCAAGCTGGTAAACGCAGAAACTTTAAAAAGATCATCTCAACAAGGTATGCAAGTAATTTCTCTTGGGTGTTTGAATTGCCACATCTTGGGTTTTGTTTTCAGTCCATTATATATTCTAGGGACAAACTTCATCTCATTTCTTAGACCAAATAATATTTAACTACAGGATCAGATTCGCGTAAAGTAATTTGCAATGTTAATTCGATTTTGTGCATGACAAGGGGCAAGTAGAATTTTTTCGGTATGCACTTAGCAAGATTAAAGTAACAGGCACAAAGTGAATCAAGTGTCTTCAACAAGCAATTTAAAAGTGAAAGTAGATAAACAACTTACTGATCCACATAGAAGAGTGATGAGTATTAAAATTTGATTTGCCGCATTGCAATGGTCCGCTATGGTCCTGTAGTAATATGTGTATGACATCAAAAGGATCTTCAAATCAGTATTACACTAACTTATCCATTATAATTCGATATAGTATATGAGATAACTTGAACATCTCTAGAAACCAGTGCGAAAACAATATAACAACCATATCGCATTACAATACAATTAAGTGTGGATTTTCATATGCACATTCCCAGACGCTACAAACTTGATCAGAGCCGAAAGCAAGGAAATGCATATCACAGTTGCAATGACCGCTAGGAGAAGCCTCTCCACATCCGCGTGTTGAGAGACTTGAGCTATTAATTTTGCAGGCACTCCACACAAGCACATGCATGTTATGTTAGCAGAGTAGAAGAGCCATCATCTTAAGTGAGGGTATACATTATCATTTTGGGTATGATCGAATGGAAATACCTACTCATGCCGTCCTCTGATCCACTCATCCAAATCATCCTGCAAAGCTCATGCATAATGGTTTAAGAAATAAAGTATATATGCTCAAAGGACAAGATTGATAGCTAACAAATAGTTGATGCTTCCAATTAGCCTGTGGTCTCCTTCTCCAACATGTGTTTCCTGTTTGAGCGTTGTGAAAGGTCAGGAGATCCGGTCAGGTCAAGGTGATGGCCACCTTCTACTTTGGCAATGCAACCCCCCTCTCGGTGGACCTCTCCACAACATCATCCAACATATTGACGTTTAGCTGATCGAAAGGAACTATACACATTTAGCTAGGAAATCTAGGAACAACAAAATAGACTGGTCAACATGTATGATTAAGGATAAAGAATGCACTAACTTTCAAACTGTTTTGATGCTATCTTGCCTGACCACATATATTGTCAACAATCGAAATTCTGGTTTCTGAAATCAGTTTCCTTGCTCAGTAAAACACCTATTATGAAATCTGTTTGTTCCAGAGCCGAGTGCAAACATCACTTTTGTTAACCGTGATCCCATAATACTCGGGAAAAATTGTGTTATTAGGAAATTGGTCAAGGCATATAGCTCCATCTATGCTCCCACTGACATGAGATGATGAGACTATTATAAACAAATTTATCTTGTTTTCTGCATTTCTGAAATCTGTAATGCAATATTTCACTTGTTTGGTCCTCTCTTTTTCATACAATGTTCCTGGTTTGTGTCTTCAACCATGCACGGGCAGTAAACTTCATGCATTACAACCTTAGATTAGTAAGTTGTAACTTTTGCAGCCAATAAAAATATAGGTAATTAACGCAATCAACTAATTGGTGTTAACCAGAAATTGTTGGGGAACGTTGCAGAAAATTAAAAATTTTCCTACGGTTTCACCAAGATCCATCTATGAGTTCATCTAAGCAACGAGTCAAGGGAGAGAGTTTGCATCTACATACCACTTGTAGATCACGAGCGGAAGCTAGCCAAGGGGATGGTGATGATGGAGTCGTACTCGAACGTGATTCGGATCACCGATGTCCAAGTGCTGAACGGACAGCACCTCCGCGTTCAACACACGTACGGGACGGGAGACGTCTCCTCCTTCTTGATCCAGCAAGGGGGAAGGAGAGGTTGAGGAAGATTGCTCCAATGGCAGCACGACGGCGTGGTGTAGTTGGTGCAGCAGTACTCCGACAGGGCTTCGCCAAGCATATACGGAGGAGGAGAGGTGTTGGGGAGGGGAGGGGCTGCGCCTTGGCTTGTGTTAAGCTCCCATGCGCCTCCCCACTATATATAGGGGTGGAGGGGCTGGTTTCTTGCCCTCCAAGTCCATTGGGGCGTTGGCCAAGGTGGGAGGAAAGAAATCCCATCATTTCCTTCCCCACCGATTGTTATCCCCCCTTTTTAGGGATCTTGATCTTATCCCTTCGGGATATGATCTTATTCCTTCTAAGGGGGGATCTTGGTGCGCCTTGACCAGGGGTGTGGGGCCTTTCCCCACTACTCACGTTCATGTGGGTCCCCCCATGCAGGTGGGCCCCACTCCGGAACCTTCTAGAACCTTCCCGGTACAATACCGAAAAATCCCGAACATTTTCCGGTGGCCAAAATAGGACTTCCCATATATAAATCTTTACCTTCGGACCATTCCGGAACTCCTCGTGACGTCCGGGATCTCATCCGGGACTCCGAACAACATTCGGTAACCACATACAAACTTCCTTTATAACCCTAGCATCATCGAACCTTAAGTGTGTAGACCCTACGGGTTCGGGAGACATGTAGACATGACCGAGACGTTCTCCGGTCAATAACCAACAGCGGGATCTGGATACCCATGTTGGCTCCCACATGCTTCTCGATGTTGTCATCGGATGAACCACGATGTCGAGGATTCGATCAAACCCTGTATACAATTCCCTTTGTCAATCGGTACGTTACTTGCCCGAGACTCGATCGTCGGTATCCCAATACCTTGTTCAGTCTCGTTACCGGCAAGTCACTTTACTCGTACCGTAATGCATGATCTCGTGGCCAACACTTTGGTCACCTTGAGCTCATTATGATGATGCATTACCGAGCGGGCCCAGAGATACCTCTCCGTCATACGGAGTGACAAATCCCAGTCTCGATCCGTGTCAACCCAACAGCTACTTTCGGAGATACCTGTAATGCACCTTTATAGTCATCCAGTTACGTTGTGACGTTTGATACACCCAAGGCACTCCTACGGTATCCGGGAGTTACACGATCTCATGGTCTAAGGAAGAGATACTTGACATTGGCAAAGCTCTAGCAAACGAACTAAACGACCTTTGTGCTATGCTTAGGATTGGGTCTTGTCCATCACATCATTCTCCTAATGATGTGATCCCGTTATCAACGACATCCAATGTCCATAGCCAGGAAATCATGACTATCTGTTGATCACAACGAGCTAGTCAACTAGAGGCTCACTAGGGACATATTGAGGTCTATGTATTCACACGTGTATTACGATTTCCGGATAATACAGTTATAGCATGAATAAAAAGACAATTATCATGAACAATGAAATATAATAATACTTTTATTATTGCCTCTAGGGCATATTTCCAACAGTCTCCCACTTGCACTAGAGTCACCAATCTAGTTACATTGTGATGAATCGAACACCCATAGAGTTCTGGTGTTGATCATGTTTAGCTCGCGAGAGAGGTTTAGTCAACGGATCTGCGACATTCAGATCCGTATGTACTTTGCAAATTTCTATGTCTCCATCTTGAACATTTTCACGGATGGAGTTGAAACGACGCTTGATGTGCCTGGTCTTCTTGTGAAACCTGGGCTCCTTGGCAAGGGCAATAGCTCCAGTGTTGTCACAGAAGAGTTTGATTGGCCCCGACGCATTGGGTATGACTCCTAGGTCGGTGATGAACTCCTTCACCCAAATCGCTTCATGCGCTGCCTCCGAGGCTGCCATGTACTCCGCTTCACACGTAGATCCCGCCACGACACTCTGCTTGCAGCTGCACCAGCTTACTGCTCCACCATTCAACATATACACGTATCCGGTTTGGGACTTAGAGTCATCCGGATCTGAGTCGAAGCTAGCGTCGACGTAACCCTTTACGACAAGCTCTTCGTCTCCTCCATAAACGAGAAACATGTCCTTTGTCCTTTTCAGGTACTTCAGGATATTCTTGACTGTTGTCCAGTGTTCCTTGCCGGGATTACTTTGGTATCTAGCTACCAAACTCACGGCAAGGTTTACATCAGGTCTGGTACACAGCATGGCATACATAATAGATCCTATGGCTGAAGCATAGGGGATGACACTCATCTCTTCTTTATCTTTTGCCGTGGTCGGTGACTGAGCCGAGCTCAATCTCACACCTTGTAACATAGGCAAGAACCCCTTCTTGGACTGATCCATTTTGAACCTCTTCAAAATCTTATCAAGGTATTTGCTTTGTGAAAGACCTATGAGGCGTCTTGATCTATCTCTATAGATCTTGATGCCTAATATGTAAGCAGCTTCTCCAAGGTCCTTCATTGAAAAACACTTATTGAAGTAGGCCTTAATGCTGTCCAGAAATTCTATATTATTTCCCATCAAGAGTATGTCATCTACATATAATATGAGAAATGCTACAGAGCTCCCACTCACTTTCTTGTAAACGCAGGCTTCTCCATAAGTCTGCATAAACCCAAACGCTTTGATCATCTCATCAAAGCGAATATTCCAACTCCGAGATGCTTGCACCAGCCCATAAATGGATCGCTGGAGCTTGCATACTTTGTTAGCGTTCTTAGGATCGACAAAACCTTCCGGCTGCATCATATACAGTTCTTCCTTAAGATGCCCGTTAAGGAATGCTGTTTTGACGTCCATCTGCCATATCTCATAATCATAGTATGCGGCAATTGCTAACATGATTCGGATGGACTTTAGCTTCTCTACGGGAGAGAATGTCTCGTCGTAGTCAATCCCTTGAACCTGTCGATAACCCTTAGCGACAAGTCGAGCTTTATAGATGGTGACATTGCCATCCGCGTCTGTCTTCTTCTTAAAGATCCATTTGTTTTCTATCGCTCGCCGATCATCGGGCAAGTCTGTCAAAGTCCATACTTTGTTTTCATACATGGATTCTATCTCGGATTTCATGGCTTCAAGCCATTTGTTGGAATCTGGGCCCGCCATCGCTTCTTCATAGTTCGAAGGTTCACCGTTGTCTAACAACATGATTCCAGGACGGGGTTGCCGTACCACTCTGGTGTGGAATGTGTCCTTGTGGACCTACGAAGTTCAGTAGCAACTTGATCCGAAGTACCTTGATCATCATCATTGGTTTCCTCTTCAGTTGGTGTGGGCATCACAGGAACATTTTCCTGAGCTGCACCACTTTCCCGTTCGAGAGGTAGTACTTCATCGAGTTCTACTTTCCTCCCACTTACTTCTTTCGAGAGAAACTCTTTTTCCAGAAAGCATCCGTTCTTGGCAACAAAGATTTTGCCCTCGGATCTTAAGTAGAAGGTATACCCGATAGTTTCCTTAGGGTATCCTATGAAGACGCATTTTTCCGACTTGGGTTCGAGCTTTTCAGGTTGAAGTTTCTTGACATAAGCATCGCATCCCCAAACTTTTAGAAACGACAGCTTAGGTTTCTTCCCAAACCATAATTCATACGGTGTCGTCTCAACGGATTTAGACGGTGCCCTATTTAAAGTGAATGTAGCTGTCTCTAGAGCGTATCCCCAAAATGATAGCGGTAAATCAGTAAGAGACATCATAAACCGCACCATATCCAATAGAGTGCGATTACGACGTTCGGAC
Organism: Triticum dicoccoides; assembly: GCF_002162155.2. Taxonomy (NCBI): domain Eukaryota; kingdom Viridiplantae; phylum Streptophyta; class Magnoliopsida; order Poales; family Poaceae; genus Triticum; species Triticum dicoccoides. Next base: position 735,883,159 of record NC_041382.1, read on the forward strand.
ACACCGTTTCGCTGAGGTGTTCCAGGCGGCGTGAGTTGTGAAACGATTCCACATTTCCTTAAGTGTGTGCCAAATTCGTGACTTAAATATTCTCCTCCACGATCTGATCGTAGGCACTTTATCTTTCGGTCACGTTGATTCTCCACCTCATTCTGAAATTCCTTTAACTTTTCAAAGGTCTCAGACTTGTGTTTCATTAAGTAGACATACCCATATCTACTTAAGTCATCAGTGAGAGTGAGAACATAACGATATCCTCCGCGAGCCTCAACGCTCATTGGACCGCACACATCGGTATGTATGATTTCCAATAAGTTGGTTGCTCGCTCCATTGTTCCAGAGAACGGAGTCTTGGTCATCTTGCCCATGAGGCATGGTTCGCACATGTCAAACGATTCATAATCAAGAGACTCTAAAAGTCCATCGGCATGGAGCTTCTTCATGCGCTTGACACCAATGTGACCAAGGCGGCAGTGCCACAAGTATGTGGGACTATCGTTATCAACTTTACATCTTTTGGCATCTACACTATGAACATGTGTAATATTACGCTCGAGATTCATTAAGAATAAACCATTGACCATTGGAGCATGACCATAAAACATATCTCTCATATAAATCAAACAACCATTATTCTTAGACTTAAATGAGTAGCCATCTCGTATTAAACGAGATCCAGATACAATGTTCATGCTCAAACTTGGCACTAAATAACAATTATTAAGGTTCAAAACTAATCCCGTAGGTAAATGTAGAGGCAGCGTGCCGACGGCGATCACATCGACTCTGGAACCATTCCCGGCGCGCATCGTCACCTCGTCCTTCGCCAGTCTCCGTTTATTCCGCAGCTCCTGCTGTGAGTTACAAATATGAGCAACGGCACCGGTATCAAATACCCAGGAGTTACTACGAGTACTGGTAAGGTACACATCAATTACATGTATATCAAATATACCTTTGGTTTTGCCGGCCTTCTTATCTGCTAAGTATTTGGGGCAGTTCCGCTTCCAGTGACCCTTCCCCTTGCAATAAAAGCACTCAGTCTCAGGCTTAGGTCCATTCTTTGACTTCTTCCCGGTAACTGGCTTACCAGGCGCGGCAACCTCCTTGCCGTCCTTCTTGAAGTTCTTCTTACCCTTGCCCTTCTTGAACTTAGTGGTCTTATTGACCATCAACACTTGATGTTCTTTCTTGATTTCAGCCTCTGCCGACTTCAGCATCGAGAACACTTCAGGAATGGTCTTTTCCATCCCCTGCATGTTGTAGTTCATCACAAAGCTCTTGTAGCTTGGTGGGAGCGACTGGAGGATTCTGTCAATGACTGCCTCATCTGGGAGGTTAATGTTCAGCTGGGTCATACGGTTGTGCAACCCAGACATCTTCAGGATGTGCTCACTGACAGAACTGTTTTCCTCCATCTTACAACTGTAGAACTTGTCGGAGACATCATATCTCTCGACCCGGGCATGAGCTTGGAAAACTAGTTTCAGCTCTTCGAACATCTCATATGCTCCGTGATGCTCAAAACGCTTTTGGAGCCCCGGTTCTAAGCTGTAAAGCATGCCGCACTGAACGAGGGAGTAATCATCAGCGCGAGTTTGCCAAGCATTCATAATGTCTTGGTTCTCTGGGACGGGAGCGTCACCTAGCGGTCCTTCTAGGACATATTGTTTCCTGGCAGCTATGAGGATGATCCTCAGGTTCCGGACCCAGTGCGTATAGTTGCTGCCATCATCTTTCAGCTTGGTTTTCTCTAGGAACGCGTTGAAGTTCATGTTGACATGAGCGTTGGCCATTTGATCTACAAGACATATTTGCAAAGGTTTTAGACTAAGTTCATGATAATTAAGTTCTAATCAAATTATGAACTCCCACTCAGATTAGACATCCCTTTAGTCATCTAAGTGTTACACGATCCGAGTCGACTAGGCCGTGTCCGATCATCACGTGAGACGGACTAGTCATCGTCGGTGAACATTCTCATGTTGATCGTATCTTCCATACGACTCGTGTTCGACCTTTCGGTCTCCATGTTCCGAGGCCATGTCTGCACATGCTAGGCTCGTCAAGTTAACCCTAAGTGTTTTCGCTGTGTAAAACTATCTTACACCCGTTGTATGTGAACGTAAGAATCCATCACACCCGATCATCACGTGGTGCTTAGAAGCGACGAACTGTAGCAACGGTGCACAGTTAGGGGAGAACACTTCTTGAAATTTTTGTAAGGGATCATCTTATTTACTACCGTCGTCCTAAGTAAACAAGATGCATAAACATAATAAACATCACATGCAATTATATAGTTGTGACATGATATGGCCAATATCATATAGCTCCATTGATCTTCATCTTCGGGGCTCCATGATCATCTTGTCACCGGCTTGACACCATGATCTCCATCATCATGATCTCCATCATCGTGTCTTCATGAAGTTGTCACGCCAACGACTACTTCTACTTCTATGGCTAACACGTTTAGCAATAAAGTAAAGTGAGTTACATGGCGTTCTTCAATGACACGCAGGTCATACAAAAAATAAAGACAACTCCTATGGCTCCTGCCGGTTGTCATACTCATTGACATGCAAGTCGTGAATCCTATTACAAAGAACATGATCTCATACATCACAATTCATCATTCATCACAACTTCTGGCCATATCACATCACATGATCAATCGCTGCAAAAACAAGTTAGACGTCCTCTAATTGTTGTTGCATCTTTTACGTGGCTGCAATTGGGTTCTAGCAAGAACGTTTTCTTACCTACGAATAACCACAACGTGATTTTGTCAACTTCTATTTACCCTTCATAAGGGCCCTTTTCATCGAATCCGCTCCAACTAAAGTGGGAGAGACAGACACCCGCCAGCCACCTTATGCAACTAGTGCATGTCAGTCGGTGGAACCGGTCTCACGTAAGCGTACGTGTAAGGTTGGTCCGGGCCGCTTCATCCCACAATACCGCCGAAGCAAGAAAAGACTAGTAGAGGCAAGTAAGATGACAAAATCCACGCCCACTACAAAATTGTGTTCTACTCGTGCAAAGAGAACTACGCATAGACCTAGCTCATGATGCCACTGTTGGGGAACGTTGCAGAAAATTAAAATTTTTCCTACGGTTTCACCAAGATCCATCTATGAGTTCATCTAAGCAACGAGTCAAGGGAGAGAGTTTGCATCTACATACCACTTGTAGATCACGAGCGGAAGCTAGCCAAGGGGATGGTGATGATGGAGTCGTACTCGAACGTGATTCGGATCACCGATGTCCAAGTGCTGAACGGACAGCACCTCCGCGTTCAACACACGTACGGGACGGGAGACGTCTCCTCCTTCTTGATCCAGCAAGGGGGAAGGAGAGGTTGAGGAAGATTGCTCCAACGGCAGCACGACGGTGTGGTGTAGTTGGTGCAGCAGTACTCCGACAGGGCTTCGCCAAGCATATACGGAGGAGGAGAGGTGTTGGGGAGGGGAGGGGCTGCGCCTTGGCTTGTGTTAAGCTCCCATGCGCCTCCCCACTATATATAGGGGTGGAGGGGCTGGTTTCTTGCCCTCCAAGTCCATTGGGGCGTTGGCCAAGGTGGGAGGAAAGAAATCCCATCATTTCCTTCCCCACCGATTGTTATCCCCCCTTTTTAGGGATCTTGATCTTATCCCTTCGGGATATGATCTTATTCCTTCTAAGGGGGGATCTTGGTGCGCCTTGACCAGGGGTGTGGGGCCTTTCCCCCACTACTCACGTTCATGTGGGTCCCCCCATGCAGGTGGGCCCCACTCCGGAACCTTCTAGAACCTTCCCGGTACAATACCGAAAAATCCCGAACATTTTCCGGTGGCCAAAATAGGACTTCCCATATATAAATCTTTACCTCCGGACCATTCCGGAACTCCTCGTGACGTCCGGGATCTCATCCGGGACTCCGAACAACATTCGGTAAACACATACAAACTTCCTTTATAACCCTAGCGTCATCGAACCTTAAGTGTGTAGACCCTACGGGTTCGGGAGACATGTAGACATGACCGAGACGTTCTCCGGTCAATAACCAACAGCGGGATCTGGATACCCATGTTGGCTCCCACATGCTTCTCGATGTTGTCATCGGATGAACCACGATGTCGAGGATTCGATCAAACCCTGTATACAATTCCCTTTGTCAATCGGTACGTTACTTGCCCGAGACTCGATCGTCGGTATCCCAATACCTTGTTCAGTCTCGTTACCGGCAAGTCACTTTACTCGTACCGTAATGCATGATCTCGTGGCCAACACTTTGGTCACCTTGAGCTCATTATGATGATGCATTACCGAGCGGGCCCAGAGATACCTCTCCGTCATACGGAGTGACAAATCCCAGTCTCGATCCGTGTCAACCCAACAGCTACTTTCGGAGATACCTGTAATGCACCTTTATAGTCACCCAGTTACGTTGTGACGTTTGATACACCCAAGGCACTCCTACGGTATCCGGGAGTTACACGATCTCATGGTCTAAGGAAGAGATACTTGACATTGGCAAAGCTCTAGCAAACGAACTAAACGACCTTTGTGCTATGCTTAGGATTGGGTCTTGTCCATCACATCATTCTCCTAATGATGTGATCCCGTTATCAACGACATCCAATGTCCATAGCCAGGAAATCATGACTATTTGTTGATCACAACGAGCTAGTCAACTAGAGGCTCACTAGGGACATATTGAGGTCTATGTATTCACACGTGTATTACGATTTCCGGATAATACAGTTATAGCATGAATAAAAGACAATTATCATGAACAATGAAATATAATAATACTTTTATTATTGCCTCTTGGGCATATTTCCAACAGAAATAAAAAGTCAGTGTGTAGCCATCTTATACCTCGTCAACAAATTGAAGTGATTGATACCCATCTATCTCTGTTGCTGCAGCTTTTTGGGTCCAACGTCTGCACCCATAGTTCATACCTATAGTCAACCAAAAGGCTTAGAAAGGGGTTGTAGAGAGCACGAACTCCCAAGAACCAAGCACGAAGGCCCAAGAACAGAACATGAAAACAGATCAAAGCATACGTACGAATGAGGCTACGACGGAACTGAATCGGGGGACACTCCCATGTGAGTCCACGTCCCAAGCGGCGGGAACTCCCGCGTGCGCACGCATCCCCGGCGGCGCATCGTCAACAGTAAGCATGTTAGGAGCTAGGGTTCTGCCAGTTCTAGGGCGGAGATTGTGGGGGAAAATATGGAGGAAGACGAGGTCGAGGGCGCGTCGGCCGGCGGTTGGGCGCCGTCCTTGCGTGGTGGAGAAGAGGCGGCGGCGGTGCAAGAGGCGGCTAGGGTTAGGTCTCCCGGCTCCGTAAGGGAAGCCGAGCAAATACTGATTGCTTCTTGCTTGATTAGATTGATACATCTCCTCTCCTTATATAGAGAGGTTTACTTGACTCCTAAGCAAACGACCCTAATAACGATAAGATAATTGGGCTAAGCCCCTAATAGCGATAAGATAACTTGGGCCATAGCCCACTAGGCTAAGCCCCTAATATGCCGGTCATAACACTTCTCCCCGCCTACACAAACAGCTCGTCCTCGAGCTGTAAGGCGGGGAAGCGCTTGCCGAACTCCTCGAGGTGATCAACCAGTGTCAAACACCTCCGCGACAGGCGACAGCTGGGGCGGCCAGGTCGCCGAGCCCGGCGGCGACGGCCTCCTCCTCAATGTAGTCTGCAGCCTCCAGGTAGAAGACTCGGGGGTAGACGTGGCGGGCATGTCGGTCTCGTCGCAGTTGAAGCACAACCCTTGGCGGCGACGCTCGAGTAGCTCGGCCGAGGTGAGCCGGCGGAATGGGCGCGCCGCGGTCGCGACTGTTGGGGAACGTAGTAATTTCAAAAAAATTCCTACGCACACGCAAGATCATGGTGATGCATAGCAACGAGAGGGGGAGTATGATCTACACACCTAGTAGATCGACAACGGAAGCGTTTGGTTGATGTAGTCGTACGTCTCCACGATCCGACCGATCAAGCACCGAAACTACGACATCTCCTAGTTCTAGCATACGTTCAGCTCGATGACGATCCTCGGACTCCGATCCAGCAAAGTGTCGGGGAAGAGTTCCGTCAGCACGACGGCGTGGTGACGATCTTGACGTACTACTGCTGCAGGGCTTCGCCTAAGCTCCGCTACAATATTATCGAGGACTATGGTGGCTGGGGCCGCCGCACACGGCTAAGGAATAGATCACGTGGATCAACTTGTGTGTCTCTGGGTGCCCCTGCCTCTGTATATAAAGGACTAAAGGGGGGAAGGCTGGCCGGCCAAGGAGGGCGCGCCAGGAGAGTCCTACTCCCTCTGGGAGTAGGATTCCCCCCCCCCCCAAATCCTAGATGGAATAGGATTCGCGGAGGGGGGGGAAAGAGAGAGAGGGGCCGGGCCCCCTCTCCTTGTCCTATTCGGACCAAGGGAGGGGAGGGGCGCGCGGCCCATGAAGGGCTGCCTCTTCTCTTTTCCACTAAGGCCCATCATGGCCCATTTAGCTCCCGGGGGGTTCCGGTAACCTCCCGGTACTCCGGTAAAATCCCGATTTCACCCGGAACACTTTCGGTATCCAAACATAGGCTTCCAATATATCAATCTTTATGTATCGACCATTTCGAGACTCCTCGTCATGTCCGTGATCACATCAGGGACTCCGAACAAACTTCGGTACATCAAAATGAATAAACTCATAATATAACTGTCATTGTAACCTTAAGCGTGCGGACCCTACGGGTTCGAGAACAATGTAGACATGACCGAGACACGTCTCCGGTCAATAACCAATAGCGGGACCTGGATGCCCATATTGGCTCCTACATATTCTACGAAGATCTTTATCGGTCAGACCGCATAACAACATACGTTGTTCCCTTTGTCATCGGTATGTTACTTGCCCGAGATTCGATCGTCGGTATCCAATACCTAGTTCAATCTCATTACCGACAAGTCTCTTTACTCGTTCCGTAATACATCATCTCACAACTAACTCATTAGTTGCAATGCTTGCAAGGCTTTATGTGATGTGCATTACCGAGAGGGCCCAGAGATACCTCTCCGACAATCGGAGTGGCAAATCCTAATTTCGAAATATGCCAACCCAACATGTACCTTTGGAGACACCTGTAGAGCTCCTTTATAATCACCCAGTTACGTTGTGACGTTTGGTAGCACACAAAGTGTTCCTCCGGCAAACGGGAGTTGCATAATCTCATAGTCATAGGAACATGTATAAGTCATGAAGAAAGCAATAGCAACATACTAAACGATCGGGTGCTAAGCTAATGGAATGGGTCATGTCAATCAGATCATTCAACTAATGATGTGATCCCGTTAATCAAATGACAACTCTTTGTCCATGGTTAGGAAACATAACCATCTTTGATTAACGAGCTAGTCAAGTAGAGGCATACTAGTGACACTCTGTTTGTCTATGTATTCACACATGTATTATGTTTCCGGTTAATACAATTCTAGCATGAATAATAAACATTTATCATGAAATAAGGAAATAAATAATAACTTTATTATTGCCTCTAGGGCATATTTCCTTCAGTCTCCCACTTGCACTAGAGTCAATAATCTAGTTCACATCGCCATGTGATTTAACAGCAATAGTTCACATCACCATGTGATTAACACCCATAGTCCACATCGATATGTGACCAACACCCAAAGGGTTTACTAGAGTCAGTAATCTAGTTCACATCGCTATGTGATTAACACCCAAAGAGTACTAAGGTGTGATCATGTTTTCCTTGTGAGATAATTTTAGTCACCGGGTCTGTTATATTCAGATCCGTAAGTATTTTGCAAATATTTATGTCAACAATGCTCTGCACGGAGCTACTCTAGCTAATTGCTCCCACTTTCAATATGTATCTAGATTGAGACTTAGATTCATCTAGATTAGTGTCAAAACTTGCATCGACGTAACCCTTTACGACGAACCTTTTGTCACTTCCATAATCGAGAAACATATCCTTATTCCACTAAGGATAATTTTGACCGTTGTCCAGTGATCTACTCCTAGATCACTATTTTACTCCCTTGCTTAACACAGTGTAGGGTATACAATATATCTGGTACACAGCATGGCATACTTTATAGAACCTATGGCTGAGGCATAGGGAATGACTTTCATTCTCTTTCTATCTTCTGCCGTGGTCAGGCTTTGAGTCTTACTCAACTCCACACCCTGTAACACAGGCAAGAAACTTTTTCTTTGACTGTTCCATTTTGAACTACTTCAAAAACTTGTCAAGGTATGTACTCATTGAAAAAACTTATCAAGCGTCTTGATCTATCTCTATAGATCTTGATACTCAATATGTAAGCAGCTTTACCGAGGTCTTTCTTTGAAAAACTCCTTTCAAACACTCCTTTATGCTTTGCAGAATAATTCTACATTATTTCCGATCAACAATATGTCATACACATATACTTATCAGAAATGATGTAGTGCTCCCACTCACTTTCTTGTAAATACAGGCTTCACCGCAAGTCTGTATAAAACTATATGCTTTGATCAACTTATCAAAGGGTATATTCCAACTCTGAGATGCTTACATCAGTCCATAGATGGATCGCTGGAGTTTGCACATTTTGTTAACACCTTTAGGATTGACAAAAACTTTTGGTTGCATCATATACAACTCTTCTTTAAGAAATCCATTAAGGATTGCAGTTTTCTTATCCATTTGCCAGATTTCATAAAATGCGGCAATTGCTAACATGATTCGGACAGATTTAAGCATAGATACGAGTGAGAAACTCTCATCGTAGTCAACACCTTGAACTTGTTGAAAACCTTTTGCGACAATTCTAGCTTTGTAGATAGTAACACTACTATCAGTGTCCGTCTTCCTCTTGAAGATCCATTTATTTTCTATGGCTTGCCGATCATCGGGCAAGTAAACCAAAGTCCATACTTTGTTCTCATACTTGGATCCCATCTCAGATTTCATGGCCTCAAGCCATTTTGCGGAATCTGGGCTCACCATCGCTTCTTCATAGTTCGCAAGTTCGTCATGGTCTAGTAACATGACTTCCAGAACAGGATTACCGTACCACTCTGGTGCGGATCTCACTCTGGTTTACCTACGAGATTCGGTAGTAACTTGATCTGAAGTTACATGATCATCATCATTAGCTTCCTCACTAATTGGTGTAGTAGTCACAGGAATAGATTTCTGTGATGAACTATTTTCCAATAAGGGAGAAGGTACAATTACCTTATCAAGTTTTCTATTTTCCTCCCACTCACTTCTTTCGAGAGAAACTCCCTCTCTAGAAAGGATCCATTCTTAGCAACGAATGTCCTGCCTTCGGATCTGTGATAGAAGGTGTACCCAACTGTCTCCTTTGGGTATCCTATGAAGACATATTTCTCCGATTTGAGTTTGAGCTTATCGAGATGAAACTTTTTCACATAAGCATCGCAACTCCAAACTTTAAGAAACGACAGCTTAGGTTTCTTGCCAAACCATAGTTCACACGGTGTCATCTCAACGGATTTAGATGGTGCCCTATTTAACGTGAATGCAGCTGTCTCTAATGCATAACCCCAAAACGATAGTGGTAGATCGGTAAGAGACATCATAGATCGCACTATATCTAATAAAGTACGGTTATGACGTTCGGACACACCATTACACTATGGTGTTCCAGGTGGCGTGAGTAGTGAAACTATTTCACATTGTTTTAATTGAAGGCCAAACTCGTAACTCAAATATTTTACCTCTGCGATCATATCGTAGAAACTTTTATTTTCTTGTCACGATGATTTTCCACTTCACTCTGAAATTCTTTGAACTGTTCAAATGTTTCAGACTTATGTTTCATCAAGTAGATATCCCCATATCTGCTCAAATCATCTGTGAAGGTCAGAAAATAATGATACCTGCTGCAAGCCTTAATATTCATCGGACCACATACATCAGTATGTATGATTTCCAACAAATCTATTGCTTGCTTCATTGTTCCGGAGAACGGTGTTTTAGTCATCTTGCCCATAAGGCATGGTTCGCAAGCATCAAGTGATTCATAATCAAGTGATTCCAAAATCCCATCAGTATGGAGTTTCTTCATGCGCTTTACACCAATATGACCTAAACGGCAGTGCTACAAATAAGTTGCACTTATCATTATTAACTTTGCATCTTTTGGTTTCAATATTATGACTATGTGTATCACTACGATCGAGATCCAACGAACTATTTTCATTGGGTGTGTAACCATATAAGGTTTTATTCATGTAAACAGAACAATAATTTATTCTCTTACTTAAATGAATAACCGTATTACAATAAACATGATCAAATCATATTCATGCTTAACGCAAACACCAAATAACACTTATTCAGGTTCAACACTAATCCCGAAAGTATAGGGAGTATGGGATGATGATCATATCAATCTTGGAACCACTTCCAACACACATCGTCACTTCACCCTTAACTAGTCTCTGTTTATTCTGCAACTCCCGTTTCGAGTTACTAATCTTAGCAACTGAACTAGTATCAAATACTGAGGGGTTGCTATAAACACTAGTAAAGTACACATCAATAACATGTATATCAAATATACTTATGTTCACTTTGCCATCCTTCTTATCTGCCAATCACTTGGGGTAGTTCCGCTTCCACCTTTGCAGTAGAAACACTTAGTCTCAGGCTTAGGACTAGACTTGGGCTTCTTCACTTGAGCAGCAACTTACTTGCTGTTCTTCTTGAAGTTCCCCTTCTTCCCTCTGCCCTTTTCTTGAAACTAGTGGTCTTGTGTATCATCAACACTTGATGTTTTTCTCGATTTCTACCTTCGTCAATTTCCGCATTACGAAGAGCTTGGGAATCGTTTCCGTTATCCCTTGCATAACATAGTTCATCACGAAGTTCTACTAACTTGGTGATGGTGACCAGAGAATTCTGTCAATCACTATCTTATCTGGAAGATTAACTCCCACTTGATTCAAGCGATTGTAGTACTTAGACAATCTGGGCACATGCTCACTAGTTGAGCGATTCTCCTCCATCTTTTAGCTATAGAACTTTGGAGACTTCATATCTCTCAACTCGGGTATTTGCTTGAAATATTAACTTCAACTCCAGGAACATCTCATATGGTCCATGACGTTCAAAACGTCTTTGAAGTCCCGATTCTAAGCCGTTAAGCATGGTGCACTAAACTATCAAGTAGTCATCATATTGAGCTAGCCAAACGTTCATAACGTCTGCATCTGCTCCTGCAATAGGTCTGTCACCTAGCGGTGCATCAAGGACATAATTCTTCTGTGCAGCAATGAGGATAAACCTCAGATCACGGATCCAATCCGCATCTTTGCTACTAACATCTTTCAACACAATTTTCTCTAGGAACATATCAAAATAAACACAGGGAAGCAACGACGCGAGCTATTGATCTACAACATGATTTGCAAAATACTACCAGGACTAAGTTAATGATAAATTTAAGTTCAATTAATCATATTACTTAAGAACTCCCACTTAGATAGATATCCCTCTAATCCTCTAAGTGATTACGTGATCCAAATCAACTAAACCATGTCCGATCATCACGTGAGATGGAGTAGTTTCATTGGTGAACATCACTATGTTGATCATATCTACTATATGATTCACGCTCGACCTTTCGGTCTCCGTGTTCCGAGGCCATATCTGTATATGCTTGGCTCGTCAAATATAACCTGAGTATTCTGCGTGTGCAACTGTTTTGCACCCGTTGTATTTGAACGTAGAGCCTATCACACCCGATCATCATGTGGTGTCCAGCACGAAGAACTTTCACAACGGTGCATACTCAGGGAGAACACTTCTTGATAATTAGTGAGAGATCATCTTAAAATGCTACCGTGAAACTAAGAAAAATAAGATGTATAAAAGATAAACATCATATGCAATCAAAATATGTGACATGATATGGCCATCATCATCTTGCGCCTTTGATCTCCATCTCCAAAGTACTGTTATGATCTCTATCGTCACCGGCATGACACCATGATCTCCATCATCTTGATCTATATCAATGTGTCGTCACACGGTCGTCTCGCCAACTATTGCTCTTGCAACTATTGCTATCGCATAGCGATAAAGTAAAGCAATTATTTGGTGCTTGCATCTTATGCAATAAAGAGACAACCATAAGGCTTTTGCCAGTTGCCGATAACTTTAACCAAACATGATCATCTCATATAACAACTTATATCTCATCACGTTTTGACCATATCACATCACAACATGCCCTGCAAAAACAAGTTAGACGTCCTCTACTTTGTTGTTGCAAGTTTTACATGGCTGCTACGGGCTTAAGAAAGAACCAATCTTACCTATGCATCAAAACCACAATGATAGTTTGTCAAGTTGGTGTTGTTTTAACCTTCGCAAGGACCGGGCGTAGCCACACTCGGTTCAACTAAATTGGAGAAACTGTCACCCGCAAGCCACCTATGTGCAAAGCACGTCGGGAGAACCGGTCTCGCGTAAGCGTACGCGTAATGTCGGTCCGGGCCGCTTCATCCAACAATACCGCCGAACCAAAGTATGACATGCTGGTAAGCAGTATGACTTATATCGCCCACAACTCACTAGTGTTCTACTCGTGCATATAACATCAAACCAAACCTAGCTCGGATGCCACTGTTGGCGAACGTAGTAATTTCAAAAAATTTCCTATGCACACGCAAGATCATGGTGATGCATAGCAACGAGAGGGGGAGTATGATCTACATACCTAGTAGATCGACAACGGAAGCGTTTGGTTGATGTAGCCGTACGTCTCCATGATCCGACCGATCAAGCACCGAAACTACGGCATCTCCGAGTTCTAGCACACGTTCAGCTCGATGACGATCCCCGGACTCCGATCCAGCAAAGTGTCGGGGAAGAGTTCCGTCAGCACGACGGCGTGGTGACGATCTTGAAGTACTACTGTTGCAGGGCTTCGCCTAAGCTCCGCTACAATATTATCGAGGACTATGGTGGTTGGGGCCGCCGCACACGGCTAAGGAATAGATCACGTGGATCAACTTGTGTGTCCCTGGGGTGCCCCTGCCTCTGTATATAAAGGACTAAAGGGGGGAAGGCTGGCCGGCCAAGGAGGGCGCGCCAGGAGAGTCCTACTCCCTCTGGGAGTAGGATCCCCCCCCCCCCCAATCCTAGTTGGAATAGGATTCGCGGAGGGGGGAAAAGAGAGAGAGGGGCCGGCCCCCTCTCCTTGTCCTATTCGGACCAAGGGAGGGGAGGGGCGCGCGGCCCATGAAGGGCTGCCTCTTCTCTTTTCCACTAAGGCCCATCATGGCCCATTTAGCTCCCGGGGGGTTCCGGTAACCTCCCGGTACTCCGGTAAAATCCCGATTTCACCCGGAACACTTCCGGTATCCAAACATAGGCTTCCAATATATCAATCTTTATGTCTCGACCATTTCGAGACTCCTCGTCATGTCCGTGATCACATCCGGGACTCCGAACAAACTTTGGTACATCAAAATGAATAAACTCATAATATAACTGTCATTGTAACCTTAAGCGTGCGGACCCTACGGGTTCGAGAACAATGTAGACATGACCGAGACACGTCTCCGGTCAATAACCAATAGCGGGACCTGGATGCCCATATTGGCTCCTACATATTCTACGAAGATCTTTATCGGTCAGACCGCATAACAACATACGTTGTTCCCTTTGTCATCGGTATGTTACTTGCTGGAGATTCGATCGTTGGTATCCAATACCTAGTTCAATCTCGTTTCCGGCAAGTCTCTTTACTCGTTCCGTAATACATCATCTCACAACTAACTCATTAGTTGCAATGCTTGCAAGGCTTTATGTGATGTGCATTACCGAGAGGGCCCAGAGATACCTCTCCGACAATCGGAGTGACAAATCCTAATCTCGAAATACGCCAACCCAACATGTACCTTTGGAGACACCTGTAGAGCTCCTTTATAATCACCCAGTTACATTGTGGCGTTTGGTAGCACACAAAGTGTTCCTCCGGCAAACGGGAGTTGCATAATCTCATAGTCATAGGAACATGTATAAGTCATGAAGAAAGCAATAGCAACATACTAAACGATCAGGTGCTAAGCTAATGGAATGGGTCATGTCAATCAGATCATTCAACTAATGATGTGATCCCGTTAATCAAATGACAACTCTTTGTCCATGGTTAGGAAACATAACCATCTTTGATTAACGAGCTAGTCAAGTAGAGGCATACTAGTGACACTCTGTTTGTCTATGTATTCACACATGTATTATGTTTCCGGTTAATACAATTCTAGCATGAATAATAAACATTTATCATGAAATAAGGAAATAAATAATAACTTTATTATTGCCTCTAGGGCATATTTCCTTCAGCAGCAAGGGGTGCCGCGGAAGCCTGAGCAGGCCGACCCTGCACGGGAACAACCGGCCAGGGTGGCGGCCCAGCGGCCCGGGACGGTGATGCCTGCTGGATGGCCACCGCGCGGCGCTCGAACGCACGGGCATAATACATGGCCGTCTAGAGGTCCTGGGTCCCTGCAGCTCGAGGTCCACGCGGATATGATCTGGCAGACCACCTATGAAGAGTTCAGCCCGCTGATGAGCCGTCACGCCAGACGCGTGGCATGCCAGAGCCTGAAAGTGGTCGGTGTAGTCCTGCACCGTAGAGGTGAAGGGAAGGCGGCCCAACTCTGCCAACCGGCTCCCACGTACCGGTAGTCCGAATCGAAGGAGGCAGAACTCGCGAAAACGCTCCCATGGGGGCATATGCTGCCCTCGTCCTACTCGAGTGTGTAGTACCACGTCTGTGCGGCACCACGGAGGTGATAAGAGGCGAGCCAGGTGCGGTCCGACGCGAGCGTCTGTTGCCCCCGGAAGAACTGCTCGCACTGGTTGAGCCAGTTGAAGGGGTCCTCGGCACCGTCGTAGGTGGCGAAGGCGAGCTTGGCGAAGCGCGGCGGTGTCTGAGCATGACCGTCGTGAGTGTATGGCTCGGTGGTACGGAGCAGCGAAGAGGATGATGTTGGTCCGGTGTGCACAGGTGGTCCGCAGGAAAGCGGTGGCCCATTGAAGCCAGCGTGGAAACCCGTGGAGCCGGAGGGCCCGTCGTATGGCAGGGAGGGCGCCGGCTGGTCCGCGGCCATGGTGTAGATTGGCGGTGACATCCTGGCCAACCAGGCCGGAAGCTGGGACGGCGAGGGCGGGAACCGCACTTGCTGAATCGGCACGCCCGCCAGCACGGTTGTAGTCAGCCCAGTGCTGGGCGGCGGAGGCGCCGGCAGCGGCAGCTGCTGCTGCCTGGAAACGGCGGAGGTGGCGGGCACGGCGATGGCCACGGCCGGCCATTGTGGCCAGATCGGGGCGGTGGCGGGGGCTGGCTGTAGCTGCAGCGAGGGCTGCAGCGGCCCGACCAGCGTCGCGGTGGCCCCGGGGTGCGGCGGCTGCCAGGGTTGCCAGGGCGGTGGCGGCGATGCCCCGGGTGGCGTGGGTGACGCGGCGAGGGCTGGTGCCGGCCACAACGGCCATTGGGGCGCGGCGGCGGGCGGCGGTTGAAGCGGCCAGTGGTGGTGTAGTGGCCCGGTCGGTGCCGCGGGTGCCGAATACCACGGCAGGGCGGCTGGCCCGGTCGCGGCGGCCGGTGGCCCGTAGGGGCCGGCTAGGTATAGCTGTATCCCCTGGACGGCAGTGACGAGATCATTGAGAACCCCGGTGATCTCCGTCGGGGAGTAGACGGCGGGCGGTGGTGCGGTGGAGGGCGCCGTCATCTGGGTGGTGGTGGCGCCGAAGGATGCGACCAGCGGCACGGACGGGGAGGGCAGCAGCGCGGTGGAGAAGGCCAGCGGCGCGGTGGTGACGGTCGGCAGCGGAAGCGATGAGATGGGCGGCGGCGAAGACGTGATCGAAGCTGAACTACCTGATACCAAGGTGTTAGGAGCTAGGGTTCTGCCGGTTCTAGGGCGGAGATTGTAGGGGAAAAGATGGAGGAAGACGAGGTCGAGGGCGCGTCGGCCGGCGGCTGGGCGCCATCCTTGCGTGGTGGAGAAGAGGCGGCAGCGGTGCAAGAGGCGGCTAGGGTTAGGTCTCCCGGCTCCCTAAGGGAAGCCGAGCAAATACTGATTGCTTCTTGCTTGATTAGATTGATACATCTCCTCTCCTTATATAGAGAGTTTTACTTGACTCCTAAGCAAACGACCCTAATAACGATAAGATAATTGGGCTAAGCCCCTAATAACGATAAGATAACTTGGGCCATAGCCTACTGGGCTAAGCCGCTAATATGCCGGTCATAACACAGCACCCTTCGACAGCTGAGCCGTGGCATGAAGAGTGTTCGGGGCAGATGGCGTGGGTGGGGCGGCGGACGAGCGTGCGCGTGGAGGGTCAGCGGCTCGCCCGTAGGACCCCGGGGGGAGGGGTAGGCAGGTGTCCGAGGAGGCAGATGGGGCGGAGGGGGCGTCGTATCCTGGACGGGATCGATTGCTCCCGTCGAGGTAGCGCAGGGATCGGTGGCGTCTTGATGTGTGAGGGCGGCGTCGAAGGAATGGATCGGCGGCGGCTTGAGGACATGACGGCGGCGGCGAAGGGATTTGGTGTGCGAGTGGTTCTCGCTCGAGGGCACGAGGCCTCGCTCGGTCGTGCGATTTTCTTACGTGCGTGCGATTCGTTTCGCGTTTGTTTTTCACTGGTTTAATTTCGTAGGGTTTTTTTCGTCCGTTTCTCTTCTTGCGTGTGGACACTCCTAGAGGCTTGGCTCCGAGGTTTTCTGTGATTTTCTTCCGTGCGATGGGAGTACATGGGAGGTGGGAACAGAGACGAAAATAAACCAGAGAAAGGTGGGATGAAAAAAAACGTGAAACGAAGACTACCAAGTTGTCTCTTTTTTCTTTGAAATGAGGCAAAAGACTTGCTATTTTCATTGATTAAGAAGAAGAGAATTGCTCGGTTAATTGACGGAAAACCGGGCTAAAACCGACACAAGACAACCCACATGACATGAGCACCATCGGCCAACCTGGCCACCGACATGGAACAAAAGCCACGACGGCACATGCCAACAGATGGCCACACGCGCAAGCAACGGACAGCTCCGACTTTGACGCCGAACAACGCAAGGGAAATATGCAGGACTTGCGCCGACCGTGCCCACTGCAAACGACCGTCGAATGCCTGTCACCGTCACCACATGGACTCGCTCCAACGCAGCTCCGACTTCAAAGCAACCAGCAACCACGGAAGAGCACCTCGGACACGCCGGGAAGAACCGACTACCGAAGACCATGCCGCGACCCAAGCTCCACTCGACGCCATCATCGTTGCCAAACTGAAACCAGCGCCCCGCCTCAGCAAACCGTGCGGCGAAGATGCCGCCCTCACGGCGAAGATGCCGTCATCCACCAGTCTCCCAGTAGTAGCCTGCTCCGAGACGATGCCCCCAAGGAGGAGAAAGACGCGAAGACGCCTCCATGGCCCGATCCAGCGGATCTGAAGTTTCCCTCTGGAGCCAAAGCCATGGGGAGGAGGAGCGCACCTCCACGACGACGCTTCCAAGAAAGATCACGGCACCCGCGGGCGCCGCCGTCGCCGGCTCCGGTGGAGATCGGAGCAAGGATTTCTCCCGGAGATGTGCCGACTGCACGCCACCACCGACCGCCGCCAACCAGTCACCACCCCTGCCGAGGCCGATCTCACTCTGGCCACCGGATCCCATGATCCACCGCGACCAGACACGCACCGCCCCCTGGCCGTAGCCGCCAACCACCACCGTAGCACCGCCGCGACCACCACCACCGCAGCAACCACTATTGCATCGCAAGGAGCAGCAACCAGAATAGAGCACCAACGCGCCAGATCTAGATCGAGCCGCATAAGAACGTTTAAGGTAGTGGAGTATTTCTTTACGGAAGATATATAAGAACGCTTATAGATAACTAAAGTACTGGAGTATTTTTTATGGAGATAAATAGAATCCCCTTCCACGCGAAAAGAAAAGAAAAGGATACCTAAACTAGGGCACATGCCGTTCGGCCACACAGATCAGCTGCGATCTTCACACCTGCCCCCTCCGTCCACAATGACCCACATCGCTGGTTTCGCACCGGCACACTCCATGATCCCCTTGTTGCTAAGTTGAAGTCCCTCCGATTCATAATTATAAGTTTCATAGTTTAGTTCAAATTATAACTATAACCACGACACTTATTATGTATCAGAGGGAGTATGGTGTTTTTCTAATAGAAAATTAGCAAGAACAAAAGCACAAAGCTCGTCTATGTCCAGATCCACGGACAAATCAACAGCTATCCAAACAACAAATGCGAAGTCCATCAATAAGCTAAAACTGCCAAAGTAGACATAACTAGCTTAAGACATAACAGCAGTATCATCTACTACTCCTATAAAAAAAGAGGGACAGATCCAAACAATTACATTCATCTATTAGCAAGATCTAATGGTCCTTAATCCTTCTGTGGTTAACGCTACCAACCACGCATTTAAACTACTAATCGATCGCTAACCCACCCCGCCGTTGAAAAGAAAAACGGTTCGCACGACCTCTCGCCCCGCTCGCACGACCCCTAGTTGCCCCTTCCTCCTCCCTCGTCCCGCCCGCACGACCCCCAGTCCCCAGTCGCCCCCTCCTCCTCCCGCGCCGTTCGCCGCCCCGTTGTTCCTCTCGCAGCCGTTAGCCGTCGGAGCCGCCGCCCGTCACGCGCCGGGGGATCCCCGCCGCAGGTCGCCGCCCTTCGCTGCGGGAGCCGCCGGCAAGTCGCCGCCCATCGCGCTCTTCGCCGTGGGAGAGCCGGAGCCGCCGCCCGTCGCGCACCGGGGGAGAGACGCCGCAGTTCGCCGCCCTTCGCCGCGGAGCCGCCGCCCGTCGCGCGCCTGCCTGTCCTCCTCTGCTGCCGCAGGTACGCCGACGCCTCCCTCCCCCATCGAGCGCGTGGTCGCCGACCTGATTGAGAGGTGGACAAGCCAATATGTTCCCTCCTCCGCTGCTGATGCGCGTCTGCTTCGCCCCGGTCCATGCCGCTGCCCCGACGTTCAGGTGTGCGGAGACGCCATGCCGAATGCACCACTGCGGTCGGCCGACGTGGTTCGATGTAGCTGTTGCCCAACCAGTGCGTCCCCGCCGTCCGGCGACGGCGCGACCGCTGCGGTGGACGCGGTTATGCGTGGCTCACAGAGATCCAAGGCCAATACCAGTTTCCGCCCATGAAACGTATACACCGATTGAGACCACCGTCTAGAGGGTAAGCAGGCGTATCCATGTAGTATTATATTTAGCTTATGATTTGTGATGTATGGTGGCGTGGGATAATGTTGTTCTCCTTGCAAGTAATCTTTGATTTGTGTTTTCTGGCTCTTCCCAGCCCGGTCGTGGGAACGGTGCAGCTTCTTCCTCAATCCTACTTTCCTCAATCTGATCTCTGCAACTTGTGAGGATTCAAATCACTAAAGGAACTAGGAGTACTACTTGTTTTATTATAGGTGTCTTGTAATCTAAGAACTACTGAGCAAGATAATTCAGATGAATCTAATTAAGAATCTTGTATCAACGATGATCAAGGCTGTTTTTATATATGTTTATAGAGAACTTGCGCCAAAGCTATGTGTATTGGACGACCTGCACCAAAGCTGTCCATACAGGACAGATGGTCCTCAGAGTGTGATGTCGATTTTGTAAGTTGTTAAGTTGATTTGGCAAGTCTATATAGTGCGGACGACCTACTCTATCTATTTAATGGGTAAGTTGATTTTGTTCTATTGTCTCACCC
>NC_041382.1:735903267-736048251 GCF_002162155.2 Triticum dicoccoides
GTAAAAAACATCCCAGCCAGACCCCCAAGACGTCGTTTTGCGCCGGATTTTACAAAAGTTAGCGCCGGCACGCCCACCCCACACCCAGCCCGCCGGGGGGCAGCTGGGAATGCCGGCATTAGCTTTTTGCAGGCGCTGCCCCACTTGCCAGCCTCTCTCTCCCCCCTTTTTCTTCTCTAGGCCCACCCACGTGCAGCACACTCCCTCTCTCCTCTCCACGCCCACACTCCCTCTCTCCCTGGTTCTACTCTCCATGTACTACGGGCGGGCGAGGCCGGAGCTCGCCGTGCGTGGCCGGGGCCGTGGTCGGGGCTGGCGAGCAGCCTCGAGTCCGGCTGTTGCGCGAGCTGCTAGACTGCCTCCTGTCAAGAGAAAGCGAAGCATTCATTCGTCAGCAGCAGCAGGCAACAACAACAGCGGACATGTTTCTTCAGAAGTTCAGGTAACCACAGCAGCAGCAGCAGCATGCGGCAGAGGTGAATCGCAACTCGCCGATTCCAAGCGCCAGCTGCGCGGAATGCTCAGAATCGAAGCGGCCGCGTGGCACGCAGGGAGTGAAGCCGCGGCGGCAAGCTCAGGCTCCCGGCGTCCGTGGCCATGGATGTCGCGTGGCGTGGCCTCCTCCGCTCGGCCTCAGTTGTCGGCGTGGCGGGGCCGTGGCCGGAGCAGGCAAGGCCGGGACGAGCGAGGCCGAAGCATAAAACTGCAGACTGTACCTCCTAACATAAAACTGCAGACTGGTTGTCCAAATGATACATAAAACTGTAGACTGTACCTCCTAACATAGATGTAGATGCACTTGGAACTCCAATCCGATGGATTTTGCTTGCTATTACTAAACAAATGATACTATTCTTTATTGTATTGTAGATTATTTTTATTTTTTTTCGAAACGGAGGCAAAAGCTTTGCCTCATCGATTAATTAAGAAGAAGAGAATTGCCCAGTTAATTAAGGGAAAACCGGGCGAAAACCAATACAAACTTAGCACAGATTAACTACTCACGTGACAAGAAACCAACAACCGCACAGGCAACTCCTACCAGACTCTTTGATTACACAACATCCACAAACCATGACATTGTCACTACGCCATGTGAACCCTGACAAGAACACCTCGACAGAAGACATCAAACACCTTCCAACCCACAACGACAACCCAATCCAAAAGGACGGGCCAAGAGACTAAAGATCATCCATCAAGCAGCCAGAGACGCCTTGCCTATGGCGCTACTCTTGCCTTTGCCCCCCTTCTTTTGTTTCCCTCTTATTGGTGTCCCAGTCAGGAGGCAAGCAATCGACCTGCCCAAACCAGGTCTAGCAACATCCACACTAGCGAGCAAGTCACAAAGTTCTTTCGCGAAGAGAGCATCTGGACTTGGAGTGGGTACAACCACACTTGGCTCAATGGTCATGCCACTCACAGGCATCACCTGCTCGATGGTCGCAGGCGAGGGAAGGGCACCACCATCTAAAACTCCATGCTCCAAGACACCGAGAGGTAGGGTGGCTGGCGCCTGACACCCAATGGACTTAGGCGAGCGAGAGATTGCAACATCCAAATCATCAAACCCCTCGGCATCAAGTATCTGGCTAGACTCCAGGGGTGATGATGGCGGTAAAGCCACAATCGAGATCTCGGGAGGGTCTACCTTCGGTTGTTCGACAGATAGAGGCAGAACCGAGCCCCCACACAACTCCCGCAGCTCAGGCATGATCTACAGCACCGGAGTAACAACCACATCATTGTCCAGACCCTCAGAGGCTGACACCGGCAAACATGCTCTAGCACGAGGGGAGAAATGACCATGAAGCTCGGCTCCCTTCTCGACCTCAAAGTTGTCATCAGGCACAACCAAAGGGCACAATACATGAGCAATCTGCAACACAGGCGGCACCGTGGAGAGCTCGCCTAGTGCAGCCTCGACACGCTCCATGAAGCTCTCCATCCGCAGCATCCAACCTTGCATGGAGTCAATGACATCACGCATAGGCTGGACCGTCTCCTCAAGCTGGAAGGAAGCCATACCAAGGAGCTCAGAGCGCAGCAGCTAAGCCTGCCGCTCCAAGGCGGGCCGCACTGGGATATCCGTCGGGGCCACAAAGCCAGCAGGAGCAGCAACGATCGACGCCCACGAATCATGACAAGATGTCTTTGAGAGGGGCAAGGCTTCTTTCTGAACCTTGCGAGGAGCTGGAGCTTGTTGGTGCCTGATGGGGAGGCGTGGCAACGGTGACACAGTAGGGCTTTCCAAGAAGCTGAGGGGACGCCAAGCATTGCGACACTCACGCGCTCGATGACCATTCTCAAGGCACCGAGAACACCTAAAAGGATCTCGGCAAACCGCTGCACGGTGACCAGGAAGGAGGCATCTGCAACATCTACCACGAAGCCAAGCAGGGATAGGACGGGGAGCCAATGCAGGGACTAGTGAGTCTGGGCGTTGCACACTGCGCCGAGGCAAAACCTCCTACCAACCTCCACATGTCCCGCCCGCCCGAGAAGCCGGAACCGAGGATTTGGTAGTCGGCGGCGGCGTCTGCGGAGCCAATTCATCGTCATCCTCGTCTTCTTCTTTGTCGGCAAGGGAGCTCCACGAGACTGATCGCTCCGTGTCCAGACCCAACGCCGTGTCGGCAGGAGTTGAGGACGGCGTCACCTCCATAGTAGCAGAGGATAATGTAGCGCAGCCCGCAGAAGCCGTGGACGTTGCTTCAGCAGTAGCAGTCAGGGGTGACGGCGGGGCTTCCGCAGGGGCCAGGAACGACGTAGCAGCGCCTGCAGTAGTTGGGGACGACGCACCCACAACTGCAGTCGGGGTCGGGATTGACGGCGCGACGCAGGCGGGAGCAGCGTCAGTAGAGCCCAGGGACGGGAGACACCCAGGCCCACCATCCATCAGGCCAAGGTGACGGGGATCTGAAGCAGCACGCGCAGTGTCCTGGGTGGACAACGCGTCGACGCCGGGCGCGGGAGGATGCGCCACCGGACCTGCAGCCACAACCGGCCTCGGCGGGAGTCCAGCACCGGCGCGGGACAAGCGGCCACCAGCTGCAGGGGCAGCCTTGTGTGAGGCAAGAGCAGCCGCGGACATGACGGCGGCAGCAGATGAGGCGGCCGACGGAGTCAGAGAAGAGGACGCAGACGTGAGCGCCATGGGCAGCACCTCGAGAGTCTGGAGGGAAGAAGGAGTGCAGCCAAGAGAGGACGCGGGGGGCAGTCCGGATCTGGTCTCGGCAGTGGAAATGGCGGCCGGATGGAGGAGATCAAGGCGGCGCCGCCAGCGGCGGGCGCGGGGTCGCAGGAGCCATTCCTTGGTGGCATGTATTGCAAATTATCAAGACATTGGTGATCACATTAAACCAACATAGTCAGATTTCTTAGTTATGCTGAAGTAAGTACTGCTGCTGACCTTTTTCTGGGAACAATGTTTTCATTAGCAATATATTTTCACAATGTTGTTCTGTATTTTGTTTTCTTTAACTCGATCATGTTATCACCAAGAAATCAGATTGGTATTACTTGGAAAATATATTGCACAAGAATTCAGAGCATGGATATATAAACCAGAGCATCCCAATATTGATATTACTTGGATTAGTATTTGTCTATTTACCTTCAATTAAAATCTTCTGCATGTTCTGACAAGAATAAAATCCGGTAGACTACTGAATGTACATGTACATATGTACTTCAATAAAAATATGTACTGCTAATTCTGTTGGCATAGCATAAATTTGCTTTTGTCATCTATAAAATCATTACTGACACTTTGTGAATGTCAACACAAGTTAAGATGTCTTCACTAAGCAGATGGGGTCTATATATAATTCTGCATCTTGATTGTCTGATTATTGGAGCATTACACATGACATTGTCTGGTTTGTATATCTTGTGAGAGCAGAAGAGTAGCTCCAATCAACTAAGAACCATACCAGGTGGATGGTGCAAGTTGTTGTGAAACGGACATATGGTAGTTACCCTGGGGAAAGTTGTTTGTTTTGATAGAAGAACTAAGGGAAAAGGATCCATTTCTGAAAAAACAAAGCCATTGGTTCGCAATACTGGGTTCATATCCAAGATTCAGCAGGAAAATAAGGTTAACTTGTTATCTACCTACTGTCTATCTATTCATATTGGATGTTGACTTCTCATTCAACCATCCTAGCAGCAGTTTCGTTGTTTCTTAATATAGGCCTCTGATGTGGATATATTGGTAATCATTCTTCACATGTTATGACTGAAGTTTGAACTCCACGTTGTATTGCCATGATTTACATTCAAAAATGAACGTAATTATTGCCTACCATTTGTCCAAAATTGGAAGTATATACAGAAGATCAGAAATCATGGCATGGTTCCTTGCCTGCTTATTGTGTACTTATTTTTGACAATCTGATGTTTTTAAACCAACAGAGAATGTGAGAGAAAATATGTTGCTCAATACCGGTGAGGGTAGTACACTATATATTTTTCTCGATATTGAAGCATCAGATCCTTCTTGTTCTATGCAACAACTAAGACTATTTTTCGCCACTACAGCCGTGTAACTTCAACCAATACATATGTTGCTTTGCAACACATAATGACCATCCTATGTTTGCTGCGGGTGGTCGCCTTCATGGTTGGAGTGAGCAGCTTGGCCTGGTACCATGCGCAACAGTCCCACGAAATCTACCATCGCCTTCATGGCTGCCAGAGCCGGTGTAGTGTGCCGAAGATGTCGTCAATGGTGGCGACACAAATGGAGAGCGAACACTAAAGAGAAGATTGCCGTTGAGGTTGTTGTGCAGGATTGCTCTGATTATTGATCAAGGGAGCATTGGTTTGATTTAAAAGGAGATTAGTAGCTTATTTTGTTCACACATGTTTAAGAGGGGACCAAGAAATTTTCTTGCTAAGCTTATAACAGGGTTGCACGTGCAGGCATCTGCCATGAAGAAATATAACTACAAACAAAGTGTTTTTGATTAGGAGTAGATATATCTTCTAAAGGAGTTTTAGCCTTATAACAGGGTTGCACGTGCAGGCATCTGCCATGAAGAAATATAACTACAAACAAAGTGTTTTTGATTAGGAGTAGATATATCTTCTAAAGGAGTTTTAGCCAAGACATGTGTTGCACGTGCAAGCTTACTAGTACTGTATAATACGCTACGCTAGACAGGAACAAGTAGCTAGCACAAAAGTTCACCATGAAACATTACAAAAATATAAGTAGCAGATAAGTTAACTGAAGGGACAAAGTGCATGACTTAATTTTCACAAAGTGAACATGCTAACCCATCTTCAAAAAGCGTCTTCCTCAAGTTTCATCCGAGGAGTACATGGATTTAATTCATGTTCGTAAGGGTCTGCAGATCCCTTCAGCTCTATAACATGCTGGCTTTCAACAAGAAGGGACCAAGCAACAGTTATCTCCACTTCACATCCACCAATGGAACAGCTTTCTTGACTCACGTTGCTGGATTTGGGTATGAAGGCAACACTTCCACTGATTTCTCCACATGCTGACAAGGCCTTTATAAAAATGGTAAGCCTACCCATTGATTTTACAGAAACAACTTGCCTTGACAGCTCTAGATTACCCTCTTCATCAATGGGCATTTTTCCAGCTTGTGAATCAAGCAACAAAATGGCTTCAGTTTTGTCCTCAAGAAGTGCATAACAAACAATGCCATTTTCACAAGGCAATGAGCCATGTACTACACTGACACTGAGGATAGTGGCTTGGACTGATTGTTCAAGATGCTGACACTGTAACTCTATTGTGCAAAGGCCCTTAAGGAGAAGTGTATCACGACGATCACCATAATTATCACCATGAGAAGGGAAGGCTTTACTGATCAGTACTCTATCTTTGGACCTTACTGTGCCCTTTAGCTTTAGATCAGCTTCAATTGTAACAGTGTCCCCAGACATAATTGCACGAGACGGGCCAGTCAAGTGCAAAAAGGGATTCTGCAAGTATTATTAGCTTGTCAACAAGGCTGCAGGCAGCAAGAAATAGAAGAAAAGGAAAGTACCATTGCGTACCTCTTTCGTAAGGATTTGGCAGTCATCCCTAGTGCGAAGGAAGAGAAGGTTGCGACGGTAGTCCACCATGTCTCGGGCAGCGACCACGCCGTATACCTCCAGAGGCCACTCAAGGGCGAAGCCTTCGGTTTCTGTGACATTGATGGAGTAGATCTGCATGGTCCTCAAGAATCTAGCACCCATTGGAGTTTGGCCAGAGTGGCCTGGCATGTAGTGGGTGAAGTGCATGGAGCTGAATATTGCTGCACACAACCAAGTATGTATTAGAAATCTAACGAGAACTAACTTAAGAGCTCACAAATTAATTTTACAGTCCATTCAAGTTTGTTAAATCAACAAGAACAAATATTAATCAATATGGTAACATAACAAGTAAATCGCTACACTTACAGGACGGATTAGCTTGCTTGAGATATGCAGCAAGTACAAGAAGAAAATAAAACTAATTTAAGTATCGCTAGCAGGCATCATTGTTTTACTCTACATCAACATTTTCTATTTTCTATTTTTCAGCAACAAATAATTGAATTTGAATGTCACAAGGGAAACATGCATCGACCCTCCATTTACCTCTAGGTTATCTACCGTTCATATGACGAGAATGCAACCCAGTATTATTCTCATATGCACCCTCCATTTACCTAAGTTTTCTACCATTCATATGGCGAGACTTATTTTCAAAATATTCTAATTTTATTTTCAATAATTTCATTGCTATAAATTCTCGCAGCAACATGGTGGGTGTTATCTAGTTTCATATGAGTTTCGTGTATTATTATACCACATGCAAATGAACTACGAGAATTAAATCTACATCTACGTCATGCACACACACACATATATAAAGAGAGAATTTTCTATCAATAGTTACCATGGAACTCATTTAAGGTATCGACATTGTAGAAGGAAAAAAAATACTATAACAATAGGGCTATAACGTAAGATGATCTAACGATGCGATGGAAAAATACGGTTTTATGTGCCCTGCACAAAATAAACAAATGGTTGAGTTCCTATACATGTTGCAGCAAGCTGAAATGTTCTTTTTTTACCGAAGAGGAAGCAAAGAGTCTTATTTTCCCAATCTTTGTGCTGGATATCATTGGAATGATGTTCCAGTATTTGTTCCATATTTTTTGAGATGTTAAACAGTTAAAAACTTAAAACCTTAACGAACCTTAACAAGTTCCCACAGACAACATCAATACATCCAATTTTGCCTATATATAATTCCTACGCAATGCATTTGTACCTTACTAGTACTAGGTAGAAAAAGAAGAGCAAACTAACTGAAGTATTGCTAGCACACATGCATGTTTACTCACTTGGGTCTTCAAAGCTGCGACCCTTGCTGTATATACTTTCCCAGCATCTACGATGGGCAGCGAAATAATACTCCTCGGCCTTCTTCTCCTCCTCATACTCGTCCACGTCCCCATCCTCATCCACATCCCCATCTTCATCCACATCCACAGCCCCCGCCTCTTTGGGGACATCTTCCTTTATAGATTTCATTGCCACTGACAATTCTGGCACCCAATTACCAAGCCTGTTGATAACTGCAGAGATGAACTTCAATGTGGAGCAGCAGCGTACGAAGGACTCACAGGAAAACATGCATATCGCTAGAAATTTCGATTCTGTTGAGGCTAGCTGGCGCATGTCGTCCCACAGGTCATCGAAGTGCCCCGCGAGTACACCATATTTGAAGCTGCCACCGCCGCCAATATTGCTCTGCATCAGCACCAATTTGCTCTCGTCGCCGGCTCTCGCTGGCCGGATTATGCCCTTTGCTTCAGACCCTTCCATCTTCCGAGTCTCAGAATCGGCAAGATGGGTGATCTTTTCCGACAACTGGAGCATATCCGATTTCAAGTCCAACAGATTATCGTGATCCGCCGAGTTCTCCCCGGCATGGATCCGGCGTATACTCTCAAGCACGAAGATTGCAGCCTCATAGAGCTCCTCTCTTAAGCACGAATACTCGCCACTGCTTGCCTCGGAAATCCCTGCGGTCGCCATCTCACCGTCCGTCCTTTCTTCTCCACACCGCCGCCGCCGCCGCTTTTTTTTTTAGTGGAAGGTGAGGCAAAGGTAAAACCTAGGGTTTTGCAGATACGGTTCAAAGGGGCGAGTGCTCATTATATAGTCTCTCAGGCTCAGCCCGGCCGAGTAGATCGAGAATTCTAGACGCGCCGCACCTCATAGCCAGCATACAACACCGGGACCGAGAACGCCTCTTTGGCGGAGATATAAGTCCGTTTTCCCCTCTAAACTATTCCGGTTCCGATTCTTCAAAATAATAATAATAAAAAACTTCCGGTTTGGCCGCTTCTCGCCTTAATCTATCTTTGGCGGAAAAGCTATTGGCGAACGGTCGCTGGGGTGAGATTCCAGTGAACGTACCCAGAGCCATCTGATTTGGATCGAATGGTGGCAGTAAAAAATCCCCTAAAATTAAACAAACTATCGTGACAGTTTTGTAAAATGTCACCCCCACCACATAAACAGCCAATCCAGTGTTCGCAGTTGCCGGCCCTGCTGCCGAACAGCGATTTGCGTCCAACTTGTGCGCATCTAGCCCCCCAATATAAGGATAACTTCAACACCTTGCATCAATAGGACACGTCGAATATCCACAAACTCATATGAACGTGTTCGCACACAACAAAGGTCGCCCATCCAGCCGTAATCATCAAATCAGGACATCAAAAGTGGGCCAAATGGATCCGGATGTGCTTGATTTGAGGGTTATCCCTTGAGACTAAGGATAGCCACTTTTAAAGTGGTTGCCATGTGTTTGGTTAATGATTTTGGATGACTGGGGATAGCTTGATTCAAAGAATATTCACTCAAAAAGGGGTTGAAAGGAGTAGCGAAAAGCTGGCGGATACGGGCAAGCCTCGGACGAAGCGGTGCACATTGTCTCACCTTGCCCTGATGCTGCATATCTCACCCCTCTCCATCTCTCTTGCATCCAACGGTGGCGGTCGCCGCACAAGCCAGTGAACACCATGGCTATGGGTGCCAGCGTCCAGCTGGCTAGCGTGTGTCATGAGCGAAGAAAGGGAGCACATGTGGCTCAACTGGTTGAGGGAGCCGGGGGCAGCGGCGAGGGGCGCAATTGCGGGGGTGTTGAGGGGCATGGTTATGCGGCGGACTTTGGGGACGAAGGCGAGTGAAGTAGGCGGACATTAGGTAGAGGACTTGTTACTCCGAACTCCCAGAACGAATCTAGGCTCTAATGGTCCTGAACTTGGAGGAACGAGTATGAATGCGAAACTTATAATGGACAGTTGGAAGCACCCCACAGTTAAAATATTTCAAAAAGTTGTGCCCGAGGTTATGGGCGACCCGGAAATTTATAATGCTAGGCGTAGAACAACGTCGACTAATAACTAAAACTTGCTTAACCATGTTTGTAACCATGATTGTCTCTTCTTGTGGGACTGCAAGCAAGTAAAGGACACCATGGGATTATGAATGACTCATAGGCAGGTGTTCAGGATCACTTCTTGATCAACTAGTTGCACAACTGCTTGCTGCAACCTCAACACTTAACCATATCTTACCTCTAAGTAAGGTTAGTTTTGTTGGGAAACGTAGTAGAAAACAAAAAATATCATCCGACGATCACCCAGGAATAATATGAAGATGCATATAAGGTTTGGATCAACGAGCATTACCGACTTTGGAGTGCAGCGGAAGTAGATGAGTCGGTGTATATCGTACTTGGAGTCCCTCGTACCGTAGATGAACGATCCGTCGAACACAAGATCGAAAACAAGACCTCTCTACTTGGTTGCAAGCGTACGGTCTTCACGATCCAGCAGTGCTTCGTCGTCAAGAGCTAATCATCACCGGAGAATTAGAGGAAGGAGATTAGAACCACACCGGGCTTCTTATTATGAGGATTAGAGGAACTAGGTCTAGCACTAATTAGATCAAATAGGATCAACTAGAATTAGAACTAGATGAACTAGAGGAGGCTCCAAAACTCGTGTCTCCAAAGGGCCAAAGTCCTCAAGTATATATAGGTTAAAGGGAGGGGAGAGGCGGCGCCACAAGGGGTGGAACCCCCCCCCCCTTCACTACAAAAAAAGACACATCCATGACATTTTGGGCTGAACGATTTTTTTCCTGTCATGCTTATGACACTTCTATGACGATAATTGTGACAAAACCCGGTATCATCATAGATGTGGTGGGCTCCTACTTCTATGACAAAAAATCATGACAGAAAATGGGATTTTCGTCCTGGGCGGGCCGGAGATGCAGCTCCATGACATTCTTTGGGCCGTCCATGACGGAAAAAACCATGGTAGAAGTGAGGGCGAGGAAAATATCGGGGAGTTGCCGGTTACGGTGGGTGGTCGGGGCCGAGCGATGCGCGTTTCTCTCATACATGTACGCGCATGAGTGCGAGGCGTTGGGCTCTAACTGAACCCGAGCGAGGCGTTCGCCTACTGAACCCGAGCGATTGCACTGCAGGCTACGCGTTACTGGACCCGAGCGATCGATCGATCCCTGGTTGTTAACTGAACCCGATCGAGCGATTCCTTCGCTATTGCTGCTAACCGAAGCCGATCGAACCTGCTGCCTCTTGATGGATAATGAGCGTTGTTGGGGGGTTGGATGAACAGGACCCCGTGGTAGTAGAGGTCGTCGTCCCTGGATGAACAGGGCCCCGTGGTAGTAGAGGCCGTCGTCCCTGGATGAACAGGACCCCGATCGAGCCGGTTGGGGGTGGATGAACAGAACCCCGTGGAGGGCTGGACGAACAGCAGCCGGTGGAGGGCTAGTTGAACAGTAGCCGGTGGGGGGCTGGATGAATAGTAGCGCGTGAGGGGTGGTTGAACAGGACCCCGTGGAGAGGGCTGGTTGAACAGTAGCCAATGGAAGAGCGGTGTAGGCTGGATGAACAGGAGCATGTGGATGAACAGTAGCTGGTGGAGGCAGGAGGGAGACGCCGTGGATGAACAGTCGCAGGTGGAGGCTGGAGGAGGTCGACGGTGGATGAATAGTAACCCGTGGAGGCTGGAGCAAGGCAGTAGATGGTGGATGAACAGTAACCCATGGAGTCCCGTTTTACGGTACGCCACAACCGTACCGATGAACAGGACCCCCGTTTCGACCGTAGGAGGTCAAAGAGAAGTCCGTTTTCTCCATTTTGGTATACGCCACACCCCTCCCGATCAACAGGACCCCGTTTCGATCATAGACACTTGAACACAAGTCCATTTCCTCCATTTTGCGGTATGCCAGACCCCTCCCGGTGAACAGGATCCGTTTCGATCGTAGGCGGTCAAACACAAGGCCGTTTCCACCGTTCTATGGTACGCCAGGCCTCGTTTCGGTTGTTCCATCCAAGCCGATTTGCTCCGATGAACACGACGCATTCCGTTGCATCCCGATGAACACGATGACACAATTTCTTCGTTCTGACCCAGCCGGTTGGCTGCCGATGAACATGACGCCATCGCTGCCTCTCCATGTACACGAGCCCTAGCTGTACGTATGCGTGAGTAGGCGTTCAAGACCCCGCTCGTATGTACGTATGTGGCCATATTTACTTTCTTGCACCCTGGATGTACGTACGCGTACACGATATTAACGGGACTGCATGGCATGCTACGTGCGCGCCTCTACTACGACACCTGCCCTTCCTTACTCGGCCAGGGTTCATCGTTGCAGCCTGCAGACAGACCGATCGTATGTACGTACACGTTCGCGACCAGAATGACAACGCTACGTACGCTTCGACCAGGTGGGTCCCGACTGTTAGGGAGATAAGGAGGCACTTCCTTGCGTGCAAACATATAGTTGGTGGGTCCCAGCTGTCAGGGGGAGAATCATATTTTTTGCCCGTAATATGGACGCACTTCCTTGCGTGCGAAGATGTAGCTACGTACGTACGCTTCGACCAGGTGGGTCCCGACTGTCAGGGAGATAAGGAGGCACTTCCTTGCGTGCAAAAATATAGTTGGTGGGTCCTAGCTGTCAGGGGGAGAATCATATTTTTTGCCCGTAATATGGACGCACTTCCTTGCGTGCGAAGATATAGCTGGTGGGTCCTAGCAGTCAGGAGGAAATATTTTTTTCGTGAAATAAGGTGGCCCGTCCGTTGGGTCCCTGCTGTCAGGTGGAGTAATAATTATTTTACACGTAATAAGGTTATACTTCCTTGCTGCAGCCGTGGACTCAGCTGTCAGCCTCTCCACGTACAGCACTCTTCCGATGGAAGTCGTTCCTTGACCACATTGACCATGCCGCGCCGAGAGCACCAAGGCGGTGGACGACGGCGAGGCCTAGGAAGGGGACAACACGGAGCCAGGGAAGACGCGGCAGTGGATGCCCACGCGGAGAGGAGTACGAGGGTTGATTGGTTCGGCTGCGGTGTGAGACTGCCGTCGCTGCAGAATAACAGGGGTTGTGGGTGAGTAGAGGGATGGTCTGACCAGATGTTGGAGTAGGGTGGGCGGTCAGGCCTCCACGGCAGCACAGCCGGCCACGGGAGGCAGGAGCAGGCGGCACGACCGGCGCTAGTTTGGGCGGCTGGAGCAAGAAGACCAGAGGTTGAAGAAGCACTACGGCCGTTGGATGGACATCGTACAGTCATTGGAGCTAGAATCATTCATATTGACTAAGTTGACAAAGCCCTCCGTCCGCGTCAACTTCGTAGGCCCACAAGTCAGCCTCCCACTATGGTGGGTCCCAGCTAGCAGGGGGAGTATTCATTTTTTTTGTGCGTAATAAGGAGGCACTTCCTTATGTGTGAAGATATAGCTGGTAGGTCTGAGCTGTCATCGGGGGAACGTTTTTTTTCGTGAAATACATAGGCCCTTCCGATGGCACTACAAGAAATATGTCAACTTGTGACCCTCACTATTGGTCGCTAAAAGGTCATAGTTTTTCATTCGTGACATTTTTATGACCAAAAACAGAAGGTCAAAAGCTAGCGGTCGTAAATTGAAATTAACGACCTTCTATGTGAGAAGGTTGTAGACGTTTTTGACCAAAACAGAAGATCGTTGAACCCATGACCTTTTGTTTTGGTCACTGGCTATCTGCCCAGGCCACGTCGGATCCGACGTGGCAATCTGACGTGGCAATCTGACGTGGCAAAATTGCGACCAATTGAAAAGGTCAAAAATTAGAATCAGCCCGGTCCAATTGAGTGTTTATATGGGCCGAGCCCATTAATTCAACCCATTTGTTGTTTTTTTCTTTCAATTTGGGTAAGCTACACGGGCCAGGCCCTATAAAATTCGGCCTTTTTATTTCTGGGTTGTGGCCCTTTTCTTCCTTTTCAAATGGGTCCCAATTGTCAGGTTCTGATAAGCGGGTCCCAAATGTCAGATTCTGGTTTGTGGGTCTTTGTTGTCATGGCCATGTTCCTCATATTTCAATATGCCAATAATTAAACAACCAATATTTAAATCAAAATAGACAAAAAAAAAGGTGTAATACTTCAAATAACAAGAAGCAACAATCTGTTACATCAACACATACAAATGCGATCACAGTATAACAAGCTCTACAGGTGTACAATATGTCCAAGTAGAAGACTTCTTTTATGATGTGCCAGCTCCGATGCAGCAGATCTTCACCAGCTTGTCCGCTTAACCTGGGATCACAGAAAGTGGATCTTTAGGGGACTGTCAAACAAGAAGTGAAAACTATTACTTAGAACAGACATTGTTTCTCTTTTTTTTGATCGGTTAGATCAGACATAGTTAAGACATTTCTGAGTCAACAGAAGTAATGAAGATTCAGATCCTAGTGTGGAAAAGGGTTGACATGACAGACACATACAAAGCCAGGTTCTAACAAAGCTGCCCCAATAAATTCAGTAAACAGTCAGATATTGGCAACTTCATAGCATCAGCTAACTTGAGGTGGCAAAAATAAAATAAACTATGTGCCTTTTATTGCAGACTACGGGTAATGCAGATGATCTACTGCATGTAAGGAGAATATCACAACAATCAGCGATTCACCGGCTATAGGAGCAATCAGTAAAACAAAACGTAATCCTAGTAGAACAAATTTATGACATCAATGAATACGAGTCAGGTTACCAAATCAAACCAGGGACCAGATCAGCAAAGTCAATGGATCCTAATTGAACTCTAAGATCTGAAGACAGTATCTCCATGAAACTTGAGAAAGGCCAACTACAACATGAAACCACACTACTTACATGATGGATGTGATACCAGACAACAAACTAAGTAAAAATTGATGCATGGATCAGGGAGGCGCTCACCAGATCTCGAGAACTGAGGGAGATCTTGACAAGCACACTGCCGCAGAGAGGAAACAGAGAGAAGCTGCGTGCCTACAAGTTGTGTGCAGAGAGAAGGCTGCAGCTCCTTATATACCCCTCTCCACAGTACCCACACCATGCTGGATCTATCCCCCACTAGCTTATACATCAGAGCTGGCACATCGGTGTATAAAAGAAGCCAAGTTCGTGCTTCAATTTGTTCCAATACGGATCAGCATCAAGGGCTTCATTACTCCTTGAACTAGCTCTGATGAGCTTGAACTATGCTTCTTCCGACTTCTTCGTCTTGATGCTCGCGACAAAACATGAAACACCAGCATCTGCACGTTATAGAACAAAATGGTTAGGTACAAAATAAAAGCAAATCTAACAGCATATATCTAACAGTAGATACAAAATAATGAAGGCCAATCCGTGTGCATATATACTAGCGTGCATATATACCAGCAGAACACATAAACCCATCCATCAAAATCTTGTTTCTGAACATTGGCATCAAATCAACACAAACGTTGAATTAACGTGCACAAAAGGAAAGAGCTAATACAGGGCAGGTATATGGGTATCAAAACAAACAAGAAAGAAACTACAATCTATTTTAAGTACTTCAGGTTTGAGTCATTTTTATACTACAATCAATACATAACAGCCAACATTTCAATCCATGGACACCACATGACAGAAAAGGTACTAAGGTACTTGCTACTTAAAACCACAGCAAGGTACAGAGCACATGCAGGCCAACAATAAATTGGTACCAAATCCAAAAATCACAGTATGAAATGAAGTTAATGAGAAATTTTAGAATAAATTTAACAATTGATAGTGATGTTTGCATACACGCCCAAATTCCGATGGCCAATGCATCAGTACATTAAACACTAAGCATGGTACATAGTAAAGGTTTATAACAACCAGAACTGAAAGCATTCACTCCATCAAGCATATCTACAATGATGCAGCACACAAGAAAAGAGAGATACACAATGGAGTAGCAACGACATAACAATAATCTCTTAACAAACAACACGAATATGAATAAATCACATAACTAAGTACAACCAAGTATCTTCCATCAAAAGTATCCCAGCTGAGAGCGAACATGTATTCGACATTTCTGCCATTTCAATACATGCACGACAAAGAGTGGCGCTCTGTTCTTACCACGCACAAGCAAGAGATGACCCCAGATGACGCACTGATTTTCCAGGTCGCACGCAAGGCTCAACCAACTCCGCGGTATGGACGATGCCCCCTCCTTGCTCCGTCCGGACGGCGGGGTGCAGACTCGGAAGCCCTGCACATTGCAACTTGCGTTAATGCAGCAGCAATACAAGGAACTGATATCAAGCAGAGCACAAATTGAGAGAAAGTTTCGGTCCAGGAGCTGACCTTCCAAGGGAGCATCATGGTGCGTCGTGGTGCCTTCATCTGGAATCACATGTCGGGTTCTGGGCTGCTGCTTTGCTTCCCCATATAGCACACCAGGTTCTCCTAAGATAGCGAACTGAAAACACAAAACATTGATTAGGGAGTTGGTACATAAGAAAAGGAATTCATGCACGAATGGCATATACAACTAAAAAAGCAGGCATCACATATTATTAGAATTGCATATTAGATGGCTGCAAGGTAAGTGTTTCTTCATATAAAGTAACTATAATTAGCACCCAACAGCTAGATATCATATGGTGGAGAAACTAGTTTCAGCTTATCCAGAAATACCAGCGTTGTGCACACCAGGATAAAATCAAAGAATCCAAGAACAAGACACTTTGAGCAAGCAACTGATGTAGTAACAAGCTTTGATGGTGCTAAATGCAACAGGTTTGCATAACCTGATTCACAAGGCTTCGAGTAAATCGAGTGCCCAGATTAGTGGACGAGGATATAAAAAAATAGACTGATATATTTTAGGACAAACAACCACAACCTGAAATAAGCCTGCAAAAGACAGCATGTACACTTGGATTTATGGTTGTACACATGTATGTACAGATGTAGAACCAGTTAAAACAGTGTACAAGAGTTGATGATCCTAAGATCCTACCTACCCAGCACTCAAATGCAAAACTTTTAGTAGTAACCGCTAAATATACATGTTACGAGGGGTGATAAACAATTGCACAGCAAAAGCATCATCCTCCATGTTTCCATGAAAATTCTTCCCCGAGATTAACTACTAACAACAAGAAATAGGGGAGTTGATGATCCTATTATCCTACAGACCGAACACTCAGATGCATAACTAACAGTCACACAACGTTCAAAGGGGGTGATGCTACCAGCCGTGAAGGGAACATAACTTGACCCCTGGGTAATCAATTATAATTCTAGTAATAAAACATGCAGAAATACCAGCCGCTCACTTGCAGCCACAATTATGTTGTCTATGGAATCCTCAGCAATCCCTGGTTGCAAAATGGAAAATATTCATATGGTATATTTGTCAAGACCAGAGTGAGGACAGGCATTAGCAAATTAATACTTAGAAGATCGCATTCTTTAAAAATTGTGTCACAACAGTTTAGCAATAATAAGAATGGCGCAACCTGCCTTCTGGTCTTGGCTAGATGCCAAATTCAGGATGTCTAATATACTGGACAGCAAACACAAAGTAGCAGCCCAACAAGTAATCTAACAGAGGGTGAGCTGGGTCTAGTACTCTGCAAAGCACACATGATCCCGGCCTCCCAGGTGCCCATGTGACTTGCTGCATGGGCCTCCCATTCCATTGAAAAACAAGACAGTAATACTAGGGTCTTCAATTTCGATACTACTTCTGTACTCAAAGGTGGAAGCTCCTTCTAGTTCCTGTAATATAAAACAGAAAGAAGCATTGCATTCCTTGAAGAGGGGTGCTCACATGTCATGTCCACTACAGTATCAGTAAAATCAGTTGAGTGCTGAGAATATACAATTGGAGACTAATAAACCCCAGTGTGATGTTAAGATTTCCCATTAATAATAAGTACAGGGACTCACACCATTTTTGGTAATAATACCAGGCCAAGCAACGAACAAACTGCTCAATTTAACTATGTTCCCAACATGCGTGCACTTCGCCCAGCCTTTTCAGTCTTCTTTCTAGTAGCAGTACTAAATCAATCATCTCACGATCCAATAAAACGTCTAGAAAAATCTATTGATCTACCCGCGTATGCTGGTAAATCTGTACGTACGACTGATGAACAACGAACATATATCTCATATATATACAACAACTGAATCGACTGAACATCCGTCAGGAAGAAATCGACTGAACCGCGGTACCTTCGAGCAGGAGGTCGGGGGCGAGTTCCCCCATGCCGCCGTCCGGCAGGGGCGACTGCGTCGGGGCTGGCGACTGGGCAGGATGGGCGGGGGCGGCCCGAGGAAGCCGGGCACGACAGGCGGGGCCAGCTGCTGCTACTGCGCGGGGCGCGCCGCGGGGCCCTCCCTGCTGAGCTCGGCGACGTAGCGGCCCCGCGCGACGCGCCGGAGCCGCGTGCGGACGATGCAGGCGGACGCCCGGGCTGCCATCGCCGGATCAGCGCACAGGCGGACGCTGGGGGCGAGGCACCCGGCGCCGATGCCCGTCGTCGCCATCTGCAGGACCCGCAGAAAACAGAAGGAGGCGGGCGGAGGAGGTTGGGACGGAAGGTGGATCGCCCCGCTCGGGGCGCGCCTCGGCTCTCTCGAAGCCTCTCGCTACTGGGGAAGGAGCACGGGCGGCGGGAGTGCTGCTGCGGGCATGGATGGATGGTTGGATCGATGGAGGCTGGTGGTTGCAGGTGGCCTCGTTCCCGACGAGATCGAGCGGGGATGTGGCCATCGACATGCGGTTTGGTTGGATGAGGGAAGGGGAGGGGTGAGAGGAGTAGGGCGTGAGGGAGGCCATGGACGGCGGCCAGCTCCGCCGGAGGGAGGTGCCAGCGGCGATCTGGAAGGGAGGAGGCAGCTCTCTCTCTCTCCCTCGGGCGAGACAGCGAGGAGATTGGGGGGGGGGCGATGGAAAATGACCAGCTAGGGTTTCGGGGTTGGTGTGGAAGGGTTGAGGACAGCCATTGGATCCACGAGCATCCGACAACGTATGATGCACGATCCGCGTGAAATGTCTACGGACCAATCAGAATGCAGTATGATGCTATGATCATCTAAATTGGTCATCGTTGTCTAAAAATAATGTGTTAAAATCATGTCAGCTATTTTATGACCTGAGAAATTCAAAAAGAAAATAGAAAACCTTCTCATTGTGTCACCAAAATGTGAATGAGTTTTTAGAAAAAATAACAAACATGAAAAAAGATAAATATCTTCAAAAAGGTGTAGTGAGAAATGAGTTTTTTGGCAAAAAAACATTTTTTATTTTTCGAGTGTCCAAAATGAGTTCTTTTGTGAAGGACCTATAATATATTTGTTGCAAAATTGGACCAAATCAATTTTCTAAAATACTAGGACATATTTAATGCACAATTGACCAAATGGTTGGGTGTAAAAAGTTTTGATCCACCTCTCGTGAAAAAGACAATTTTTTGCCGATTGAGTTGGAAGCGGGTCAAATTTGAACTATAGCTGCCTTCTAGTTTGCTCTTTATTTTTTTCAAAAATCATTTCTAGGTACATAAGTATCTATTTTATCAGAGAAACACCAAAAAATTTCCAAGATTCAACCACTAGCTAGGAACGGTCATTCCCGCCGTTTTGACCGCATTTTCAAACGGGCATAAAAAATTCAAAAAAAAAATCAAAAAATTGGGAAACCTTCGCATTGTGTCATTATATGTGGCCAAGTTCCCAGGAAAAATATTAAACTTGTAATACGGCAATTATTTTAAAAATGTATTCTCAGAAACGAGCTATCACGTGTGGAGATCAATGGCTTTCAAGCCAAATGATCAATCTTATGGCCACATTCATGGCATAGTTTGCTCAAATGATCTCATATTGTGCACAAGGGTGCATATTGGAATGGCAAACAATGTTGCCTAAGGAAGTTTTCATTTTCTTTGGACGAAAAAACCATTTTCCATTTTTCGAGTGCCCAAAAGGAGGTTTTTTTGTGAAGGACATCCAAAATAATTGTTGCAAAATTGGACCAAATCATGTTTCTAAAATACTA
Organism: Triticum dicoccoides; assembly: GCF_002162155.2. Lineage (NCBI taxonomy): Eukaryota > Viridiplantae > Streptophyta > Magnoliopsida > Poales > Poaceae > Triticum > Triticum dicoccoides. The sequence continues at coordinate 735,922,695 of NC_041382.1, forward strand.
GGACATATTTAATGCACAATTGACAAAATGGTTGGGTGTAAAAGTTTTGATCCACCTCTCGTGAAAAAGACAAATTTTCGCCGATTCACTTGGAAGCGGGTCAAATTTGAACTGCAACTGCCTCATAGTTTGCTATTTATTTTTTCCAAAAATCACTTCTAGTTACATAAGTACCTATTTAATCAGAAATACATGGTTTGGTGGCGATACGTCGAAGTTTGGGCAGTGGCCGAGGGCCCCAACTCTAGAGCGCGTAAACTCGCATGCCCGCCGTGTGGTCACCGTGTGACCGTGGCGTTGCCACGTGTTCTGGGCAGCCTAGGCATGTCTAGTGGGTTGGGAACTCCCCAGGTAGGTGCTAGGAAAAAAATTACAACATAAGATTCTCACGAGGAGACCGATCGATGCTCAAACATGAATTAGCAGCCAAGTGTTTGATTAGCGGTACAGGAAATGTACATGGCTAATGGGCGTGTGATTTGGCTGAGGATGATCAGTTACTAAGAAGACCGTCTTCACAAATTTTCAGCTCAAAAGGAGGAGCCTAGGTGGTACTTGCTTTGCAAAGTACTACATTAGACATAAATACGAATGTTCAAGCTGGGCTCAAAATAATGAATGGATTGAGCTGGCATTTGGTGGAGGATGGTTATTTGGGCATAGAAAAGCACTGTAGAAAATGGATACTATTTGGACATGCCAAAGTGGTACTTCCTTCACAAACTATTGTTCTGAACAGAATAGGAAAATGAATATTTTTGAATTAATTCTGAACTAGGCAAGGAAGGTTTTTTACATATTTGACGAATATATGACCCAACGAATTTATGAGAGTTTTTTGGGAATTTTGGGAATGATAGAAATATAGGTTGCTTCACAACCTAGGGCAAAAACTGCCACATGGACATGACACATAGGCAAAACTGATGAGGTGACGCCTAGTCATAGCAACCCACCACAATTTACAAGGCTATGACCATCTATATTGGTCGTTAACAACTAGAAATAAGGCAGCGGACTAGCGTTGTTTGCTTTATGACCATTTCGTGTAAGGAAATTACGACCTTTCTGACCAAAATGGTCGCAATGGTTTAGGGTTTGGAGCCCCCCGAACAGCTTTTGACCAATTGGTCTCAAATGGTCATAGATCTATGACCAATTCTTCCAAGGTCACTGACAGAAGGTCACTAGTTGACATATTTCTTGTAGTGTGGGTCCCAGCTGTCAGGTGGAGGAATCATTATTTTGCGGTTAATAAGGAGGCATTTCCCTGCGTGCGGCCGTGGACCCAGCTGTCAGCCTCTCCACGTACAGTCCTCTTCCGATAGATGTCGTTCGTTGACCACGCCACGCCGAGAGCACTAGAGCGGTGGACGACGATGAGGCCTAGGAAGGGAACGACACGGAGCCAGGGAAGACTCAGCAGTTGTTTCCCGCTCTCGTATGTTGACTAAGTTGACACGGCGTTGCGTGTGCATCAATGATACGTCTCCAACATATCTATAATTTTTGATTGTTCCATGCTATTATATTATCCATCTAGGATGTTTTATATGCATTTATATGGTATTTTATATGATTTTTGGGACTAACCTATTAACCTAGAGCACACAATGTAGTTTCTGTTTTTTCCTTGTTTTTGAGTATCACAGAAAAGGAAAACCAAACGGAGTCCAATTGACTTGAAATTTGACGGAGATTATTTTTGGACCAGAAGAAGACCACGGAGCATCGGAGATGGGCCAGAAGAGTCCTGAGGCACACACAAGGGTGGGGGGCGCGCCCTACCCCTTGGGCGTGCCCCCTACCTCGTGGCGGCCTTGGAGACCCCCCTGACTTGTTCCCGATGCCAAAACCTCTTATATATACAGAAACCCCCAGAACATAACCTAGATCGGGAGTTTCGCCGCCGCAAGCCTCTGTAGCCACCGAAAACCAATCTAGACCCGTTCCGACACCCTGCCGGAGGGGGAATCCCTCTCCGGTGGCCATCTTCATCATCTCGGCGCTCTCCATGACGAGGAGGGATTAGTTCACCCTCGGGGCTGAGGGTATGTGCTAATAGCTATGTGTTTGATCTCTCTCTCTCTCTCTCTCTCTCTCTCTCTCTCTCTCTCGTGTTCTTGATTTGGCACGATCTTGATGTATCGCGAGCTTTGCTATTATAGTTGGATCTTATGATGTTTGTCCCCCTCTACTCTCTTGTAATGGATTGAGTTTTCCCTTTGAAGTTATCTTATCAGATTGAGTCTTTAAGTATTTGAGAACACTTGATGTATGTCTTGCATGTGCTTATCTGTGGTGAAAAATGGGATATTCACGTGATCTACTTGATGTATGTTTTGGTGATCAACTTGCGGGTTCAGTAACATCGCGAACTTATGCATAGGGGTTGGCACACGTTTTCGTCTTGACTCTCCAGTAGAAACTTTGGGGCACTCTTTGAAGTTCTTTATGTTGGTTGAATAGATGAATCTGAGATTATGTGATGCATATCGTATAATCATACCCGCGGATACTTGAGGTGACATTGGAGTATCTAGGTGACATTAGGGTTTTGGTTGGTTTGTGTCTTAAGGTGTTATTCTAGTACGAACTCTATGATAGATCGAACGGAAAGAATAGCTTCGTGTTATTTTACTACGAACTCTTGAATAGATCGATCAGAAAGAATAACTTTGAGGTGGTTTCGTACCCTACAATAATCTCTTCGTTTGTTCTCCGCTATTAGTGACTTTGGAGTGACTCTTTGTTGCATGTTGAGGGATAGTTATATGATCCAATTATGTTATTATTGTTGAGAGAACTTGCACTAGTGAAACTATGAACCCTAGGCCTTGTTTCCTAGCATTGCAATACCGTTTATGCTCACTTTTATCATTAGTTACCTTGCTGTTTTTATTTTTTCAGATTACAAAAACCTATATCTACCATCCATATTGCACTTGTATCACCATCTCTTTGCCGAACTAGTGCACCTATACAATTTACCATTGTATTGGGTGTGTTGGGGACACAATACTCTTTGTTATTTGGTTGAAGGGTTGTTTGAGAGAGACCATCTTCATCCTACGCCTCCCACGGATTGATAAACCTTAGGTCATCCACTTGAGGGAAATTTGCTACTGTCCTACAAACATCTGCACTTGGAGGCCCAACAACGTCTACAAGAAGAAGGTTGTGTAGTAGACATCAATCAACATTTTTTAGGAAAGTGTACGCGTCAACCTATAGTAGGCGCACAAGTCAGCCTGAAATCTGTGGAAAACAACATACAACCCATCTGCCATTATTTCTAGTAATTTACAGCCCATTTGCTAATTCTTAATGTTTTTTTTGGAGCCCATATTCTTTTTGTTAGCATTACAGCCCACATTGTGGCCATGGTTACAAAATTATATGAAATTTGGCATATTTCCGTGCGGTCCGAACTGTTTTTAATCCCGAAATTTCGAGTCACATTCAAACTAATTTTAAAAATAAATTTATATTAATATAAAATCCAACAAATTGTCCACGCATAAAAATCAATGGAATTTAAAATCTCGAAAGAAATTGAAACTAATTGCTGGTTTAATGTGTTTTAAAAATGTACAACCCATTTCTCATTACTGATATCTCATTTTCTGGGCAAGCCGAATGAAGCTCTCCTCGTCTTGAAAGATTTGCTGCGTAGCAGGGCTAACAAAGCAAGTAGGCCTCGGTTGGGTATTCTGCAAAAGAACAAAAAAACTGGGCTAGCCATTTTCAGAAAGAAAAAAAACTACTGGGCTGGTCTTGTGGTAAACATAAAAGAAAAGGCTGGCTAGACAGGCCAGAGTGCCCCGCACAGCCCAGTTGACACCCTGCTTCCATCTCAAAAACAAAAAATAACTGGGCGAGCTTCTGGGTCCCTGGTGTCAGCCGCTCATTGTGCAATTGTCTCGTTTATTGACTACGTTGACAATGGCATGGGACCCAGATGTCAGAAATCCATTAGGAGGAATCATTTTTTGGCTTGAAATAAGGAGGCACTTGCTTGCGTGCTGCCATGACCTTGCTGGGTCCCAGATGTCATCCTCTCCACGTACAATCATCTCCTGATTGTGTACGCGTCAACCTAGTAGGCCCACAAGTCAGCCTCTAAACCCGTGGTGGCCAAATACAACACATTTAAAAAATAACAGCCCATTCCATACGTTCAAACGAAAAGTTCAACATTCAGAGCAAAGTAACAGGTCTGATCCAGATATAGAGTACTGAACTTCCACGTTGACAACCATCATAGCCAAGTTAACTATCTACTCCAACTAATACTCTAGTAGTGTACAAGTAATAGAGGTGGAGTAGTGGTAAAGTAGTTTATATTTTCTCTGCATACAGTACCAGTTAGTCATGCTTCAAAACTGAACGACACGCCATTAAAAAAATAAAGTCAAGAAATAATGCGGCACCTCGGGCCAACACGGCCAGATCGCATTTTGCACGAGAAATGACACACCATGTTTCGTTGACATGTGGTCCCATTCCAACATGTCATGTCAGTGAGACGACGGCGAGTCCTTTTGTACAATTTCTGAACGGGTGTCTATGTAGGTCGGGGCGCCTCTTCCTGTACCGTGGCAACCGTCCACTGCCTCTTCGCCTTTCCCTCTCGATTTGGAACTGCTGTGGCATGCTCTTCCTCCCTCCATTTGCCTTCACCCTTCCTTCTGCCCTTGTTCAATCATCTTCTCCATGGAGGGAACAGGCCGGAAACGACCCCGTTATTCTTGCCCCGATCTGAAAGATGACGTCGTGGAGGAACTCATTAATTGGTGCGACGTCATCACCTCGGCTAGCATGGTAGGTTCGTCCAAGACCATTCTCGACTCAACAAATAACATCCTTACAAACAACCCAAGGGTCCAGGAGTGGTTTGATCTCCCCTATCTTCTTCACCGTGACCATGCTCACTGGCGTGGGGACGACGGAAGCCTCACCTTGTGCAAGTTGATGCCGCTTGATAATGGTATGTGATGTTAATATGCCATCGCTTAAGGGTAAGGCTTGGGCAGGCACAAATGGAGATTGGGTTGTTTATATTGGGTACAACTGCGAGTGTGAACTTGTGAATGTGTACACTCGTCACCGGGTTCCACTTCCAAAAATGTCAGACTGCCCTGAGGTTGAGCACACCAGTATTGCACGTACGTTTGAATATGATCATGGTGACTGTCGTCTACGAAAGATAGCAATTTGTCGAGTTCCCACTTGCTCTTGGGGTTATAGCAATGCTTGTGTTGTTGCTATCTTCGACAAGCTTGTTGCCGTCCTTAATAGTTCGACTCAATGGATATTGCTCAAAAATCAATTTCTGTACACGGATGAGTATTGTGATGCAATTCAATATGAGGGTCTTGTGTTAGCTGCCACCAATCCTGGCACTGTTTTCGCACAGAATCCTTATGGTTTCGGTACGTTTGTCTTCCACCGTAATTATAATTGTTTCATCCACATGCATGCGGGTTAGCTAGTTTCCCTTTACTAATTAACCTTCTTGTGTTTCCAAGGTTCATCTATACTAGAAAATTTTTATAACCAAGGGGGAGATGACGATGGTGATGATCACGAGCATGAGGATGAGCAGGACCTATATACTCAGTGGCACCTGGCAACTTATTTCGATGGATCACCTCTTCTTGTATGTATACAGGGCACTGCTGATGTTACTAATGAAGCAGGTGTTGTCTCCCATGGTCGCACTCTCCGGACCTATTCCAACATCCGTTGCAGGGTATTCGGGATGGATACTAGTGTGCTAGCACCAACACCTTCTCCCTATTCAGTATTGATGGTCTTGGAGAAAACTCGCTCTTCCTTGGACAAAACTATCCAATGATGGTGAAAGGTGATCCAACTGTTGTTGACACAACGTTACTACCATTTATGAGAAGCAACTGTATCTATACCTCAGACATTGCTATGTTTCCGTACCTGGCCATCACAATATGCGTCCTGATATAGGCCGCTTCAGCGTGGATGATCAGTCCTATGTTGGTCTCGAGATTGACAATAGTTGGCCCTTCCTAGAGACCCCCTTCTGGTTCGAAGAAAGCGTTTCCAATGCCAAGGATTGGTTGGCCTGAAGTTTATTTCATCGCTTTGTTATTTGTTGTGTGAGAAAAACTTTAGTATTTATAATGTATCCTCGTTGTTGTTGTGGGTTGATGACCTGTTGTATGTAATGCTAAATGATATGCCTGTGATAAACTTACTAAATTTATGAATGGCTTTCGAGTCGCTTCTCAGAGTGGGTGCTGCGACGAGGCAAAAAAACATTCCTGAATACATAATTGTACGTGCATTGCAACAGGTTATCAGATGAGTCCAATCAACAATAGTACTACTACTAGTTGTACTAGCTTCACATGCTTTGCGCGTCGGGCGGGTGTTTTTACTGTAGCTGTGGATCCCATCATCCTAGGTCCTCAGATGAGTCCAATCAACTATAGAAATTGCACTCTGATGTTTGGGTTCATACTTTCAAAACTGTTGCACTATCTCTACGTCTACGTATACGTAATAAAACAAGTTTTAAACTTGAGACTAGCCATCCACCCTCACAAACAACACTTTTTAGCCTAGCACAGACTTCAGGAAATTTGGCCATAGTGTGAGGTGGGCCATATGTTAATGTGTTCGTCGTATGTAACCAGCACCTCGAAACCTCAATATATAGTAGGGTGGCATGGGCCAGAACAAGCATTCACGTCCAGGAGTACGGCACATGCCACCAGCACAACTTCCATCTGACACCATCTTTCTTGGAGTCCGTGCTACAACTATCTCTTCTCCCTCCTCGTTTCTCTAACTCAGCCATCATGCGGCGGGTGAGGTGGGGGTTTGCCGATAGTCGGTTTCCTCAACTGCGGTCCCACTTGTAAGGCTAACTCCAGCGCACGACCCCAAATGGACGTCCGTTTTGCCCGGATTCTGTCCGTTTGGGTAGGGCAATGGGGTCGTGTCCGGGCCATTTCTCGGATGCGGTGGCCATGCGCCCAAAGCATGGATGCATCCCAACCGCATCCCGTTCGCGTACATTTTGCTTTGCAAACACATATCTTTTTCATCATTGATTTTTGGTACATGGAAATACAACACCAAATTTTGACTAGAAGAGCAAGACCAAAGAAAACAAGAACCACAAGAATACATTTTAGAAGATATCCAACTTCCATAACTGCTCCTGTAAGTTGGATTAGTGCCTTCTCGATGCATTCATTGTTGATCTGCGGCGGCTCGATCTTGCATGCTTCTTTCTTCTTCGAGTGTAAAGAAGTAGACGTTGCTTCCTCGCATCTAGTCTCATGTCTAGCCTCTATTCTATCAAAAAGTGCACTAGTCTCATCTCTAGCCTCTATGCTAGCTAAAAGTGACGAAAATATACTAAATTGCGCTCTATCAATATATCAATGTACTCTTCTTCCCAATACCAAAACTTGCATCAATTCTACACAATAAAATTTTAAGTTAGCACAACTAGTCAAATCCGAGAGCACAACCGAAGCTAAAGTAGCACATACCCCATCGGTTGAGCACTTGATGAACACCCATCTGGAATGTTTGGGCATTGTAGACACGCAGCATAAGACCTTCTTTGGGCATTCGTCGCACGTAATGAGTGGCAACGGTGCACCGACGAGCTTTTGGGCCAGCACCGAGCCCGGCCGACCGCCATTCATGTATCTGCTGGCGGAGCACCGACGGTGTAGATCCGAGCAGCTACAGGAGGAGTCAGTACCTGCATGCAGCCTTGCGGCCTTGCTGGGGCCTTCCGGCCCGATGCCCGGCCAGTCCATGGCGCGGCGTGGCCTCGCACAGCCGGGCGAGCTCAAGCCCGACCGGATCCACTCCAAATCCGGCTGCCGGGTGCGCAAAACAGGTAGCCGTGGTTGGGTAGCTCGGGGGCGCCAAGGGAAAGGGGGCTGGGCAAGTGCGCGTCCGAGCTGCATGCGATGGAGTTGGCCTAAATGAAGATGTAAGACAACACGAGTTTCCCTAGCGGCATGGAGGACCAACCGTGTGGGGGGTGCGAAGTGGCTTCGCTCGTGTGGGGGACGGAGGCCATCCCATGCGGGCGCTAGGTCTGACAGGACGGCCTTGTCGTCAGTGTGTGACCTCTGTGGCAACCGTCCGCTCCCCACTAGCCCCTTCGTGTACCATGGCAACCGTCCATCGCCTCTTCGCCTTTCCCTCTTGATTTGGAACTTATGTCGCGCGTTCTTCCTCCCTCCTCCATTTGCCTTCACCATTCCTTCTCCATTGTTCGATCGTCTTCTCCATGGAGGGAACAGGCCGAAAACGACCCCGTTATTCTTGCCCCGATCTGAAAGATGACGTGGTGGAGGAACTCATTGATCGGTGTGACGTCATCACCTCGTCTAGCATGGCAGGTTCGTTCAAGGCCATTCTCGACTCAACTAATAACATAATTACAAAGAACCCAAGGGTCCAGGAGCAGTTTGATCTCCCCTATCTTCTTCGCCATGACGCTGGTCGACAGCGTGGGGACGATGGAAGCCTTGCCTTGTGCAAGTTGATGCCACTTGATAATGATTCGTGTGATGTTAAGATGCCATCGCTTAAGGGTAAGGCCTGGGCAGGCGCAAATGGAGATTGGGTTGTTTATATTGGGTACAACTGCGAGTGGGAACTTGTGAATGTGTACACTCGTCAGTGGATTCCACTTCCAAAAATGTCAGAGTGCCCTGAGGTTGAGCACATAGATGATCTACGTACGTTCAAATACAATCATGGTGATTGTCACCTACGGAAGATAGCAATTTGTCGAGTTCCTAACCGCTCTTGGAATTACATGAACTATGAAGTTGTTGCTATCTTCGACAAGCTTGTTGCCGTCCTTACTTCCATGCGTCGATGGATATTGCTCAAAAATCAGTTTCTGTACACAGATGAGTACTATGATGCAATTCAAGATGAGGGTCTTGTGTTTGCTGCCACCACTCGTGGCACTAGTTTTGCATGGAATCCTTATAGTTTCGGTATGTTTGTCTTGCACCGTAATTATAATTGTTTCATCCACATGCATGCGGGTTAGCTAGTTTCCCTTTACTAATTAACCTTCTTGTGTTTCCAAGGTCTTGTGGACATTCTGATACGTCTCCGCCGTATCTATAATTTTTTATTGTTCCATGCCAATATTCTACAAATTTTACATACTTTTGGCAACTTTTTATACTATTTTTGGGACTAACATATTAATCCAGTGCCCAGTGCCAGTTCCTGTTTGTTGCATGTTTTTTGTTTCACAAAAAATACATATCAAACGGAGTCCAAATGGTATAAAACTTACGGAGATTATTTTTGGAATATATGTGATTTTTGGGAAAAAGAATCAACGCGAGACGTTGCCCGAGGGGCCCACAAGGACGGGAGGCACGCCCCTGGTCCTTGTGGCCACTCTGTAAGGCGGTTTCTGCCCTTGTTCTGGCACAAAAAAAGCTAATATCCGGATAAAAAATCGTGTTAAAATTTCATCCCAATAGGAGTTACAGATCTCCGGGAATTTAAGAAATGGTGAAAGGCCAGAATCTGGGAACGCAGAAACAGAAGGAATCACGAAGAGAGAGAGAGAGGGAGAGAGAGAGAGAGAGAGAGAGAGAGAGAGAGAGAGAAAGAGAGATCCAATCTCGGAGGGGCTCCCGCCCCTCCGCCGCTCATGGACCGGATGGGAAACCCTTCTTCTATCTAGGGGGACGGTCAAGGAAGAAGAAGAAGGGGGGCTCTCTCCCTCTGGCGCCGGAACGCCGCCAGGGCCATCATCGCAACGACAATCTACACCAACAACTTCGCCGCCGTCATCACCAACTCTCTCTCCCTCTATGCAGCGGTGTAACACCTCTCCTCCCTGCTGTAATCTCTACTTAAACATGGTGCTCAATGCTATATATTATTTCCCAATGATGTATGGCTATCCTATGATGTTTGAGTAGATCCGTTTTGTCCTATGGGTTGATTGATGATCATGATTGGTTTGAGTTGCATGTTTTATTATTGGTGCGGTCCTATGGTGCTCTCCGTGTCGCGCAAGCATGAGGGATCCCTGCTGTAGGGTTTGCAATATGTTCATGATTTGCTTATGGTGGGTGGCGTGAGTGACAGAAGCACAGACCCGAGTAAGTAGGTAGTTTGCGTATGGGAATAAAGAGGACTTGATACTTTAATGCTATGGTTGGGTTTTAACTTAATGATCTTTAGTAGTTGCGGATGCTTGCTAGAGTTCCAATCATAAGTGCATATGATCCAAGAAGAGAAAGTATGTTAGCTTATGCCTCTCCCTCGTATGAAATTGCAATAATGATTACCGGTCTAGTTATCGATTGCCTAGGGACAAATAACTTTTTTGTGACAAAAAGCTCTCTAATAAAACTAACTTAGTTGTGTATTTATGTAAACAGCCCCTAGATTTTATTTACGTGCTTTTTATTATCTTGCAAACCTAGCCTACAACACCTACAAAGTACTTCTAGTTTCATACTTGTTCTAGGTAAAGCAAACATAAAGCATGCGTAGAGTTGTATCGATGGTCGATAGAACTTGAGGGAATATTTGTTCTACCTTTAGCTCCTCGTTGGGTTCGACACTCTTACTTATCGAAAGAGGCTACAACTGATCCCCTATACTTGTGGGTTATCACATTCCATCACCTATACTTGAAATTTTTATAACCAACGGGGAGATGACGATGGTGATGATCACGAGCATGAGGACCAGCAGGACCTATATACTCAGTGGCGCCTAGCAACTTATTCCGAGGGATCACCTCTTCTTGTATGTATATAGGGCACTGCTGATGTTACTAACGAAGCAGGTGTTGTTGTAAGGTTCTACGGTAGGGTGCGTCGACTGCAAATTAAAATTTCCTACGTGTAGAACAGCCAAGAACATGCTACGGTAGATGGATCACAGTTTGTTACCACTAGACGCACAGTGCCGTGCAGCGGAAGAAGAGTTGGGGCAGCGCATTCGCGTGGATCATCTCCTCCTCGTCCGATCTCCCTCGAGCGGCCGGTCGTCGATTCCCACGTACAGTTCGCTGGAGCGGCGCAAGTGCACCGCCTCTAACAGTATCTGCGCGTGCAGGAGGAACGTCGTGCGGCGGACTGCTAGGTCCGATCACACAACCGGCGGCGAGAGGAGGTGTCTATTCGCAACACATGCAAACCCTAGTGACAGCTCCGAAGCGATCAACCACATGAGTGTGCGGCACCTCCACTTTATATAGGCATCCGTCGCAGGCTCAACACTTGGGCCTCGCACGGACCCTAAAGCCCATAAGTCTACTTGGCCACAATCCGAATACAGCTCGGATCACATCCGACTAGTGTCCTCGGATCCAACCTCACAGGTTCCTTCCCTTAAGCGCGCAACCCCTTAGGTTCAAGTCGGCTTGGTTGCAGTTCGGATCACCTCCGAATTGCACGGTTGGTAGCGGCCTCTAGCAAGGCATGCCAAACACCAAGGAGACTATGAAGCTGATTAGAGAACCTGTACATCACACTTCCATTCCTTTTGCCACATGATATACGTTGTCGAGCTCAAGGCGATTCTGTCATCCTTGTGCTAGCCCGACCTCTTTCTCGTTCCACTGATGCCGACCACTATCCGGATTATCTCATAATCCTTGTCGCATGGCCATGCTTATCCTGGTCGGATCACACGAGGGGCCCAGAGTATATCTCTCCTGATCGGAGGGGCAAATCCCATCTTGCTCGACCATGTCTCGCAGCATGGGTCTGGACAAGCCTGTAACCTACCTTTGTAACTACCCAGTCACGGAGTAGCGTTTGGTCGGTCCAAAGCAAGTTTTGTTGGAAATATGCCCTAGAGGCAATAATAAAAGTATTATTATTATATTTCCTTGTTCATGATAATTGTCTTTTATTCATGCTATAATTGTATTATCCGGAAATCGTAATACACGTGTGAATACATAGACCACAATATGTCCCTAGTGAGCCTCTAGTTGACTAGCTCGTTGTGATCAACAGATAGTCATGGTTTCCTGGCTATGGACATTGGATGTCGTTGATAATGGGATCACATCATTAGGAGAATGATGTGATGGACAAGACCCAATCCTAAGACTAGCACAAAAGATCGTGTAGTTCATTTGCTAGAGCTTTGCCAATGTCAAGTATCTCTTCCTTCGACCATGAGAGCATGTAACTCCTGGATACCGTAGGAGTGCTTTGGGTGTATCAAACGTCACAACGTAACTGGGTGACTATAAAGGTGCACTACAGGTATCTCCGAAAGTATCTATTGTTTTATGCGGATCGAGACTGGGATTTGTCACTCCGTGTAAACGGAGAGGTATCTCTGGGTCCACTCGGTAGGACATCATCATATGCGCAATGTGACCAAGGAGTTGATCACGGGATGATGTGTTACGGAACGAGTAAAGTGACTTGCCAGCAACGAGATTGAACAAGGTATTGGATACCGACGATCGAATCTCGGGCAAGTAACATACCGATAGATAAAGGGAATTGAATACGGGATTGATTAAGTCCTTGACATCGTGTTTCATCCGATGAGATCATCGTGGAACATGTGGGAGCCATCATGGGTATCCAGATCCCGCTGTTGGTTATTGACCGGAGAACGTCTCGGTCATGTCTACATGTCTCCCGAACCCGTAGGATCTACACACTTAAGGTTCGATGACGCTAGGGTTATAAAGGAAGTTTGTATGTGGTTACCGAATGTTGTTCGGAGTCCCGGATGAGATCCCGGACGTCACGAGGAGTTCCGGAATGGTCCGGAGGTAAAGATTTATATATGGGAAGTCCTATTTTGGCCACCGGAAAATGTTTGGGATTTTTCGGTATTGTACCGGGAAGGTTCTAGAAGGTTCCGGAGTGGGGCCCACCTGCATGGGGGGACCCACATGGACGTGGGTAGTGGGGGCAAGGCCCCACACCCCTGGTCAAGGCGCACCAAGATCCCCCCTTAGAAGGAATAAGATCATATCCCGAAGGGATAAGATCAAGATCCCTAAAAAGGGGGGATAACAATCGGTGGGGAAGGAAATAATGAGATTTCTTTCCTCCCACCTTGGACAACGCCCCAATGGACTTGGAGGGCAAGAAACCAGCCCCTCCACCCCTATATATAGTGGGGAGGCGCATGGGAGCTATACACGAAGTTCTGGCACAGCCCTACCTCTCTCCCTACTCCTCCTCTCCCATGGTGCTTGGCGAAGCCCTGCTGGATTGCCACGCTCCTCCACCACCACCACGCCGTTGTGCTGCTGTTGGATGGAGTCTTCCTCAACCTCTCCCTATCTCCTTGCTGGTCTCTCCAACTAGGATCATCGGTGATTTGAATCACGACGAGTACGACTCCATCAACCCCGTTCACTTGAACGCTTCCGCTTAACTATCTACAAGGGTATGTAGATGCACTCTCTTTCTACTCGTTGCTGGTCTCTCCATAGATAGATCTTGGTGACACGTAGGAAAATTTTGAATTTCTGCTACGTTCCCCAACAGTGGCATCATGAGCTAGGTCTATTGCGTAGATTCTTTGCACGAGTAGAACACAAAGTAGTTGTGGGCGTTGATGTTGTTCAATATGCTTACCGTTACTAGTCCAATCTTGTTTCGACGGTATTGTGGGATGAAGCGGCCCGGACCGACCTTACATGTACTCTTACGTGAGACAGGTTCCACCGATTGACATGCACTTGGTGCATAAGGTGGCTAGCGGGTGCCAGTCTCTCCCACTTTAGTCGGAACGGATTCGATGAAAAGGGTCCTTATGAAGGGTAAATAGCAAATTGGCATATCACGTTGTGGTCTTGCGTAGGTAAGAAACGTTCTTGCTAGAAACCCATAGCAGCCACGTAAAACATGCAACAACAATTAGAGGACGTCTAACTTGTTTTTGCAGGGTATGCTATGTGATGTGATATGGCCAAGAAGAATGTGATGAATGATATGTGATGTATGAGATTGATCATGTTCTTGTAATAGGATTCACGACTTTCATGTCGATGAGTATGACAACCGGCAGGAGCCATAGGAGTTGTCTTTATTTATTGTATGACCTGCGTGTCATTGAAGAACGCCATGTAAACTACTTTACTTTATTGCTAAACGCGTTAGTCATAGAAGTAGAAGTAGTCGTTGGCGTGACAACTTCATGAAGACACGATGATGGAGATCATGATGATGGAGATCATGGTGTCGTGCCGGTGACGATGATGATCATGGAGCCCCGAAGATGAAGATCAAAAGGAGCAAAATGATATTGGTCATATCATGTCACTATTTGATTGCATGTGATGTTTATCATGTTTATGCATCTTGTTTGCTTAGGACGACGGTAGTAAATAAGATGATCCCTTACAAAATTTCAAGAAGTGTTCTCCCCTAACTGTGCACCGTTGCTACAGTTCGTCGCTTCTAAGCACCACGTGATGATCGGGTGTGATGGATTCTTACGTTCACATACAACGGGTGTAAGACAGTTTTACACAGCGAAAACACTTAGGGTTAACTTGACGAGCCTAGCATGTGCAGACATGGCCTCGGAACACGGAGACCGAAAGGTCGAGCATGAGTCGTATGGTAGATACGATCAACATGAAGATGTTCACCGATGATGACTAGTCCGTCTCACGTGATGATCGGACATGACCTAGTTGACTCGGATCATGTGATCACTTAGATGACCAGAGGGATGTCTATCTAAGTGGGAGTTCATAAGATGAACTTAATTATCCTGAACATAGTCAAAAGACCTTTTGCAAATTATGTCGTAAGCTCGCGCTTTAGTTCCACTGTTTAGATATGTTCCTAGAGAAAATATAGTTGAAAGTTGATAGTAGCGATTATGCGATCAGTAGAAAGCTTATGTCCTTAATGCACCGCTCAGTGTGCTGAACCCCAACGTCGTTTGTCGATGTTGCGAACATCGGACATACACGTTTTGATAACTACGTGATAGTTCAATTAAATGGTTTAAGTAGAGGCACCAAAGACGTTTTCGAAACGTCGCGGAACATATGAGATGTTTCGAGGGCTGAAATTGGGATTTCAGGCTCGTGCCCACATCAAGAGGTATAAGACCTCCGACGATTTTCTTAGCCTGCAAACTAAGGGAGAAAAGCTCAATCGTTGAGCTTGTGCTCAGATTGTCTGAGCACAACAATCACTTGAATCGAGTGGGAGTTGATCCTCCAGATGAGATAGTGATGTTTCCCCAAAGTCATTGCCACCAAGCTGCTAGAGCTTCGTGATTAACTATAACATATTAGGGATAGATATGATGATCCTTGAAATATTCATGATGTTTGACACCGCGAAAGTAGAAATCAAGAAGGAGCATCAATTGTTGATGGTTGGTGAAACCACTAGTTTCAAGAAGGGCAAGGGAACAAAGGGATACTTCATGAAACGGCAATTCAGCTGCTGCTCTAGTGAAGAAACCCAAGGTTGAACCCAAACCCGAGACTAAGTGCTTCTGTAATATGGGGAACAACCACTGGAGCAGCATTACCCTAGATACTTGGTAGATGAGAAGGCTGGCAAGGTCGATAGAAGTATATTGGATATACATTATGTTAATGTGTACTTTACTAGTACTCCTAGTAGCACCAGGGTATTGGATACCGGTTCCGTTGCTAAGTGTTAGTAACTCGAAATAAAAGCTACGGAATAAACGGAGACTAGCTAAAGGTGAGCTGACGATATATGTTGGAAGTGTTTCCAAGGTTGATATGATCAAGCATCGCACGCTCCCTCTACCACCGAGATTGGTGTTTGCGTTGAGCATAGACATGATTGGATTATGTCTATCGCAATACGGTTATTCATTTAAGGAGAATAATGGTTACTCTATTTTTGAATAATACCTTCAATGGTCTTGCACCTAAAGGAATGGTTTATTGAATCTCGGTCGTAGTGATACACATTTTCATGCCAAAAGATATAAGATAGTAATGATAGTACCACTTACTTGTGGCACTGCCATGTAAGTCATAATGGTATAAAACGCATGAAGAAGCTCCATGTTGATGGATCTTTGGACTCACTCGTTTTTGAAAAGTTTGAGACATGCGAACCATGTCTATTGGTGTATATGCATGAAGAAACTCCATGCAAATGGATCGTTCGGACTTACTTGATTTTGAATCACTTGAGATATGCAAATCATACCACATGGGCAAGATGACTGAAAAGCCTCATTTTCAGTAAGATGGAACAAGATAGCAACTTGTTGGAAGTAACACATTTTGATGTGTGCAGTCGAATGAGTGCTGAGGCATGCAGTGAATATCATTATGTTCTTACTTCACAGATGATTCGAGTAAATGTTGAGTATATTTACTTGATGAAACACAAGTCTGAATTATTGAATGGTTCAAGTAATTTCAGAGTGAAGTAGCAGATCATTGTGACAAGAGGATAAAATGTCTATGATATGATCATAGAGATGAATATCTGAGTTACGAGTTTTGGCACACAATTAAGACATTGTGGAAATTGTTTCGCAATTAATACCGCCTGGAACACCATAATGTGATGGTGTGTCCGAACATCATAGTTGCACCCTATTGGATATGGTGCGTACCATGATGTCTCTTATCGAATTACCACTATCGTTCATGGGTTAGGCATTAGAGACACCCACATTCACTTTAAATAGGGCACCACGTAATTCCGATGAGATGACACCGTATGAATTATGGTTTAGAGAAACCTAAGTTGTCGTTTCTTAAAAGTTTGGGGCTGCGACGCTTATATGAAAAAGTTTCAGGTTGATAAGCTCGAACCCAAAGCGGATAAAATGCATCTTCATAGGAAACCCAAAACAGTTGGGTATACCTCCTAATTCAGATCCGAAAGCAATATGGATTGTTTCTAGAATCGGGTCCTTTCTCGAGGAAAAGTTTCTCTCGAAAGAATTGAGTGGGAGGATGGTGGAGACTTGATGAGGTTATTGAACCGTCTCTTCAACTAGTGTGTGACAGGGCACAGGGAGTTGTTCCTGTGGCACCTACACCAATTGAAGTGGAAGCTTATGATATTGATCATGAAACTTAGGATCAAGTCACTCCCAAACCTCGTAGGATGACAAGGATGCGTACTACTTCAGAGTGGTACGTAATCCTGTCTTGAAGGTCATGTTGCTAGACAACAATGAACCTACGAGCTATGGAGAAGCGATGGTGGGCCCGGATTCCGATAAATGGCTTGAGGCCATAAAATCCGAGAGAGGATCCATGTATGAAAACAAAGTGTAGACTTTGGCAGAACGGCTCGATGGTCGTAAGGCTAATGAGTACAGATGGATTTCAAAAGGAAGACGGACAATGATGGTAAATGTCACCATTAAGAAAGCTCGACTTGTCGTTAAGATGTTTTCCGACAAGTTCAAGGAGTTGACTACGATGAGATTTTCTCACTCGTAGCGATGCTAAGAGTCTGTTGGAATTATATTAGCGATTACTGCATTATTTATGAAATCTTGCAGATAGGATGTCAAACATTGTTTCCTCGACGATTTTAATGAGGAAAGGTTGTATGTGATACAACCGGAAGGTTTTGTCAATCCCGAAAGATGCTAATAAGTATGCAAAGCGCCAGCAATCCTTCTAAGGACTGGAGTGAGCATCTCGGAGTTGGAATGTATGCTTTGATGATGATCAAAAGTTTTGGGTTTGTACAAAGTTTATGAGAAACTTGTATTTCCAAAGAAGTGAGTGGGAGCACTATAGAATTTCTGATGAGTATATGTTGTTGACATATTGTTGATCAGAAATGACGTAGAATTTCTGGAAAGCATATAGGGTTATTTTGAAAGTGTTTTTCAATGGAAAGCCTGGATTAAGCTACTTGAACATTGAGCATCAAGATCTATAAGGATAGATCAAAATGCTTAATAATACTTTCAAATGAGCACATACCTTGACATGATCTTGAAGGTGTTCAAGATGGACCAGTCAAAGAAGGAGTTCTTGCCTGAGTTGTAAGGTACGAAGTTAAGACTTAAAGCTCGACCACGGCAGAATAGAGAGAAAGGACGAAGGTCGTCCCCTATGCTTAAGACGTAGGCTCTTCAGTATGCTATGCTGTGTACCGCACCTGAAGTGTGCCTTGCCATGAGTCAGTCAAGGGGTACAAGAGTGATCCAAGAATGGCTCACAGGACAGTGGTCAAAGTTATCCTTAGTAACTAGTGGATTAAAGAATTTTCTCGATTATGGAGGTGGTAAAAGAGTTCGTCGTAAAGGTTACGACGATGCAAGCTTGACACCTATCCGGATAGCTCTGAGTAGAGAGACCGGATACATATAATGGAGCAATAATTTAGAATAGCTCCAAGTAGAACAGTTGTTTGGAATAGCTCCAAATAGAGCGTGGTAGCTGCATCTAGGAGATGACATAGAGATTTGTAAAGCACACACGGATCTGAAAGGTTCAGACCCGTTGACTAAAACCTCTCTCACAAGCAACATGATCAAACATAAAACTCATTGAGTGTTAATCACATAGTGATGTGAACTAGACTACTGACTCTAGTAAACTCTTGGGTATTAGTCACATGGCGATGTGACCTGTGAGTGTTAATCACATGGCGATGTGAACTAGATTATTGACTCTAGTGCAAGTGGGAGACTGTTGGAAATATGCCCTAGAGGCAATAATAAATAAGTTATTATTATATTTCTTTGTTCATGATAATAGTCTTTTATTCATGCTATAATTGTATTATCCGGAAATCGTAATACACGTGTGAATACATAGACCACAATATGTCCCTAGTGAGCCTCTAGTTGACTAGCTCGTTGTGATCAACAGATAGTCATGGTTTCCTGGCTATGGACATTGGATGTCGTTGATAACGGGATCACATCATTAGGAGAATGATGTGATGGACAAGACCCAATCCTAAGCATAGCACAAAGATCGTGTAGTTCGTTTGCTAGAGCTTTGCCAATGTCAAGTATCTCTTCCTTTGACCATGAGAGCGTGTAACTCCTGGATACCGTAGGAGTGCTTTGGGTGTATCAAACGTCACAACATAACTGGGTGACTATAAAGGTGCACTACAGGTATCTCCGAAAGTATCTATTGTTTTATGCGGATCGAGACTGGGATTTGTCACTCCGTGTAAACGGAGAGGTATCTCTGGGCCCACTCGGTAGGACATCATCATAATGTGCACAATGTGACCAAGGGGTTGATCACGGGATGATGTGTTACAGAACGAGTAAAGAGACTTGCTGGTAACGAGATTGAACAAGGTATCGGTATACCGACGATCGAATCTCGGGCAAGTAAAATACCGCTAGACAAAGGGAATTGTATACGGGATCGATTGAGTCCTTGACATCGTGGTTCATCCGATGAGATCATCGTGGAACATGTGGGAGCCAACATGGGTATCCAGATCCCGCTGTTGGTTATTGACCGGAGAACGTCTCGGTCATGTCTGCATGTCTCCCGAACCCGTAGGGTCTACACACTTAAGGTTCGATGACGCTAGGGTTATAAAGGAAGCTTGTATGTGGTTACCGAATGTTGTTCGGAGTCCCGGATGAGATCCCGGACGTCACGAGGAGTTCCGGAATGGTCCGGAGGTAAAGATTTATATATGGGAAGTCCTATTTTGGCCACCGAAAAATGTTCGGGATTTTTCGGTATTGTACCGGGAAGGTTCTAGAAGGTTCCGGAGTGGGGCCCACCTGCATGGGGGGACCCACATGGACGTGGGTAGTGGGGGCAAGGCCCCACACCCCTGGTCAAGGCGCACCAAGATCCCCCCTTAGAAGGAATAAGATCATATCCCGAAGGGATAAGATCAAGATCCCTAAAAAGGGGGGATAACAATCGGTGGGGAAGGAAATAATGAGATTTCTTTCCTCCCACCTTGGCCAACGCCCCAATGGACTTGGAGGGCAAGAAACCAGCCCCTCCACCCCTATATATAGTGGGGAGGCGCATGGGAGCTATACACGAAGTTCTGGCACAGCCCTACCTCTCTCCCTACTCCTCCTCTCCCATGGTGCTTGGCGAAGCCCTGCTGGATTGCCACGCTCCTCCACCACCACCACGCCGTTGTGCTGCTGTTGGATGGAGTCTTCCTCAACCTCTCCCTATCTCCTTGCTGGATCAAGGCGTGGGAGACGTCACCGGGCTGTACGTGTGTTGAACGCGGAGGTGCCGTCCGTTCGGCACTAGGATCATCGGTGATTTGAATCACGACGAGTACGACTCCATCAACCCCATTCACTTGAACGCTTCCGCTTAACGATCTACAAGGGTATGTAGATGCACTCTCTTTCTACTCGTTGCTGGTCTCTCCATAGATAGATCTTGGTGACACGTAGGAAAATTTTGAATTTCTGCTACGTTCCCCAACAAGTTTGTCACCATCCCGAGTACATGCGCCAACTCAGGTCTTAGGACATGGAACGTATGTTGTATAAGAGACTCACAGATGACATATCGCTGCGTCTCATAGTTGGGTCTGTCCGACTCGGACCTTATCTCTACTCGGATCCGACTACGTCGAATCCGACCAGATCCTTCCAAGTCCATATTATCCGGTTAGCATCCAATGCTCCATGGCTAGTGAGACCAAGCCATCGACCGTGTCATATGCTAGTCTAGTCAGCTGCACGTCCACACAACCCTTTCGACTAGGGACCTTTTAGGATAGTCATAATACAATGCATAGTCCCACAAACAAGTCACGTACTTGCTGATACACATCATTGATAATGTCCAAGGACTATCTTTATTCATAAACACATAGGAAATATCATCATACATGATTGCCTCTAGGGCATATCTCCAACAGTTGTCTCCCAGGGTCGCACTCTCCCGACCTATTCCAACATCAGTTGCAGGGTATTCGGGATGGATACTAGTGTGCTAGCACCAACACATTCTCCCTGGTTCAATATTGATAGTCTTGGAGAAAACTCGCTCTTCCTTGGACAAAACTATCCAATGATGGTGAAAGGCAATCCAGCTGCTGTTGACACAACATTACTACCATTTATGAGAAGCAACTGTATCTATACCTCGGACATTCCAATGGTTCTCTACCCTGGCTATCACAATATGCGTCCTGATATAGGCCGCTTTAGCCTGGATGATCATTCCTGTATTGGTCTCGAGATTGACAATAGCAGGCCCTTCCTAGAGAATCAGTTATGGTTCAAAGCAAGCGTTTCCAATGCCGAGGATTGGTTGAGCTGAAGTTCATTTCATCGCTTTGTTATTTGTTGTGTGAGAAAAACTTTAGTATTTACTAGAATGTTTTATTGGAAATAATCTGTAATCCAACATGTATCCTCGTTGTTGTTGTGTGTTGATGACTTGTTGTATGTAATGAATGGTACATTTGCATATGCATGTCATAAACTCAATTTATGAATCGTTTATTTTCGAGTCACTTCTTGGGGTGTGAGTACCGTAGTAGTATAGCCAGCATCCGGTTATATGAATTTGCACATCACATAGAGCCAACCTAATAGTGGAGTATGCTAGCATAATAGTTAGTTCTAGTTAGATCAACTAGAGCTAGGTGTCGCACGGAGGCTGAGAAATATGGTGATAGCGTGACTGCGTGAGGTGGGCTTGTACATAGTATCATGTAGTCACAGGGCTGCCGTGTTTCCTACTCCTCCGGTCTAAATGTGGAGAAGATTTGGTCGAGTTCTTCCTCCTTTTGCCGACACGTGGGACATCTAGCATCCAGGTCATGTCATGCAAGAAAATGGAGTGCTAGTTGAAGCCACGTGATGTGCATCTTGGGTTAAACTGTGAATAGAATCTTACTCTTGAGTAACTCCAAAAGTGGCCACCAAAGATCTTTATTGGATTTGTTTTTCATCACCAGCACATCGAGGTGAAAGATGTGCAGGCTCATTGGGTCATTGACGGTGTCCTGGACTAGGGGGTACTCAACACGTCATCTCCCGATCTGATAGATTGGGCCGAGGACCCCCGTGGCCATATACCCATGGGCCAGTTCGGACAGCTGCCGCATACAAGGAAGATTCCACAAGACTTGGCGATCAAGACAAGGACTTCTCCCCACCGGTGTATTCGGCTAGGACTCTTGTTAACCTAGGCCTCTGGTGCATTATATAAACCAGGGCCAGGCTAGTCGATAGATATATACATACAATCATACCATAGGCTAGCTTCTAGGGTTTAGCCTCTCTGATCTCATGGTAGATCTACTCTAGTACTACCTATATCATCAATATTAATCAAGCAGGATGTAGGGATTTACCTTCATCAAGAGGGCCCGAACCTGGGTAAAACTTCGTGTCCCTTGCCTCCTGTTACCATCGATCCTAGACGCACAGTTCGGGACCCCATACCCGAGATCCGCCGGTTTTGACACTGACATTGGTGCTTTTATTGAGAGTTTCGCTGTGTGATCGACAAAAGGATCGATGGCTCGCCTGCAGATCAACTGCGACTTTGGCATCTTCGTCACCAGCTCGACTGGTCACCTTGGTTCGACCAAGAACCGCGCCCCGTGTTCGGATCACCATGTTCGGACAAGGGCCTTCATCAAACATCAACTCCGATCTCTATCAAGATCATGGAGGAATCATCCATGGAGCTCGGGGGCTCAACGTCCACATTGCCCTCAAGCGACCGTGCTGTTTTTCTGGACAGCGAACTCGTATCTGCCGCCACCACCTCCTCAAGTATCGCTTTGACGATCGCTTTGGTGGAATTGTGCGGAATTGAGTATACAACAACCCCGGAAAATTTTGTCGAGTTCCGATGGAGGAATCTCTGGCAATCCACGATATACTAGAGCCCTATCAAATCTGGACGGGAATTTGGATGAGTTTAGGGCGTGGTGTCCAGCTTCTAGCTCGGACGTCCTTTGGAAGATCCAACCATTGATCGGCTGCGGAATTCCTATATCTACCACCTCTCAAAATTTCAGCTCGATCCGACCGTCCAAACTCCGGGAACCTTCCGATTAGTGCATCACTTTTCGGATCTGTTTTCTGTGCGAAAACGAATCCGACCCGAGTTCATCTTTTTTATGAACGGGATTTCGGACATCCCTTTTGAAGGAAGTTTTGTATGGGGTATTGTGTTTTGTTCCCGAACACATCCCACTAACTTTAAAGATCTTTTTAACATGATCTTCAACATCATGCTGGTGTCAAACCAGTCCAGCAATATTACTCCACGGCTGCCGACCTGCGCTAGACACGGCGTCACTTTGTTGAGCCGAGCTCAACTTCTTCGGATAATCATCTCGGCAAGCCGAACAAGAGTCCGGCATCACGAAGGATAAATCACCACCAACATCGCCGCCCCACGGATTACACAGAGCGGGCATATCGGCATCGCCGCACGGTCGCTTCATCAAGCCGGCATCGACCACGTCATGACCTGCATCGACAGGGCCGCACTATTGCATCTTCAAGCTGGTGTCCATCACGTCGACCTACTTCGACTCATCGGCTGACATCGAGGCTTCGACATCTCGGCTGGACCGGGGGCTTCGCCATCTCTTCATCAATCTACTCCGGACACTTCGGTGTCACTAGCCGACCAGCTCCGTCACGTTAGCTGGGCCGAGGGCTTTGCCTCGGTGAGTCAACCTTTACCAGCATTGCCATGCCATCGTTTTATCTCCCATCAGGCAATGGGTGTTCGGAGCGAGTCCCAATTTTGAGAATCACCTTCCTTCGGATTGCTACAACAAATAAACCAGGTGCTATTAACCCCATTATTTTTTGCTTGTTTGGGTTCATTTTTCCCAAGGAATTATTACTCTGGTTTGTCCATGATATGTACATAGGTCTATCAAATGGTTACCGCATTAACGAGGATCGCGTGGTGATTCGATCAGTTTCCATACATAGTCCGGCGAACGCCGCATCCGGAGCTCGGACCGACCTGTGAATTCAGGCTTTGCCACGCCTTTACTACATCACGCCGACGCCCTGCATCGACATTGACTTCGGCGCTAGGCCATATTTCTTCCATTTCTCGCTTTGCATAAATTATTTATTATGCAACATTTTTTTAATTATCATTATTAATATTATCTCCGGTTTGCACTATTTTTTGTGCACAGGAAAATGATCCGGGGACTTCGGCGTCACTCTGCCGGTCTGCATTGACCGTGCTATGTCACCACTTCGGCGTGTCGAGCTCTTCGCTCCGTCACCTCGGGACCAGCTTGGGGGATGGAACCTTGCCCCGCATCAAGCTCGGACCGCGTCATCAATACCAAACACATTAACCAGCTAAGTCGCTTTCATGCTCAAAGCTTTAATTTCTAACTTGTGTTCGGTTTGACCAAGCATTATACTTTTTTGGAAAAAAGTTGCTTGTAAAAAATTTCCTTGTCCAAACTTTGTTTGTGACGCATAAATTCAAATACCCAATTCATTTGGGGGCTTCCTTCATGAAGCTTTTCCACTTGCATATGATTATACTTGTACGACTTTGTTCCTTGTTCGTGTATTACGCCACAATATGCACCATATTGACTTAAGCGATTTGCAAGCTGGGTTGCCTCGCTCCTGTGTTTACCCCTATGTTCCTGATTGTTCGGCTAGGGAGTAAAGGGAGCACCTCTGCGATTGTCACGATCGGGTCGCCCAAGCCGGACCTCAGACTGGGTGAAGCCGAAAGCTAGCACTCTTATAGTTTTCAATGATGGTCGGCACACAACGGAACTCATGAGTACAAAAAATCTATTGCACAAGTCTCATAATAACAATGATCACCGAAGAAAGGTATCAGTGGGGGTACTATTTTCTTCAAAGATGCTTCTTACACTTCACGGTAATATAGCATAAGTTCCCTGAGCGCGCTTTGTCTGTTACAGCCTTATGGCTTGATTGCCTGGTTATTGGAAACACCGTCGATATTCTCGACCGATGGAGTACATAACACTTTTCGGTCCTTCACCGAAGAGGGAGAAGCTGACGGTCGGTTAAGACGCGTTTAAAGTTCGGTTGAACATAGATATGATATAAGTACTTCGGTACATGCAATCATTCTTCTACCCAAGTCACTTGGGGGCTCTTAAGTTTATTTGAGCCATTTTATAATAAGTGTTCTTCTTCTTAGTCATTGCAAAGTTTTATTATTATTATTATTATTTATCACTCTTTTTTTCGACACGAGTGTGCGGTCACTAGCCGAGGAGCCTAATTTCTCTCTCAAAGCCGCTAGAGTTTAGTTTGCTAAACTGGCCTGATGAGAAGTACTCCGCCCTCGGGATAGGAGGTTGAAGCCGTAGGCTGACCCGCTCGAAGTCTTGAGATAGGATGTATCATGTTAAAACACGATAGAAGCACTTCTTTTTTTCTAAGACCAACTTTCGGATTGGCACCGAACACTTGATATTGTTCGGACGTCATGGTTTTACTAATGTTTCTTGGTTTTCCAAGCTTTTTGGCACTTTTAAACTATTTGTGCTTTTCCAGCATTAGTCTCGCAGTGCAACGCCGGACACCTTTAGGGATTCGGCAAAAACATTCTCAGATATTGCTATATATGCATCGGTTTCGAATTGTGTCTTCGGTCAATAGTTGGGTTGCCCGGCTCCTGCACTTGCTTCCTACGTTCCGTTTTGTTCAGCTAGGCATGCAAAGGGAGAACCACTGCGATTGTGCTTCCAGCTCACATGGTTAAGCACCTCAGTGGAGAAAGCCAAAAACTGACTTTCACAATAAGCGTAAACTGGTCAGTGATCCGATGACTATGTTAAATGATGGGCCGTTCATAACATTGGCCGAAGTGTTTACGGCTTGACCCCGACTGTCGCCGAACACTACCGGGGGCTATTAACTGGCCTCCCAAACTAAATCCTCAATATTTTGCTCTTACATTAGAGCTGAGGTTTAATGATCATGCTTAGCATGACAACCCAAAGAAAGGAACCGATAGCGGGACTATTTTCTTTGGAAGACATTTCTTCTGTTAAACAGTAATATAACTCTCTGCGTACCTTTGTTTATAAAACCGTATGGCCAGATTGCCTTGTTTGTTGTAAATCTTTGCTCTCATAAGGGCTTTATAAAGTAGGACAAACACTCCTCGGCTACTGGCCGAGGAGGTGGAAGCCGATGGTCGGTCAACAAAGTTTTGTACAATGCGGATTAGAGCATTAATGACGTAAAATACTTGGATACATAGAGTCATTACACATAATTTGTGATTTTACTATGGATATTGATCCTTAATTCGGCCACCCGTGCCCGCATTAAGGCTCGGGGGCTACTGGGCTTCGGGCTTATTATTTACAAATATTAAAGGGGCACATTGATCCCCTGATCTGGTGTTACCACCCGACCAGTGTCTCGGGGGCTACTGCATTGCTTTTCCAGTGCAAAAAAATTTATGTGCAATATAGTTTCCGAGGAGATTTTGATCCACAGGTTGGTCGGCAGCACCCAACCTGAGTCTCGAGGACTGAGCACGCCGCTTTTAGTGTCCCGAAGTATTCTGCCGAGCTTGGACTTGATCCTCAGGCCAATTTTGCAAATCAACCTGAGTCTCAGCGGCTACTGGGATCAGCGGTCTTACGTCATCCTTCAGGTGCATCTCCGGTTTTAGACCGATACACACCTTGAGGGCTACTGGCTATATATCTCGGCAGAGAATAAATTGCACCAATAAAAAATATTGACAAAAAATCGGCCCACAGTCGGGGTGGTTCACCACCTCGGAAGCAGTCTGGCATAAAGCTCGGGCGCTAGTGGCTGGCTCCATAGAGGGCATTTCCAGCATTAAGCTCGGCTAAACTCCTTCAACTTTTTTGGACCAAGATGATCTATGACATCTTGGATATAGTCCGGCGTTGGAGCTTGGACACAGTACGGCGTTGGAGCTTGGATACATTTTGGCGTTAGAGCTCGGAAGCAGTCCGGCGTTGGTGCTCGGTTGCAAAAGATACCTCGAATACAGTCCGGCATTGGAGCTCAGATGCAAGAGGACGCAGCCGCCCGGGAACAACTTCAAACCCGAGGCGTGGCATAAAAATAACGAGGCATTGGTAAAGGCCAGAAACTTAAAGGGGCTCCTCGGATACCCGACGTGTAAACTCGTCGAATGCATTTTGGCGATCCTCAAGATCGAAGATAAAGAAGATTTGTTGAACCAGTTTTCAAGACCGACGAACAAAGATGAAGAACAGTTCGGAAGAATCGAGGAGCGTCCTTAACTTGAGGACCGGTTCAGGGGGCTACTGACGGTGTCCTGGACTAGGGGGTACTCAAAACGTCATCTCCCGATCTGATAGATTGGGCCGAGGACCCCCGTGGCCGTATACTCATGGGCCAGTTCGGACAGCTGCCGCATACAAGGAAAATTCCACAAGACTTGGCGATTAATACAAGGTCTTCTCCCCACCAGCGTATTCGGCTAGGACTCTTGTTAACCTAGGCCTCTGGTGCATTATATAAACCAGGGCCAGGCTAGTCGATAGATATATACATACAATCATACCATAGGCTAGCTTCTAGGGTTTAGCCTCTCTGATCTCGTGGTAGATCTACACTGGTACTACCCATATCATCAATATTAATCAAGCAAGATGTAGGGTTTTACCTCCATCAAGAGGGCCCGAACCTGGGTAAAACTTCGTGTCCCTTGCCTCCTGTTACCATCGATCCTAGACGCATAGTTCGGGACCCCCTACCCGAGATCCGCCGGTTTTGACACCGACAGTCACCTTGCGTTTTCACTGACATGTGGGACCGCATGTCGGCATGTGAGCAAAAATACGATGGGCTCCGCGCGTCTGCTGGCTGGCTGAGAAGAGAGAGAGGAGGGCTGAGCATGGACTCCAGGAAATTTTGCGACAATGTGTTCGCTCTACGTAACCAGCACCTCGATATAGTGGGGTGGCATGGGCCATAACTAGCATTCATGTCTAGCAGTACGGCACATGCCAGCCACACGAGTCCCAGCTGATACCAATTTTCTTCGAGTCCGTGCTACAGCCATCTCTTCTCCCTCCCGATGGAACCCATCGCGCGGTGGCGGGGTGGGGGTTTGCCGATAGTCAGTTTTCTCAACTTCGGTCCCACTTGTAAGTGAAAATGCAACACAGCACGCATTCCCCCTTGAGTGGCGTGCCGGACCAACCGTGTGGGGGTGCGACGCGAACACGGCGGGCTTTTCCTTTTGAACTTGTAACTTGTAAAATTTGGTTCTGTTCCATGGCGCAACCGATAGATAGAAAAAAAGGATTTTTTTCCTCGAGTAATGAGAAGTTTGGTTTTGGCGTGGTTCATGCATGGAGTACATACAAAAATTATGAAGTTACGCGAAAGGTAAGATAATTACTAGTATTACAATATACTACTCCATGGATTTGACAGAAAGATAAAGATACATATGGATCCATCAACGACATCCTCACACCCTAGTGCGCCGGGTCACCAACCGACGTGTGAGGAGCAGCGGTGTTGGCAGCGAGCTCAATGTGCTTTTGAACAATGCCGTCCAAGGTTGCCCTGCGGTCCAAGAAGGCCAACATCCTATCGTCCTCCTCTGGCATGTAGTAGTCCTTGTGGACAATTTGCGCGTAGACGTGGGTGATTATGTCGATGGTGTCTTGCTGCACCAGGCGCTGTGTGGCGAGCGCGACCTCGAGGTGGACATTCTCCGGCGCGATGGCGGGCAGCCACAGGGCCACCAGTGCATCGAAGAGGTTGTCACAATAGAGGCTGTTGAGGGTGGCGGGCATCGCAGAGCCTGGGCGCGTGGGCTGGAGGCGCACATCAAGGTCGTCTGCCAGCTTCTTGACGATGGTGAACTTGTCGAGGAAGCCGACGAGGACCTTGTCAAACAAGGAGACGAAGCTGTCGTCCAAGAGGCCTCTCGCCCTGGCGGCCTCAAGCAGGACCTGGAGACGTTCCTCGGTGCCAGGCCGCAGGCCGGCGTCGTGGACCATCTGGCACAGCCGGCTGATGCTCGCGCTCATCGCCTCCATGGGTCTAGCTTCTGGTCAACTGATCTTGCGATTGGAGTGATCACTCTTGCCCTTGGTTAGGGTGCGTAGGTGCGTAGGATTTCATAGATTGGACTGGAGGGGAGCCTTTATATGAGAAGTGCAGACCGTGTTGCATTCACGTGTGTGTTGGCCATCTACTCCTCGGCCCTCCCTTCGTGCCGGTGCAGTATAGTCATCTCACCGAGACCAAGTTGGGGCAAAATGAGAGAACATTGATGTTTACTGGTTTATTGGTCCCCTTTGCATTTTGCGCCAAGTTTTGACCTTTGATTTAACTAATAAAATGTTAATGCATGTAACCAAAAATGTTGTGCTAAGTAGTCTCAAGTCATTGAATGCATACGCACCCCACGTCTCCTATTGGGTGATTTCTTTTTTCGTGGCAAAAAAAGGGAACGAGGTGGGTAGTTAATGCACCGCGCCTAAAAGTTTTGGGATTATTTGGTTTTCGTAACGTTACTAATGCAATAGTATGGAGGTAGTACAATAGTAATCTTTGATTGCAATTTTTTGTTGGTAGATTACCAAGCAGAGCGCTCAGTGGGTACTCCTTTTACTCTGCGTATAACTTTTTCTTGTTTTTCTCAAATTAGTCTGCGCGTTCCTGATTTGTAGCATTGGTTTCCATCCGTGCTCCCGCTTGATCAGTTCTGCCCCATTAATTGCGCCAGTTTCCAAAGCAGAAAATGGCATGCAAGCAAACACATGCAGTGCCGGATGCGGCTTGAGCGCATGGGGAAGCCAACTCAAGCTAAAAGGAAGGACGACCAACCAACCATTGCATGCGCATTTAATCTTGATATTTATGCAAATTACTCATGCACAAGGGCAAATTTGTCCAAAACTCAAACTACTGTGTTCCTTGGTATGCGAGACGAGAGTTATACGCAGAGTAAAAAGAATTGGAGGGAGAGTGTATAATATCATCGGGAACTACATTGAAAACCAAATAAAACAATACTCCATGTATTTATTTACAGAGGAATGATAACCCACAAGTATAGGGGATCGCAATAGTTTTCGAGGGTAGAGTATTCAACCCAAATTTATTGATTCGACACAAGGGGAGCCAAAGAATATTCTCAAGTATTAGCAGCTGAGTTGTTAATTCAACCACACCTGGAAAACTTAATATCTGCAACAAAGTATTTAGTAGCAAAGTAGTATGGAAGTAACGGTAACGGTGGCAAAAGTAACAGTAGCAGTTGTGTAGTAATTGTAACAGTGGCAACGGTAAAGTAACTAAGCAAAGATCAATATGTGAAAAGCTCGTAGGCATTGGATCAGTGATGGATAATTATGTCGGATGCGATTCCTCATGCAACAGTTCTAACATAGGGTGATACAGAACTAGCTCCAGTTCATCAATGTAATGTAGGCATGTATTCCGAATATAGTAATACGTGCTTATGGAAAAGAACTTGCATGCCATCTTTTGTCCTACCCTCCCGTGGCAGCGGGGTCCTATTGGAAACTAAGGTATATTAAGGCCTCCTTTTAATAGAGTACCGGACAAAAGCATTAACACTTAGTGAATACATGAACTCCTCAAACTACGGTCATCACCGGTAAGTATCCCGATTTTTGTCACTTCGGGGTTAGCGGATCATAACACATAATAGGTGACTATAGACTTGCAAGATAGGATCAAGAACTCACATATATTCATGAAAACATAATAGGTTCAGATCTGAAATCATGGCACTCGGGCCCTAGTGACAAGCATTAAGCATAGCAAAGTCATAGAAACATCAATCTCAGAACATAATGGATACTAAGGATCAAACCCTAACAAAACTAACTCGATTACATGGTAAATCTCATCCAACCCATCACCGTCCAGCAAGCCTATGATGGAATTACTCATGCACGGCGGTGAGCATCATGAAATTGGTGATGGGGGATGGTTGATGATGATGATGGCACGGATTCCCCTCTTCGGAGCCCCGAACAGACTCCATATCATCCCTCCCGAGAGAGATTAGGGCTTGGCGGCAGCTCCGTATCGTAAAACTCGATGAATCCTTCTCTTTGATTTTTTCTCCCCGAACGTGAATATATAGAGTTGGAGTTGAGGCCGGTGGAGCCTGAGGGGGCCCACAAGGCAGGGGGCGCGCCCCCACCCTCGTGGACAGGTTGTGGGCCCCTAGAGTTGATTCTTTCGCCAGTATTTTTTATATATTCCAAAAATATTCTCCGTGAAGTTTCAGGTCATTCCGAGAACTTCTATTTCTGCACAAAAATAACACCATGGCAATTATGCTAAAAATAGAGTTAGTCCGGGTTAGTTCCATTCAAATCATGCAAGTTAGAGTCCAAAACAAGGGCAAAAGTGTTTGGAAAATTAGATACGTTGGAGACGTATCAACTCCCCCAAGCTTAAACCTTTGCTTGTCCTCAAGCAATTCCGTTGACAAACTAAAAGTGATAAAGAAAAACTTTTACAAACTCTGTTTGCTCTTATTGTTGTAAATATGTAAAGCCAGCATTCAAGTTTTCAACAAAGATTATGAACTAACCATATTCACAATAACATTTAGGTCTCATGTTTACTCATATCAATGGCATAATCAACTAGCGAGCAATAATAATAAATCTCGGATGACAACACTTTCTCAAAACAATCATAATATGATATTACAAGATGGTATCTCGCTAGCCCTTTTTGAGACCGCAAAACATAAATGCAGAGCACCTCTGAAGATCAAGGACTGACTAAACATTGTAATTCATGGTAAAAGAGATCCAGTCATAGTCACACTAAATATAAACTAATAGTAATGCATGCAAATGACAACGGTGCTCTCCAACTGGTGCTTTTTAATAAGATGATGACTCAACATAAAAGTAAATAGATAGGCCCTTCGCAGAGGGAAGCAAGGATTTGTAGAGGTGCCAGAGCTCGATTTTGAAATAGAGATAAATAATATTTTGAGCGGCATGCTTTCATTGTCAACATAACAACCGAGAGATCTCGATATCTTCCATGCTACATACATTATAGGCGGTTCCCAAGCAGAATGTAAAGTTTATACTCCCCCTCCACCAAAAAACATCAATCCATGGCTTGTCCGAAACAACGGATGCCTCCAGCTAACAATAATCCTGGGGGAGTTTTGTTTGCAATTATTTTGATTTAAGCATGGGACCGGGCATCCCGGGGACCAGCCATTTTCTCGTGAATGAGGAGCGGAGTCCACTCCTCGTGAGAATAACCCACCTAGCATGGAAGATATAGACAACACAAGTTGATACATGATCTATTTGAGCATACAAAACAGAATTTCATTTGAAGGTTTTAGAGTTTGGCACATACAAATTTACTTGGAGGTAGGTAGATACCGCATATAGGAAGGTATGGCGGACTCATATGGAATAACTTTGGGGTTTATGGAAGTGGATGCACAAGCAGTATTCCCGCTTAGTACAAGTGAAGGCTAGAAAGAGACTGGGAAGCGACCAACTAGAGAGCGACAATAGTCATGAACATGCATTAAAATTAATCAACACTGAGTGCAGGCATGAGTAGGATATAATCCACCATGAACATAAATATCGTGGAGGCTATGTTGATTTTGTTTCAACTACATGCGTGAACATGTGCCAAGTCAAGCCACTCGAATCGTTCAAAGGAGGATACCACCCTATCATACCACATCACAACCATTTTAATAGCATGTTAGCACACAAGGTAAAGCATTATAAACTCCTAGCTAATTAAGCATTGGCATGAGCAACTATAATCTCTAATTGTCATTGCAAACATGTTTCATTCGTAATAGGCTGAATCAGGAACAATGAACTAATCATATTTACAAAAACAAGATAGGTCGAGTTCATACCAGCTTCTCTCATCTCAATCATTTCATCATATATCGTCATTATTGCCTTTCACTCGCACGACCGAACGGTGTGGATAATAATAATAGTGCACGTGCATTGGACTAAGCTGGAATCTGCAAGCATTCAATACAAGGGAGAAGACAAGGTAATATGGGCTCTCGGTTAAATCAACAATAATGCATATAAGAGCAACTTCAACATTTTCATCATGGTATTCTCCTCTCGACCCCCAAAGAAAAGAAATAAAATAAAACTATTTACACGGGAAAGCTCCCAACAAGCAAAAGAAGAACGAGAAATCTTTTTGGGTTTTCTTTTAATTATTACTACTACAGGCATGGAAAGTAAACTAGCTAAAAGCTACAACTAATTTTTTTGCTTTTTTTCTTAAGGTTTTTCAAACACACAAGAAGAAAGCTTAAAACAGCAAATAAACTAGCATGGATGGTACAATGAAAGATTATGGGCACCGACAACTGGCATGAGTGTGTGAACATGAATGTAATGTCGGTGAGAAATATGCACTCCCCCAAGCTTAGGCTTTTGGCCTAAGTTGGTCTATGGCCACGGTTGGCCTCGCGGATATCCAAAGTTGTAGCTGGGGTCGTACTGAGATGCAGCGGCTATTTCCTGATGAGCTACACGGGTTGCATAAATTCCACTAAACAAATCTCCACTAATACTGTTATGATGCAACCTTCGTGCAACAATAGCCCCCAAGTTGTATTGTTTATCTCCTAACACAACACTCTTGAGAACACTAAGATCGGGGACACACATGCGACAAGCCTCATCCTTGTCGTTAATGCATCTACCTATAAAGAGAGCAAAATAATGTATGGCAGGAAAGTGAATGCTCCCTATGGTAGCTTGTGTTATTTCGCCAAAGTGATACTAGCAAGAAAATCTTTAAATTCAGATTTGCGAGGTTCACTAACATTACCCCACTGCGGGAGTTTACAAGCAGTATTAAAATCTTCTAAGTCCATGGTATAAGATTTATCATAAAGATCAAATAGGACAGTGTGAGAATTGTGTGATGATGTAAATTTAAACCTTCTCACAAAGGAATCAGTTAGGTAGTAATATTGGGGGCACTTATCTGACATGAAGCCCTCAAGTTCAGCGTTACGCACATATGCGTCAAATTCCTCCTTAATGCCTGCTTGGACCATAAAATCTTCTGACGGCCATTCACAAGGCCACACTTGAGCTTCTCTTGGTAGTTCATAGTACGGCTCACGTATCGCGAGCCTAGGTGCCTGCTTCTTTGAGGAACCACCTTGGTACATTTTCCTAAACATATTTCTTCCTCTAAAAAATTTCTGAAATTTTTAGTAACTCAAAATTAAAGTGAACCAAACTCAACAAGATTGATAGCAACTACTCCCACAAGTGCCTAGAGACTATATCATGCATTAGAACTACTTGGGACCAAATAAATTTGACATGCAAGCTTAAGAACAGGGTCACCTAAGCAGCAAAAAATTGCAATAAATAAAGCACTAGAACAAAAACTAATTGGACCATCGGAGGAGTCACATACCGAAGAACAGTCCCCCAAAGTAGTTCTGTGGATGGAGCTTTGAGCAAGGAGATTGAAAATGGCAGCAAGATGAGCTAGAACTCGTGCTTAAGCTGGTGAGTGATTTTTTCTGGAGGAAGAAGGAGTGTGTGGGTGCTGGAATAAGTGGAGGGCGGCCACGAGGGGTCCACGAGGCAGGCGGCGCACCCTGGACCCTCGTGGCCAGGTGGTGGCCCCCTCTGTTGTGTTCTTGGTGCCATATATTCTTAAATATTGTACAAAAAAATCATATTTCATTTTCGGGGCATTTGGAGAACTTTTATTTTCGGGGTATTTTTTATTGCAAGGATAATTCAGAAAAAGACAGAAAATACTATTTTTGCTTTATTTAATCTAAATAACAGAAAGTAAAAGGAGGGTACAGAGAGTTGTGCTTTCTAAATTCATCCATCTCATGCTCATCAAAAGGAATCCAGTAACAAGGTTGATCAAGTCTTGTTAACAAACTCATTCTGAATCTTATGAAACTGGAGAATTTTCGAATAGCACTAGGTTACCTCAATGGGGATATGCACATCCCCAATAATAAGAATATCATATTTCTTCTTGACAGTAGGAATAGGAAATTCAAAACCTCCAATAGTAATCATTGGAATTTTTCCAATAGAATTGATATTGTGGACTTGAGTTTGTTTCCTCGGAAAGTGTACCGAATGCTCATTACCATTAACATGAAAAGTGACATTGCCTTTGTTGCAATCAATAACAGCCCCTGCAGTATTCAAAAAGGGTCTACCAAGGATAATCGACATACTATCGTCCTCGGGAATATCAAGAATAACAAAGTCCGTTAAAATAGTAACGTTTGCAACAACAACAGGCACATCCTCACAAATACCGACAGGTATAGCAATTGATTTATCAGCCATTTGTAGAGATATTTCAGTAGGTGTCAACTTATTCAAATCAAGTCTACGGTATAAAGAGAGAGGCATAATAGTAACATCGGCTCCAAGATCACATAAAGCAGTTTTAACATAGTTTCGTTTAATGAAGCATGGTATAGTTGCTACTCCTGGATCTCCTAGTTTCTTAGGTATTCCACCTTTAAAAGTATAATTAGCAAGCATGGTGGAAATTTCAGCGTCCGGTATCTTTCTTTTATTTGTAACAATTTCTTTCATATACTTAGCATAAGGATTCATTTTAACCATATCATTCAAACGCATACGCAAAAAGATAGGTTTAATCATTTCATCAAAGCGCTCAAAATCCTCATCATCCTTTTGCTTGGATGGTTTAGGAGGAAAGTGCATGGGTTTCTGAACCCATGGTTCTCTTTCTTTACCGTGGTTCCTAGCAACAAAGTCTCTCTTATCATAACGTTGATTCTTTGATTGTGGGTTATCAAGATCAACAGCAGGTTCAATCTCTACATCATTGTCATTGCTAGGTTGAGCATCAACATGAACATCATCATTAATATTATCACTAGGTTCATGTTCATTACCAGATTGTGTTTCAGTATCAGAAATAGAAATATCATTGGGATTCTCAGGTGTGTCAACAACAGGTTCACTAGAAGCATGCAAAGTCCTATCATTTTTCTTTTTCTTCCTCTTAGAAGGACTAGGTGCATCAACATTAGTTCTCCGAGAATCTTGCTCAATTATCTTGGGGTGGTGAAAGCACAAGTGCTCCCTGGGTGGTTTTGGTAATTAATGTCAACATATCTCTTGTTGGACTAACACTTTCACCTAGTATGTTTCACATAAGTTCAACAATGGAGTGGAATGGACTAAAGGATGTGGAACCCCTTCAAGATGCTAAGGACAAAGGATTGGCTCAAGCTTCAAGATCAAGACTCTACATTTTACATTTTTAGTGATCCAAGATCACATTGAGTCCATAGGAAAAGCCAATACTATTAAGGAGGGATGAGGTGTTACTTAATGAGCCTCTTGCTTCATGTGCTTAGTGATATGCTCCAAAATCCTCAACTACCTTTCCATATCCACATATGACCTAAACCAAAAGTAAAACTCGGCCCCACCGATTCTTTCTATCCGGAGCCACCGAGTTTCACATGCCATAGCCACTGCCACAAACCCTAGCAAATGGTTTCACTGATAGGGATCTCGATCTCACCGAGATGGGATTGCACTCTCACTGTGTATGACCATTGCCAAAATCGGTCTCACCAAGTTTGAGCAATCGGTACTACCAAGATTACAATGCAAATCCTTTGGTTAGCTTATTACCAAATCGGTCCCACCGAGTTTGCGTAATTGGTCTCACCGAGTTTGCCTGACCAACTCTCTGGTTAGCTTATTACCAAAATCGGTCCCACCGAGTTTGTGTAATCGGTCACACCGAGATTACGTTATGCCCTAACCCTAACCATATCGGTCCTACCAAGTTGCATCTCAGTCCCACCGAAAATCCTAACGGTCACTAGGTTTGCTGAATCGGTCCGACCGAGTTTAACGATTCGGTCCCACAGAGTTTGGCAGATTGTGTGTAATGGTTAGATTTTGTGTGGAGGCTATATATACCCCTCCACCAACTCTTCATTCGTGGAGAGAGCCATCAGAACAGAACTTCACTTCCAATACACATTTTCTAAGAGAGAACCACCTACCCTTGTGTTGAGCTCAAGATATTCCATTCCTACCATATGAATATTGATCTCTAGCCTTCCGCAAGTTGCTTTCCACTCAAATCTTCTTTCCACCAAATCCAAATCCTGTGCGAGAGAGTTGAGTGTTGGGGAGACTATCATTTGAAGCACAAGAGCAAGGAGTTCATCATCAACACACCATTTGTTACTTCTTGGAGAGTGGTGTCTCCTAGATTGGCTAGGTGTCACCTGGGAGCCTCCGACAAGGTTGTGGAGTTGAACCAAGGAGTTTGTAAGGGCAAGGAGATCGCCTACTTCGTGAAGATCTACCGCTAGTGAGGCAAGTCCTTCGTGGGCGACGGCCGTGATGGAATAGACAAGGTTGCTTCTTCGTCGACCCTTCGTGGGTGGAGCCCTCCGTGGACTCGTGCGACCGTTACCCTTCGTGGGTTGAAGTCTCCATCAACGTGGATGTACGATAGCACCACCTATCGGAACCACGCCAAAAACATCCATGTCTCAAATTGCGTTTGAATACTCCTAACCCTTCCCCTTTACATTCTTGCAAGTTGCATGCTTTACTTTTCGCTGCTCATATACTCTTTGCATGCTTGCTTGATATGTATTGTGTTTGTTAAACTTGTGCCTAAACTCCACCTAAACTTAAGAATTTTAAAAACTTCAACTTTTGGAACTTAGTGTCTAATCACCCCCCCTCTAGACATCTCTTCTCGATCCTCTCAATTGGTATCAGAGCATTGGTCTCCATTGCCTTGGTTTAAACACCTCTGGAGGAAGATGGATGTGTCTACTTTAGGGAGTCTTAGACATAGACCATTCTTGATGGAGAGTATTTTCATGAGTGGAAAAATGAAATGCTTGAGATTTACAATGAATATCATTTGAACAAGTACATTGCTAATCCTTGTGCACCTCATATTGATCCTTTGCACCCTACCCTAGATGAAGATATTGACATGATTCGCAATCTTAGAACTGTTGAGCTTATCATTAGAGGATTGCCCAAAAATTTGATTGCTAGTTTGCCTACTCTTAAGTGTGCCTATACTATATGGAAATTTCTTGAGGAACGATTTCCCGATTATTCCTTGAAGAATTTAGATGAAATTCTCCATAAATGTATTGCCTTGAGTAAGATGAACTCTAGTGATCCTAGTTTTGGTGATTGTCTATTTGAGCTTACAAATCTCATGCATGCTAAAGGAAATGTTGGAATCATTAGTGATATCATATCCGAAGCTATAAGAATTCATAAAGGTAACCACTTTGATGATCATGTACCTAATGAATTACCCTCTCTAGGATTTGATCAATCACAAGATGATGTTGAACATGGATATTATGATGAAGATGATGATAGTGACTATGATCTTGATGATGCAATGAGACATTTTGGTCTTATGGCAAATCTTCGCGGCTACATGGCTAGAGGAAAGGAATGGGTCCTTGATAGTGGATGTACTGATCATATGACCGGAGATGAAGAGATGTTCCGTGAGCTTGCTAAAAATGACGGCCCTCGAAAATATGTCACCTTTGGTGATAATTCAAAGGGTAAGGTGGTTGGCCTTGGTAAGGTGGCCATCTCACACGATAGCTCCATACAAAACGTTATGCTTGTTGAATCCCTTGGATACAATTTACTTTCAGTTTCTAGACTTGCGGATTTCGATTTCAATGTCTTATTCACTGAAGTAGATTGCCAAGTGTTTCATAGAGACAATCATAAAATGGTCTTTACCGGTATACGTAGAGGAGATCTTTACATTGTTGATTTCACTAAAAAGGCTCAACCTAAAACTTGCTTAATCGCTAAATCTACTAAAGGCTGGTTGTGGCATAGAAGACTAGGTCATGTTGGAATGCGAAATCTTGATAAGCTTATTAAAGGTGATCGCAGGCTCAACACTTGGGCCTCGCACGGACCCTAAAGCCCATAAGTCTACTTGGCCACAATCCGAATACAGCTCGGATCACATCCGACCAGTGTCCTCGGATCCAACCTCGCAGGTTCCTTCCCTTAAGCGCGCAACCCCTTAGGTTCAAGCCGGCTTGGTTGCAGTTCGGATCACCTCCGAATTGCACGGTTGGTAGCGGCCTCTAGCAAGGCATGCCAAACACCAAGCAGACTATGAAGCTGATTAGAGAACCTGTACATCACACTTCCATTCCTTTTGCCACACGATATACGTTGTCGAGCTCAAGGCGATTCTGTCATCCTTGTGCTAGCCCGACCTCTTTCTCGTTCCAGTGATGCCGACCACTATCCGGATTATCTCATAATCCTTGTCGCATGGCCATGCTTATCCTGGTCGGATCACACGAGGGGCCCAGAGTATATCTCTCCTGATCGGAGGGGCAAATCCCATCTTGCTCGACCATGTCTCGCAGCATGGGTCTAGACAAGCCTGTAACCTACCTTTGTAACTACCCAGTCACGGAGTAGCGTTTGGTCGGTCCAAAGCAAGTCTGTCACCATCCCGAGTACATGCGCCAACTCAGGTCTTAGGACATAGAACGTATGTTGTACAAGAGACTCATAGATGACATATCGCTGTGTCTCATAGTTGGGTCTGTCCGACTCGGACCTTACCTCGACTCGGATCTGACTACGTCGAATCCGACCAGATCCTTCCAAGTCCATATTATCCGGTTAGCATCCAATGCTCCATGGCTAGTGAGACCAAGCCATCGACCGTGTCATATGCTAGTCTAGTCAGCTGCGCGTCCACACAGCCCTTTCGACTAGGGACCTTTTAGGACAGTCATCATACAATGCATAGTCCCACAAACAAGTCACGTACTTGCTGATACACATCATTGATAATGTCCAAGGACTATCTTTATTCATAAACACATAGGAAATATCATCATACATGATTGCCTCTAGGGCATATCTCCAACAGTTGTCTCCCAGGGTCGCACTCTCCGGACCTATTCCAACATCAGTTGCAGGGTATTCGGGATGGATACTAGTGTGCTAGCGCCAACACATTCTCCCTAGTTCAATATTGATAGTCTTGGAGAAAACTCGCTCTTCCTTGGACAAAACTATCCAATGATGGTGAAAGGCGATCCAGCTGTTGTTGACACAATGTTACTACCATTTATGAGAAGCAACTGTATCTATACCTCGGACATTCCAGTGGTTCTCTACCCTGGCTATCACAATATGCATCCTGATATAGGCCGCTTTAGCCTGGATGATCATTCCTGTATTGGTCTCGAGATTGACAATAGCAGGCCCTTCCTAGAGAATCAGTTATGGTTCAAAGCAAGCGTTTCCAATGCCGAGGATTGGTTGAGCTGAAGTTCATTTCATCGCTTTGTTATTTGTTGTGTGAGAAAAACTTTAGTATTTACTAGAATGTTTTATTGGAAATAATTTGTAATCCAACATGTATCCTCGTTGTTGTTGTGTGTTGATGACTTGTTGTATGTAATGAATGGTACATTTGCATATGCATGTCATAAACTCAATTTATGAATCGTTTATTTTCGAGTCACTTCTTGGGGTGTGAGTACCGTAGTAGTATAGCCAGCATCCGGTTATATGAATTTGCACATCACATAGAGCCAACCTAATAGTGGAGTATGCTAGCATAATAGTTAGTTCTAGTTAGATCAACTAGAGCTAGGTGTCGCACGGAGGCTGAGAAATATGGTGATAGCGTGACTGCGTGAGGTGGGCTTGTACATAGTATCATGTAGTCACAGGGCTGCCGTGTTTCCTACTCCTCCGGTCTAAATGTGGAGAAGATTTGGTCGAGTACTTCCTCCTTTTGCCAACATGTGGGACATCCAGCATCCAGGTCATGTCATGCAAGAAAATGGAGTGCTAGTTGAAGCCACGTGATGTGCATCTTGGGTTAAACTGTGAATAGAATCTTACTCTTGAGTAACTCCAAAAGTGGCCACCGAAGATCTTTATTGGATTTGTTTTTCATCACCAGCACATCGAGGTGAAAGATGTGCAGGTTCATTGGGTCATTGACAGTGTCCTGGACTAGGGGGTATTCAACACGTCATCTCCCGATCTGATAGATTGGGCCGAGGACCCCCGTGGCCGTATACTCATGGGCCAGTTCGGACAGCTGCCGCATACAAGGAAGATTCCACAAGACTTGGCGATCAAGACAAGGACTTCTCCCCATCGGTGTATTCGGCTAGGATTCTTGTTAACCTAGGCCTCTGGTGCATTATATAAACCAGGGCCAGGCTAGTCGATAGATATATACATACAATCATACCATAGGCTAGCTTCTAGGGTTTAGCCTCTCTAATCTCGTGGTAGATCTACTCTAGTACTACCTATATCATCAATATTAATCAAGCAGGACGTAGGGTTTTACCTTCATCAAGAGGGCCCGAACCTGGGTAAAACTTCGTGTCCCTTGCCTCCTGTTACCATCGATCCTAGATGCACAGTTCGGGACCCCCTACCCGAGATCCGCTGGTTTTGACACCGACATTGGTGCTTTTATTGAGAGTTTCGCTGTGTGATCGACAAAAGGATCGATGGCTCGCCTGCAGATCAACTGCGACTTTGGCATCTTCGTCACCAGCTCGACTGGTCACCTTGGTTCGACCAAGAACCGCGCCCCGTGTTCGGATCACCATGTTCGGACAAGGGCCTTCATCAAACATCAACTCTGATCTCTATCAAGATCATGGAGGAGTCATCCATGGAGCTCGGGGGCTCAACGTCAACATTGCCCTCAAGCGACCGTGCTGTTTTTCTGGACAGCGAACTCGTATCTGCCGCCACCACCTCCTCAAGTATCGCTTTCACGATCGCTCTGGTGGAATTGTGCGGAATTGAGTATACAACAACTCTGGAAAATTTCGCCGAGTTCCGATGGAGGAATCTCTGGCAATCCACGATATACTGGAGCCCTGTCAAATCTGGACGGGAATTTGGATGAGTTTAGGGCGTGGTGTCCAGCTTCTAGCTCGGACGTCCTTTGAAAGATCCAACCGTTGATCGGCTGCAGAATTCCTATATCTACCACGTCTCAAAATTTCAGCTCGATCCGACCGTCCAAACTCCGGGAACCTTCCGATTAGTGCATCACTTTTCGGATCTGTTTTCTGCGCGAAAACAAATCCGACCCGAGTTCATCTTTTTT
Organism: Triticum dicoccoides; assembly: GCF_002162155.2. Taxonomy (NCBI): domain Eukaryota; kingdom Viridiplantae; phylum Streptophyta; class Magnoliopsida; order Poales; family Poaceae; genus Triticum; species Triticum dicoccoides. The sequence continues at coordinate 735,964,860 of NC_041382.1, forward strand.
ATGAACGGGATTTCAGACATCCCTTTTGAAGGAAGTTTTGTATGGGGTATTGTGTTTTGTTCCCGAACACATCCCACTAACTTTAAAGATCTTTTTAACATGATCTTCAACATCATGCTGGTGTCAAACCAGTCCAGCAATATTACTCCACGGCTGCCGACCTGCGCTAGACACGGCGTCACTTTGTTGAGCCGAGCTCAACTTCTTCGGATAATCATGTCGGCAAGCCGAACAAGAATCTGGCATCGCAAAGGATAAATCACCACCAACATCGCCGCCCCACGGATTACACGGAGCGGGCATATCGGCATCGCCGCACGGTCGCTTCATCAAGCCGACATCGACCACGTCACGACCTGCATCGACAGGGCCGCACTATTGCATCTTCAAGCTGGTGTCCATCACGTCGACCTACTTCGACTCATCGGCTGACATCGAGGCTTCGACATCTCGGCTGGACCGGGGGCTTCGCCATCTCTTCATCAATCTACTCCGGACACTTCGGTGTCACTAGCCGACCAGCTCCGTCACGTTAGCTGGGCCGAGGGCTTTGCCTCGGTGAGTCAACCTTTACCAGCATTGCCATGCCGTCATTTTATCGCCCATCAGGCAGTGGGTGTGCGGAGCGAGTCCCAATTTTGGGAATCACCTTCCTTCGGATTGCTACAACAAATAAACCAGGTGCTATTAACCCCATTATTTTTTGCTTGTTTGGGTTCATTTTTCCCAAGGAATTATTACTCTGGTTTGTCCATGATATGTACACAGGTCTATCAAATGGTGACCGCATTAACGAGTGTCGTGTGGTGGTTCGATCAGTTTCCGTACATAGTCCGGCGAACGCCGCATCCGGAGCTCGGACCGACCTGTGAATTCAAGCTTTGCCACGCCTTTACTACATCATGCCGACGCACTGCATCGACATTGACTTCGGCGCCAGGCCATATTTCTTCTATTTCTCGCTTTGCATAAATTATTTATTATGCAACATTTTTTTAATTATTATTATTACTATTATCTCTGGTTTGCACTATTTTTTGTGCACAGGAAAATGATCCGGGGACTTCGGCGTCACTCTGCCGGTCTGCATTGACCGTGCTATGTCACCACTTCGGCGTGTCGAGCTCTCCGCTCCGTCACCTCAGGACCAGCTTGGGGGATGGAACCTTGCCCCGCATCAAGCTCGGACCGCGTCATCAATACCAAACACATTAACCAGCTAAGTCGCTTTCATGCTCAAAGCTTTAATTTCTAACTTGTGTTCGGTTTGACCAAGCATTATACTTTTTTGGAAAAAAGTTGGTTGTAAAAAATTTCCTTGTCCAAACTTTGTTTGTGACGCATAAATTCAAATACCCAATTCATTTGGGGGCTTACTTCATGAAGCTTTTTCACTTGCATATGATTATACTTGTACGACTTCATTCCTTGTTCGTGTATTACGCCACAATATGCACCATATTGACTTAAGCGATTTGCAAGCTGGGTTGCCTCGCTCCTGTGTTTACCCCTACGTTCCTGATTGTTCGGCTAGGGAGTAAAGGGAGCACCTCTGCGATTGTCACGATCGGGTCGCCCGAGCCGGACCTCAGACCGGGTGAAGCCGAAAGCTAGCACTCTTATAGTTTTCAATGATGGTCGGCACACAATAGAACTCATGAGTACAAAAAATCTATTGCACAAGTCTCATAATAACAATGAGCACCGAATAAAGGTATCGGTGGGGGTACTATTTTCTTCAAAGATGCTTCTTACACTTCACGGTAATATAGCATAAGTTCCCTGAGCGCTCTTTGTCTGTTACAGCCTTATGGCTTGATTGCCTGGTTATTGGAAACACCATCGATATTCTCGACCGATGGAGTACATAACACTTTTCGGTCCTTGACCGAAGAGGGAGAAGCTGACGGTCGGTTAAGACGCGTTTAAAGTTCGGTTGAACATAGATATGATATAAGTACTTCGGTACATGCAATAATTCTTCTACCCAAGTCACTTGGGGGCTCTTAAGTTTATTTGAGCAATTTTATAATAAGTGTTCTTCTTCTTAGTCGTTGCAAAGTTTTATTATTATTATTATTTATCACTCCTTTTTTCAACACGAGTGTGCGGTCACTAGCCGAGGAGCCTAATTTCTCTCTCAAAGCCGCTAGAGTTTAGTTTGCTAAACTGGCCTGATGAGAAGTACTTCGCCCTCGGGATAGGAGGTTGAAGCCGTAGGCTGACCCGCTCGAAGTCTTGAGATAGGATGTATCATGTTAAAACACGACAGAAGCACTTCTTTTTTTCTAAGACCAACTTTCGGATTGGCACCGAACACTTGATATTGTTCGGACGTCATGGTTTTACTAACGTTTCTTGGTTTTCCAAGCTTTTTGGCACTTTTAAACTATTTGTGCTTTTCCAGCATTAGTCTCGCAGTGCAACGCCGGACACCTTTAGGGATTCGGCAAAAACATTCTCAGACATTGCTATATATGCATCGGTTTCGAATTGTGTCTTCGGTCAATAGTTGGGTTGCCCGGCTCCTGCACTTGCTTCCTACGTTCCGTTTTGTTCGGCTAGGCGTGCAAAGGGAGAACCACTGCGATTGTGCTTCCAGCTCACATGGTTAAGCACCTTAGTGGAGAAAGCCGAAAACTGACTTTCACAATAAGCGTAAACTGGTCAGCGATCCGATGACTATGTTAAATGATGGGCCGTTCATAACATTGGCCGAAGTGTTTACGGCTTGACCCCGACTGTCGCCGAACACTACCGGGGGCTATTAACTGGCCTCCCAAACTAAATCCTCAATATTTTGCTCTTACATTAGAGCTGAGGTTTAATGATCATGCTTAGCATGACAACCCAAAGAAAGGAACCGATAGCGGGACTATTTTCTTTGGAAGACATTTCTTCTTTTAAACAGTAATATAACTCTCTGCGTACCTTTGTTTATAAAGCTGTATGGCCAGATTGCCTTGTTTGTTGTAAATCTTTGCTCTCATAAAGGCTTTATAAAGTAGGACAAACACTCCTCGGCTACTGGCCGAGGAGGTGGAAGCCGATGGTCGGTCAACAAAGTTTTGTACAATGCGGATTAGAGCATTAATAACGTAAAATACTTGGATACTTAGAGTCATTACACATAATTTGTGATTTTACTATGGATATTGATCCTTAATTCGGCCACTCGTGCCTGCATTAAGGCTCGGGGGCTACTGGGCTTCGGGCTTATTATTTACAAATATTAAAGGGGCACATTGATCCCCTGATCTGGTGTTACCACCCGACCAGTGTCTCGGGGGCTACTGCATTGCTTGTCCAGTGCTGAAAATTTTATGTGCAATATAGTTTCCGAGGAGATTTTGATCCTCAGGTTGGTCGGCCGCACCCAACCCGAGTCTCGAGGACTGAGCACGCCGCCTTTAGTGTCCCGAAGTATTCTGCCGAGCTTGGACTTGATCCTCAGGCCGATTTTGCAAATCAACATGAGTCTCAGCGGCTACTGGGATCAGCGGTCTTACGTCATCCTTCAGGTGCATCTTCGGTTTTAGACCGATACACACCTTGAGGGCTACTGGCTATATATCTCGGCAGAGAATAAATTGCACCAATAAAAAATATTGACAAAAAATCGGCCCACAGTCGGGGTGGTTCACCACCTCGGAAGCAGTCCGGCATAAAGCTCGGGCGCTAGTGGCTGGCTCCATAGAGGGCATTTCCAGCATTAAGCTCGGCTAAACTCCTTCAACTTTTTTGGACCAAGATGATCTATGACATCTTGGATATAGTCCAGCGTTGGAGCTTGGACACAGTACGACGTTGGAGCTTGGATACATTTTGACGTTAGAGCTCGGAAGCAGTCCGGCATTGGTGCTCGGCTGCAAAAGATACCTCGAATACAGTCCGGCGTTGGAGCTCAGATGCAAGAGGACGCAGCCGCCCGGGAACAACTTCAAACCCGAGGCGTGGCATAAAAATAACAAGGCATTGGTAAAGGCCAGAAACTTAAAGGGGCTCCTCGGATACCCGACGTGTAAACTCGTCGAATGCATTTCGGCGATCCTCAAGATCGAAGATAAAGAAGATTTGTTGAACCAGTTTTCAAGACCGACGACCAAAGATGAAGAACAGTTCGGAAGAATCGAGGAGCGTCCCTAACTTGAAGACCGGTCCAGGGGGCTACTGACGGTGTCCTGGACTAGGGGGTACTCAAAATGTCATCTCCCGATCTGATAGATTGGGCCGAGACCCCCGTGGCCGTATACTCATGGGCCAGTTCGGACAGCTGCAGCATACAAGGAAGATTCCACAAGACTTGGCGATTAATACAAGGACTTCTCCCCACCGGCGTATTCGGCTAGGACTCTTGTTAACCTAGGCCTCTAGTGCATTATATAAACCAGGGCCAGGCTAGTCGATAGATATATACATACAATCATACCATAGGCTAGCTTCTAGGGTTTAGCCTCTCTGATCTCGTGGTAGATCTACTCTGGTACTACCCATATCATCAATATTAATCAAGCAATACGTAGGGTTTTACCTCCATCAAGAGGGCCCGAACCTGGGTAAAACTTCATGTCCCTTGCATCCTGTTACCATCGATCCTAGACGCACAGTTCAGGACCCCCTACCCGAGATCCGCCGGTTTTGACACCGACAGTCATCTTGCGTTTTCACTGACATGTGGGACCGCATGTCGGCATGTGAGCAAAAATACGATGGGCTCCGCGTGTCTGCTGGCTGGCTGAGAAGAGAGAGAGGAGGGCTGAGCATGGACTCCAGGAAATTTCGCGAGAATGTGTTCGCTCTACGTAACCAGCACCTCGATATAGTGGGGTGGCATGGGCCATAACTAGCATTCATATATAGCAGTACGGCACATGCCAGCCACACGAGTCCCATCTGACACCAATTTTCTTCGAGTCCGTGCTACAGCCATCTCTTCTCCCTCCCGATGGCACCCATCGCGCGGTGGGCGGGGTGGGGGTTTGCCGATAGTCAGTTTGCTCAACTTCGGTCCCACTTGTAAGTGAAAATGCAACACAGCACGCATTCCCCCTTGAGTGGCGTGCCGGATCAACCGTGTGGGGGTGCGACGCGAACACGGCGGGCTTTTCCTTTTGAACTTGTAACTTGTAAAATTTGGTTCTGTTCCATGGCGCAACCGATAGATAGAAAAAAAGGATTTTTTCCTCGAGTAATGAGAAGTTTGGTTTTGGCGTGGTTCATGCATGGAGTACGTACAAAAATTATGCAGTTACGCGAAAGGTGAGATAATTACTAGTATTACAATATACTACTCCATGGATTTGACGGAAAGATAAAGATACATATGGATCCATCAACGACATCCTCACACCCTAGTGCGCCGGGTCACCAACCGACGTGTGAGGAGCAGCGGTGTTGGCAGCGAGCTCAACGTGCTTTTGAACAATGCTGTCCAAGGTTGCCCTGCGGTCCAAGAAGGCCAACGTCCTATCGTACTCCTCTGGCATGTAGTAGTCCTTGTGGACAATTTGCGCATAGACGTGGGTGATTATGTCGATGGTGTCTTGCTGCACCAGGCGCTGTGTGGCGAGCGCGACCTCGAGGTGGACATTCTCCGGCGCGATGGCGGGCAGCCGCAGGCCACCAGTGCATCAAAGAGGTTGTCACCATAGAGGCCGTTGAGGGTGGCGGGCATCGCAGAGCCTGGGCGCGTGGGCTGGAGGCGCACGTCAAGGTCGTCTGCCAGCTTCTTGACGATGGTGAACTTGTCGAGGAAGCCGACGAGGACCTTGTCAAACAAGGAGACGAAGCTGTCGTCCAAGAGGCCTCTCGCCCTGGCGGCCTCAAGCAGGACCTGGAGACGTTCCTCGGTGCCAGGCCGCAGGCCGGTGTCGTGGACCATCTGGCACAGCCGGCTGATGCTCGCGCTCATCGCCTCCATGGGTCTAGCTTCTGGTCAACTGATCTTGCGATTGGAGTGATCACTCTTGCCCTTGGTTAGGGTGCGTAGGTGCGTAGGATTTCATAGATTGGACTGGAGGGGAGCCTTTATATGAGAAGTGCAGACCGTGTTGCATTCACGTGTGTGTTGGCCATCTACTCCTCGGCCCTCCCTCCGTGCCGGTGCAGTATAGTCATCTCACCGAGACCAAGTTGGGGCAAAATGAGAGAACATTGATGTTTACTAGTTTCTTGGTCCCCTTTGCATTTTGCGCCAAGTTTTGACCTTTGATTTAACTAATAAAATGTTAATGCATGTAACCAAAAATGTTGTGCTAAGTAGTCTCAAGTCATTGAATGCATACGCACCCCACGTCTCCTATTGGGTGATTTCTTTTTTCGTGGCAAAAAAAGGGAACGAGGTGGGTAGTTAATGCACCGCGCCTAAAAGTTTTGGGATTATTTGGTTTTGGTAACGTTACTAATGCAATAGTATGGAGGTAGTACAATAGTAATCTTTGATTGCAATTTTTTGTTGGTAGATTACCAAGCAGAGCGCTCGGTGGGTACTCCTTTTACTTTGCGTATAACTTTTTCTTGTTTTTCTCAAATTAGTCTGCGCGTTCCTGATTTGTAGCATTGGTTTCCATCCGTGCTCCCGCTTGATCAGTTCTGCCCCATTAATTGCGCCAGTTTCCAAAGCAGAAAATGGCATGCAAGCAAACACATGCAGTGCCGGATGTGGCTTGAGCGCATGGGGAAGCCAACTCAAGCTAAAAGGAAGGACGACCAACCAACCATTGCATGCGCATTTAATCTTGATATTTATGCAAATTACTCATGCACAAGGGCAAATTTGTCCAAAACTCAAACTACTGCGTTCCTTGGTATGCGAGACGAGAGTTATACGCAGAGTAAAAAGAATTGGAGGGAGAGTGTATAATATCATCGGGAACTACATTGAAAACCAAATAAAACAATACTCCATGTATTTATTTACAGAGGAATGATAACCCACAAGTATAGGGGATCACAATAGTTTTCGAGGGTAGAGTATTCAACCCAAATTTATTGATTCGACACAAGGGGAGCCAAAGAATATTCTCAAGTATTAGCAGCTGAGTTGTTAATTCAACCACACCTGGAAAACTTAATATCTGCAACAAAGTATTTAGTAGCAAAGTAGTATGGAAGTAACGGTAACGGTGGCAAAAGTAACAGTAGCAGTTCTGTAGTAATTGTAATAGTGGCAACGGTAAAGTAACTAAGCAAAGATCAATATGTGAAAAGCTCGTAGGCATTGGATCAGTGATGGATAATTATGTCGGATGCGATTCCTCATGCAACAGTTCTAACATAGGGTGATACAGAACTAGCTCCAGTTCATCAATGTAATGTAGGCATGTATTCCGAATATAGTCATACGTGCTTATGGAAAAGAACTTGCATGCCATCTTTTGTCCTACCCTCCCGTGGCAGCGGGGTCCTATTGGAAACTAAGGTATATTAAGGCCTCCTTTTAATAGAGTACCGGACCAAAGCATTAACACTTAGTGAATACATGAACTCCTCAAACTACGGTCATCACTGGTAAGTATCCCGATTTTCGTCACTTCGGGGTTAGCGGATCATAACACATAATAGGTGAGTATAGACTTGCAAGATAGGATCAAGAACTCACATATATTCATGAAAACATAATAGGTTCAGATCTGAAATCATGGCACTCGGGCCCTAGTGACAAGCATTAAGCATAGCAAAGTCATAGAAACATCAATCTCAGAACATAATGGATACTAAGGATCAAACCCTAACAAAACTAACTCGATTACATGGTAAATCTCATCCAACCCATCACCGTCCAGCAAGCCTATGATGGAATTACTCACGCATGGCGGTGAGCATCATGAAATTGGTGATGGAGGATGGTTGATGATGATGATGGCACGGATTCCCCTCTTCGGAGCCCAGAACAGACTCCATATCATCCCTCCCGAGAGAGATTAGGGCTTGGCGGCAGCTCCGTATCGTAAAACTCGATGAATCCTTCTCTTTGATTTTTTCTCCCCGAACGTGAATATATAGAGTTGGAGTTGAGGCCGGTGGAGCCTGAGGGAGCCCACGAGGCAAGGGGCGCGGCCCCCACCCTCGTGGACAGGTTGTGGGCCCCTAGAGTTGATTCTTTTGCCAGTATTTTTTATATATTCCAAAAATATTCTCCGTGAAGTTTCAGGTCATTCCGAGAACTTCTATTTCTGCACAAAAATAACACCATGGCAATTATGCTAAAAATAGAGTTAGTCCGGGTTAGTTCCATTCAAATCATGCAAGTTAGAGTCCAAAACAAGGGCAAAAGTGTTTGGAAAATTAGATACGTTGGAGATGTATCAACTCCCCCAAGCTTAAACCTTTGCTTGTCCTCAAGCAATTTAGTTGACAAACTAAAAGTGATAAAGAAAAACTTTTACAAACTCTGTTTGCTCTTGTTGTTGTAAATATGTAAAGCCAGCATTCAAGTTTTCAACGAAGATTATGAACTAACCATATTCACAATAACATTTAGGTCTCATGTTTACTCATATCAATGGCATAATCAACTAGCGAGCAATAATAATAAATCTCGGATGACAACACTTTCTCAAAACAATCATAATATGATATTACAAGATGGTATCTCGCTAGCCCTTTTTGAGACCGCAAAACATAAATGCAGAGCACCTCTGAAGATCAAGGACTGACTAAACATTGTAATTCATGGTAAAAGAGATCCGGTCATAGTCACACTAAATATAAACTAATAGTAATGCATGCAAATGACAGCGGTGCTCTACAACTGGTGCTTTTTAATAAGATGATGACTCAACATAAAAGTAAATAGATAGGCCCTTCGTAGAGGGAAGCAGGGATTTGTAGAGGTGCCAGAGCTCGATTTTGAAATAGAGATAAATAATATTTTGAGTGGCATGCTTTCATTGTCAACATAACAACCGAGAGATCTCGATATATTCCATGCTACATACATTATAGGCGGTTCCCAAGCAGAATGTAAAGTTTATACTCCCCCTCCACCAACAAACATCAATCCATGGCTTGTCCGAAACAACGGATGCCTCCAGCTAACAACAATCCTGGGGGAGTTTTGTTTGCAATTATTTTGATTTAAGCATGGGACCGGGCATCCCGGTGACCAGCCATTTTCTCGTGAATGAGGAGCGGAGTCCACTCCTCGTGAGAATAACCCACCTAGCATGGAAGATATAGACAACCCTAGTTGATACATGATCTATTCGAGCATACAAAACAGAATTTCATTTGAAGGTTTTAGAGTTTGGCACATACAAATTTACTTGGAGGTAGGTAGATACCGCATATAGGAAGGTATGGCGGACTCATATGGAATAACTTTGGGGTTTATGGAAGTGGATGCACAAGCAGTATTCCCGCTTAGTACAAGTGAAGGCTAGAAAGAGACTGGGAAGCGACCAACTAGAGAGCGACAACAGTCATGAACATGCATTAAAATTAATCAACACTGAGTGCAGGCATGAGTAGGATATAATCCACCATGAACATAAATATCGTGGAGGCTATGTTGATTTTGTTTCAACTACATGCGTGAACATGTGCCAAGTCAAGCCACTCGAATCGTTCAAAGGAGGATACCACCCTATCATACCACATCACAACCATTTTAATAGCATGTTAGCACACAAGGTAAAGCATTATAAACTCCTAGCTAATTAAGCATTGGCATGAGCAACTATAATCTCTAATTGTCATTGCAAACATGTTTCATTTGTAATAGGCTGAATCAGGAATAATGAACTAATCATATTTACAAAAACAAGATAGGTCGAGTTCATACCAGCTTCTCTCATCTCAATCATTTCATCATATATCATCATTATTGCCTTTCACTCGCACGACCGAACGGTGTGGATAATAATAATAGTGCACGTGCATTGGACTAAGCTGGAATCTGCAAGCATTCAATACAAGGGAGAAGACAAGGTAATATGGGCTCTCGGTTAAATCAACAATAATGCATATAAGAGCAACTTCAACATTTTCATCATGGTATTCTCCTCTCGACCCCCAAAGAAAAGAAATAAAATAAAACTATTTACACGGGAAAGCTCCCAACAAGCAAAAGAAGAACGAGAAATCTTTTTGGGTTTTCTTTTAATTATTACTACTACAGGCATGGAAAGTAAACTAGCTAAAAGCTACAACTAATTTTTTTGCTTTTTTTCTTAAGGTTTTTCAAACACACAAGAAGAAAGCTTAAAACAGCAAATAAACTAGCATGGATGGTACAATGAAAGATTATGGGCACCGACAACTGGCATGAGTGTGTGAACATGAATGTAATGTCGGTGAGAAATATGCACTCCCCCAAGCTTAGGCTTTTGGCCTAAGTTGGTCTATGGCCACGGTTGGCCTCGCGGATATCCAAAGTTGTAGCTGGGGTCGTACTGAGATGCAGCGGCTATTTCCTGATGAGCTACACGGGTTGCATAAATTCCACTAAACAAATCTCCACTAATACTGTTATGATGCAACCTTCGTGCAACAATAGCCCCCAAGTTGTATTGTTTATCTCCTAACACAACACTCTTGAGAACACTAAGATCGGGGACACACATGCGACATGCCTCATCCTTGTCGTTAATGCATCTACCTATAAAGAGAGCAAAATAATGTATGGCAGGAAAGTGAATGCTCCCTATGGTAGCTTGTGTTATTTCTCCACAGTGATACTAGCAAGAAAATCTTTAAATTCAGATTTGCGAGGTTCACTAACATTACCCCACTGCGGGAGTTTACAAGCAGTATTAAAATCTTCTAAGTCCATGGTATAAGATTTATCATAAAGATCAAATAGGACAGTGTGAGAATTGTGTGATGATGTAAATTTAAACCTTCTCACAAAGGAATCAGTTAGGTAGTAATATTGGGGGCACTTATCTGACATGAAGCCCTCAAGTTCAGCATTACGCACAGATGCGTCAAATTCCTCCTTAATGCCTGCTTGGACAATAAAATCTTCTGACGGCCATTCACAAGGCCACACTTGAACTTCTCTTGGTAGTTCATAGTACGGCTCACGTATCGCGAGCCTAGGTGCCTGCTTCTTTGAGGAACCACCTTGGTACATTTTCCTAAACATATTTCTTCCTCTAAAAAATTTCCGAAATTTTTAGTAACTCAAAATTAAAGTGAACCAAACTCAACAAGATTGATAGCAACTACTCCCACAAGTGCCTAGAGACTATATCATGCATTAGAACTACTTGGGACCAAAAAATTTGACATGCAAGCTCAAGAACAGGGTCACCTAAGCAGAAAAATTGCAATAAATAAAGCACTAGAACAAAAACTAATTAGACCATTGGAGGAGTCACATACCGAAGAACAGTCCCCCAAAGTAACTCTGTGAATGGAGCTTTGAGCAAGGAGATCTAAAATGGCAGCAAGATGAGCTAGAACTCATGCTTAAGCTGGTGAGTGATTTTTTCTAGAGGAAGAAGGAGTGTGTGGGTGCTGGAATAAGTGGAGGGCGGCCACGAGGGGTCCACGAGGCAGGGGGCGCACACTGGACCCTCGTGGCCAGGTGGTGGCCCCCTCTGTTGTGTTCTTGGTGCCAGATATTCTTAAATATTGTACAAAAAAATCATATTTCATTTTCGGGGCATTTGGAGAACTTTTATTTTTGGGGTATTTTTTATTGCAAGGATAATTCAGAAAAAGACAGAAAATAGTATTTTTGCTTTATTTAATCTAAATAACAGAAAGTAAAAGGAGGGTACAGAGAGTTGTGCTTTCTAAATTCATCCATCTCATGCTCATCAAAAGGAATCGAGTAACAAGGTTGATCAAGTCTTGTTAACAAACTCATTCCGAATCTTATGAAACTGGAGAATTTTCGAATAGCACTAGGTTACCTCAATGGGGATATGCACATCCTCAATAATAAGAATATCATATTTCTTCTTGACAGTAGGAAGAGGAAATTCAAAACCTCCAATAGTAATCGTTGGAATTTTTCCAATAGAATTGATATTGTGGACTTGAGGTTGTTTCCTCGGAAAGTGTACCGAATGCTCATTACCATTAACATGAAAAGTGACATTGGCTTTGTTGCAATCAATAACAGCCCCTGCAGTATTCAAAAAGGGTCTGCCAAGGATAATCGACATACTATCGTCCTCGGGAATATCAAGAATAACAAAGTTCGTTAAAATAGTAACGTTTGCAACCACAACAGGCACATCCTCACAAATACCGACAGGTATAGCAGTTAATTTATCAGCCATTTGCAGAGATATTTTAGTAGGTGTCAACTTATTCAAATCAAGTCTACGGTATAAAGAGAGAGGCATAACAGTAACACCGGCTCCAAGATCACATAAAGCAGTTTTAACATAGTTTCGTTTAATGGAGCATGGTATAGTTGCTACTCCTGGATCTCCTAGTTTCTTAGGTATTCCACCTTTAAAAGTATAATTAGCAAGCATGGTGGAAATTTCAGCGTCCGGTATCTTTCTTTTATTTGTAACAATTTCTTTCATATACTTAGCATAAGGATTCATTTTAACCATATCATTCAAACGCATACGCAAAAAGATAGGTTTAATCATTTCATCAAAGCGCTCAAAATCCTCATCATCCTTTTGCTTGGATGGTTTAGGAGGAAAGTGCATGGGTTTCTGAACCCATGGTTCTCTTTCTTTACCGTGGTTCCTAGCAACAAAGTCTCTCTTATCATAACGTTGATTCTTTGATTGTGGGTTATCAAGATCAACAGCAGGTTCAATCTCTACATCATTGTCATTGCTAGGTTGAGCATCAACATGAACATCATCATTAATATTATCACTAGGTTCATGTTCATTACCAGATTGTGTTTCAGTATGAAATAGAAATATCATTGGGATTCTCAGGTGTGTCAACAACAGGTTCACTAGAAGCATGCAAAGTCCTATCATTTTTCTTTTCCTTCCTCTTAGAAGGACTAGGTGCATCAACATTAGTTCTCCGAGAATCTTGCTCAATTCTCTTGGGGTGGTGAAAGCACAAGTGCTCCCTGGGTGGTTTTGGTAATTAATGTCAACATATCTCTTGTTGGACTAACACTTTCACCTAGTATGTTTCAGATAAGTTCAACAATGGAGTGGCATGGACTAAAGGATGTGGAACCCCTTCAAGATGCTAAGGACAAAGGATTGGTTCAAGCTTCAAGATCAAGACTCTACATTTTACATTTTTAGTGATCCAAGATCACATTGAGTCCATAGGAAAAGCCAATACTATTAAGGAGGGATGAGGTGTTGCTTAATGAGCCTCTTGCTTCATGTGCTTAGTGATATGCTCCAAAATCCTCAACTACCTTTCCATATCCACATATGACCTAAACCAAAAGTAAAACTCGGCCCCACCGATTCTTTCTATCCGGAGCCACCGAGTTTCACATGCCATAGCCACTGCCACAAACCCTAGCAAATCGGTTTCACTGATAGGGATCTCGGTCTCACCGAGATGGGATTGCACTCTCACTGTGTATGACCATTGCCAAAATCGGTCTCACCGAGTTTGAGCAATCGGTACTACCGAGATTACAATGCAAATCCTTTGGTTAGCTTATTACCAAATGGGTTCCATCGAGTTTGCGTAATCGGTCTCACCGAGTTTGCCTGACCAACTCTCTGGTTAGCTTATTACCAAAATCGGTCCCACCGAGTTTGTGTAATCGGTCACACCGAGATTACGTTATGCCCTAACCCTAACCATATCGGTCCTACCGAGTTGCATCTCAGTCCCACCGAAAATCCTAACGGTCACTAGGTTTGCTGAATCGGTCCGACCGAGTTTAACGATTCGGTCCCATAGAGTTTGGCAGATTGTGTGTAACAGTTAGATTTTGTGTGGAGGCTATATATACCACTCCACCAACTCTTCATTCATGGAGAGAGCCATCAGAACAGATCTTCACTTCCAATACACATTTTCTAAGAGAGAACCACCTACCCTTGTGTTGAGCTCAAGATATTCCATTCCTACCATATGAATATTGATCTCTAGCCTTCCCCAACTTGCTTTCCACTCAAATCTTCTTTCCACCAAATCCAAATCCCGTGAGAGAGAGTTGAGTGTTGGGGAGACTATCATTTGAAGCACAAGAGCAAGGAGTTCATCATCAACACACCATTTGTTACTTCTTGGAGAGTGGTGTCTCCTAGATTGGCTAGGTGTCACTTGGGAGCCTCCGACAAGGTTGTGGAGTTGAACCAAGGAGTTTGTAAGGGCAAGGAGATCGCCTACTTCGTAAAGATCTACCGCTAGTGAGGCAAGTCCTTCGTGGGCGACGGCCGTGATGGAATAGACAAGGTTGCTTCTTCGTCGACCCTTCGTGGGTGGAGCCCTCCGTGGACTCGCGCGACCGTTACCTTCCGTGGGTTGAAGTCTCCATCAACGTGGATGTACGATAGCTCCACCTATCGAAACCACGCCAAAAACATCCGTGTCTCAAATTGCGTTTCAATACTCCTAACCCTTCCCCTTTACATTCTTGCAAGTTGCATGCTTTACTTTTTGCTGCTCATATACTCTTTGCATGCTTGCTTGATATGTATTGTGTTTGTTAAACTTGTGCCTAAACTCCACCTAAACTTAAGAATTTTAAAACTGCAACTTTTGGTACTTAGTGTCTAATCACCCCCCCTCTAGACACCTCTTCTCGATCCTCTCAACTAGTATCAGAGCATTGGTCTCCCTTGCCTTGGTTTAAACACCTTTGGAGGAAGATGGATGTGTCTACTTTAGGGAGTCTTAGACATAGACCATTCTTGATGGAGAGTATTTTCATGAGTGGAAAAATGAAATGCTTGAGATTTTCAATGAATATCATTTGAACAAGTACATTGCTAATCCTTGTGCACCTCATATTGATCCTTTGCACCCTACCCTAGATGAAGATATTGACATGATTCGCAATCTTAGAACTGTTGAGCTTATCATTAGAGGATTGCCCAAAAATCTGATTGCTAGTTTGCCTACTCTTAAGTGTGCCTATACTATATGGAAATTTCTTGAGGAACGATTTCCCGATTATTCCTTGAAGAATTTAGATGAAATTCTCCATAAATGTATTGCCTTGAGTAAGATGAACTCTAGTGATCCTAGTTTTGGTGATTGTCTATTTGAGCTTACAAATCTCATGCATGCTAAAGGAAATGTTGGAATCATTAGTGATATCATATCCGAAGCTATAAGAATTCATAAAGGTAACCACTTTGATGATCATGTACCTAATGAATTACCCTCTCTAGGATTTGATCAATCACAAGATGATGTTGAACATGGATATTATGATGAAGATGATGATAGTGACTATGATCTTGATGATGCAATGAGACATTTTGGTCTTATGGCAAATCTTCGCGGCTACATGGCTGGAGGAAAGGAATGGGTCCTTGATAGTGGATGTACTGATCATATCGTCGGAGATGAAGAGATGTTCCATGAGCTTGCTGAAAATGACGGCCCTCGAAAATATGTCACCTTTGGTGATAATTCAAAGGGTAAGGTGGTTGGCCTTGGTAAGGTGGCCATCTCACACGATAGCTCCATACAAAACATCATGCTTGTTGAATCCCTTGGATACAATTTACTTTCAGTTTCTAGACTTGCGGATTTCGATTTGAATGTCTTATTCACTGAAGTAGATTGCCAAGTGTTTCATATTGACAATCATAAAATGGTCTTTACCAGTATACGTAGAGGAGATCTTTACATTGTTGATTTCACTAAAAAGGATCAACCTAAAACTGGCTTAATCGCTAAATCTACTAAAGGCTGGTTGTGGCATAGAAGACTAGGTCATGTTGGAATGCGAAATCTTGATAAGCTTATTAAAGGTGATCGCAGGCTCAACACTTGGGCCTCGCACGGACCCTAAAGCCCATAAGTCTACTCGGCCACAATCCGAATACAGCTCGGATCACATCCGACCAGTGTCCTCGGATCCAACCTCGCAGGTTCCTTCCCTTAAGCGCGCAACCCCTTAGGTTCAAGTCGGCTTGGTTGCAGTTCGGATCACCTCCGAATTGCACGGTTGGTAGCGGCCTCTAGAAAGGCATGCCAAACACCAAGCAGACTATGAAGCTTATTAGCGAACCTGTACATCACACTTCCATTCCTTTTGCCACACGATATACGTTGTCGAGCTCAAGGCGATTCTGTCATCCTTGTGCTAGCCCGACCTCTTTCTCGTTCCAGTGATGCCGACCACTATCCGGATTATCTCATAATCCTTGTCGCATGGCCATGCTTATCCTGGTCGGATCACACGAGGGGCCCAGAGTATATCTCTCCTGATCGGAGGGGCAAATCCCATCTTGCTCGACCATGTCTCGCAGCATGGGTCTGGACAAGCCTGTAACCTACCTTTGTAACTACCCAGTCACGGAGTAGCGTTTGGTCGGTCCAAAGCAAGTCTGTCACCATCCCGAGTACATGCGCCAACTCAGGTCTTAGGACATAGAACATATGTTGTACAAGAGACTCACAGATGACATATCGCTGTGTCTCATAGTTGGGTCTGTCCGACTCGGACCTTATCTCGACTCGGATCCGACTATGTCGAATCCGACCAGATCCTTCCAAGTCCATATTATCCGGTTAGCATCCAATGCTCCATGGCTAGTGAGACCAAGCCATCGACCATGTCATATGCTAGTCTAGTCAGCTGCGCGTCCACACAGCCCTTTCGACTAGGGACCTTTTAGGACAGTCATCATACAATGCATAGTCCCACAAACAAGTCACGTACTTGCTGATACACATCATTGATAATGTCCAAGGACTATCTTTATTCATAAACACATAGGAAATATCATCATACATGATTGCCTCTAGGGCATATCTCCAACAGTTGTCTCACAGGGTCGCACTCTCCGGACCTATTCCAACATTAGTTGCAGGGTATTAGGGATGGATACTAGTGTGCTAGCGCCAACACATTCTCCCTGGTTCAATATTGATAGTCTTGGAGAAAACTCGCTCTTCCTTGGACAAAACTATCCAATGATGGTGAAAGGCGATCCAGCTGCTGTTGACACAATGTTACTACCATTTATGAGAAGCAACTGTATCTATACCTCGGACATTCCAATGGTTCTCTACCCTGGCTATCACAATATGCGTCCTGATATAGGCCGCTTTAGCCTGGATGATCATTCCTGTATTGGTCTCGAGATTGACAATAGCAGGCCCTTCCTAGAGAATCAGTTATGGTTCAAAGCAAGCGTTTCCAATGCCGAGGATTGGTTGA
The DNA here is from genome assembly GCF_002162155.2 of Triticum dicoccoides. NCBI lineage: Eukaryota > Viridiplantae > Streptophyta > Magnoliopsida > Poales > Poaceae > Triticum > Triticum dicoccoides. The sequence continues at coordinate 735,982,111 of NC_041382.1, forward strand.
GCTGAAGTTCATTTCATCGCTTTGTTATTTGTTGTGTGAGAAAAACTTTAGTATTTACTAGAATGTTTTATTGGAAATAATCTGTAATCCAACATGTATCCTCGTTGTTGTTGTGTGTTGATGACTTGTTGTATGTAATGAATGGTACATTTGCATATGCATGTCATAAACTCAATTTATGAATCGTTTATTTTCGAGTCACTTCTTGGGGTGTGAGTACAGTAGTAGTATAGCCAGCATCCGGTTATATGAATTTGCACATCACATAGAGCCAACCTAATAGTGGAGTATGCTTGCATAATAGTTAGTTCTAGTTAGATCAACTAGAGCTAGGTGTCGCACGGAGGCTGAGAAATATGGTGATAGCGTGACTGCGTGAGGTGGGCTTGTACATAGTATCATGTAGTCACAGGGCTGTCGTGTTTCCTACTCCTCCGGTCCAAATGTGGAGAAGATTTGGGCGAGTTCTTCCTCCTTTTGCCGACACGTGGGACATCCAGCATCCAGATCATGTCATGCAAGAAAATGGAGTGCTAGTTGAAGCCACGTGATGTGCATCTTGGGTTAAACTGTGAATAGAATCTTACTCTTGAGTAACTCCAAAAGTGGCCACCGAAGATCTTTATTGGATTTGTTTTTCATCACCAGCACATCGAGGTGAAAGATGTGCAGGTCCATTGGGTCATTGACGGTGTCCTGGACTAGGGGGTACTCAACACATCATCTCCCGATCTGATAGATTGGGCCGAGGACCCCCGTGGCCGTATACTCATGGGCCAGTTCGGACAGATGCCGCATACAAGGAAGATTCCACAAGACTTGGCGATCAAGACAAGGACTTCTCCCCACCGGTGTATTCGGCTAGGACTCCTGTTAACCTAGGCCTCTGGTGCATTATATAAACTAGGGCCAGGCTAGTCGATAGATATATACATACAATCATACCATAGCCTAGCTTCTAGGGTTTAGCCTCTCTGATCTCGTGGTAGATCTACTCTAGTACTACCTATATCATCAATATTAATCAAGCAGGACCTAGGGTTTTACCTTCATCAAGAGGGCCCGAACCTGGGTAACACTTCGTGTCCCTTGCCTCCTGTTACCATCGATCCTAGACGCACAGTTCGGGACCCCCTACCCGACATCCGCTAGTTTTGACACCGACATTGGTGCTTTTATTGAGAGTTTCGCTGTGTGATCGACAAAAGGATTGATGGCTCGCCTGCAGATCAACTGCGACTTTGGCATCTTCGTCACCAGCTCGACTGGTCACCTTGGTTTGACCAAGAGCCGCGCCCCGTGTTCGGATCACCATGTTCGGACAAGGGCCTTCATCAAACATCAACTCCGATCTCTATCAAGATCATGGAGGAATCATCCATGGAGCTCGGGGGCTCAACGTCAACATTGCCCTCAAGCGACCGTGCTGTTTTTCTGGACAGCGAACTCGTATCTGCCGCCACCACCTCCTCAAGTATCGCTTTGACGATCGCTTTGGTGGAATTATGCGGAATTGAGTATACAACAACCCTGGAAAATTTCGTCGAGTTCCGATGGAGGAATCTCTAGCAATCCACGATATACAGGAGCCCTGTCAAATCTGGACGGGAATTTGGATGAGTTTAGGGCGTGGTGTCCAGCTTCTAGCTCGGACGTCCTTTGGAAGATCCAACCATTGATCGGCTGTGGAATTCCTCTATCTACCACGTCTCAAAATTTCAGCTCGATCCAACCGTCCAAACTCCGAGAACCTTCCGATTAGTGCATCATTTTTCGGATCTGTTTTCTGCGCGAAAACGAATCCGACCCGAGTTCATCTTTTTTATGAACGGGATTTCGGACATCCCTTTTGAAGGAAGTTTTGTATGGGGTATTGTGTTTTGTTCCCGAACACATCCCACTATTTTAAAGATCTTTTTAACATGATCTTCAACATCATGCTGGTGTCAAACCAGTCCAGCAATATTACTCCACGGCTGCGGACCTGCGCTAGACACGGCGTCACTTTGTTGAGCCGAGCTCAACTTTTTCGGATAATCATGTCGGCAAGCCGAACAAGAGTCCGGCATCGCGAAGGATAAATCACCACCAACATCTCCGCCCCACGGATTACACGGAGCGGGCATATCGGCATCGCCGCATGGTCGCTTCATCAAGCCGGCATCGACCACGTCACGACCTGCATCAACAGGGCCGCACTATTGCATCTTCAAGCTGGTGTCCATCACGTCGACCTACTTCGACTCATCGGCTGACATCGAGGCTTTGACATCTCGGCTGGACCGGGGGCTTCGCCATCTCTTCATCAATCTACTCCGGACACTTCGGTGTCACTAGCCGACCAGCTCCGTCACGTTAGCTGGGCCGAGGGCTTTGCCTCGGTGAGTCAACCTTTACCAGCATTGCCATGCCGTCGTTTTATCGCCCATCAGGCAATGGGTGTGCGGAGCGAGTCCCAATTTTGGGAATCACCTTCCTTCGGATTGCTACAACAAATAAACCAGGTGCTATTAACCCCATTATTTTTTGCTTGTTTGGGTTCATTTTTCCCAAGGAATTATTACTCTGGTTTTTCCATGATATGTACACAGGTCTATCAAATGGTGACCGCATTAACGAGGGTCGCGTGGTGGTTCGATCAGTTTCCGTACATAGTCCGGCGAACGCCGCATCCGGAGCTCGGACCGACCTGTGAATTCAGGCTTTGCCATGCCTTTACTACATCACGCTGACGCCCTGCATCGACATTGACTTCGGCGCCAGGCCATATTTATTCTATTTCTCGCTTTGCATAAATTATTTATTATGCATCATTTTTTTAATTATCATTATTACTATTATCTCCGGTATGCACTATTTTTTGTGCACAGGAAAATGATCCGGGGACTTCGGCGTCACTCTGCCGGTCTGCATTGACCGTGCTATGTCACCACTTCGGTGTGTCGAGCTCTCCGCTCCGTCACCTCGGGACCAGCTTTGGGGATGGAACCTTGCCCCGCATCAAGCTCGGACCGCGTCATCAATACCAAACACATTAACCAGCTAAGTCGCTTTCATGCTCAAAGCTTTAATTTCTAACTTGTGTTCGGTTTGACCAAGCATTATACTTTTTTGGAAAAAAGTTGCTTGTAAAAAATTTCCTTGTCCAAACTTTGTTTGTGACGCATAAATTCAAATACCCAATTCATTTGGGGGCTTCCTTCATGAAGCTTTTCCACTTGCATATGATTATACTTGTACGACTTCGTTCCTTGTTCGTGTATTACGCCACAATATGCACCATATTGACTTAAGCGATTTGCAAGCTGGGTTGCCTCGCTCCTGTGTTTACCCCTACGTTTCTGATTGTTGGGCTAGGGAGTAAAGGGAGCACCTCTGCGATTGTCACGATCGGGTCGCCCGAGCCGGACCTCAGACTGGGTGAAGCCGAAAGCTAGTGCTCTTATAGTTTTCAATGATGGTCGGCACACAACGGAACTCATGAGTACAAAAAATCTATTGCACAAGTCTCATAATAACAATGAGCACCGAAGAAAGGTATCGGTGGGGGTACTATTTTCTTCAAAGATGCTTCTTACACTTCACGGTAATATAGCATAAGTTCCCTGAGCGCGCTTTGTCTGTTACAGCCTTATGGCTTGATTGCCTGGTTATTGGAAACACCATCGATCTTCTCGACCGATGGAGTACATAACACTTTTCGGTCCTTGACCGAAGAGGGAGAAGCTGACGGTCGGTTAAGACGCGTTTAAAGTTCGGTTGAACATAGATATGATATAAGTACTTCGGTACATGCAATCATTCTTCTACCCAAGTCACCTGGGGGCTCTTAAGTTTATTTGAGCCATTTTATAATAAGTGTTCTTCTTCTTAGTCGTTGCAAAGTTTTATTATTATTATTATTTATCACTCCTTTTTTCGACATGAGTGTGCGGTCACTAGCCGAGGAGCCTAATTTCTCTCTCAAAGCCGCTAGAGTTTAGTTTGCTAAACTGGCCTGATGAGAAGTACTCCGCCCTCGGGATAGGAGGTTGAAGCCGTAGGCTGACCCGCTCGAAGTCTTGAGATAGGATGTATCATGTTAAAACACGACAGAAGCACTTCTTTTTTTTCTAAGACCAACTTTCGGATTGGCACCGAACACTTGATATTGTTCGGACGTCATGTTTTTACTAACGTTTCTTGGTTTTCCAAGCTTTTTGGCACTTTTAAAGTGTTTGTGCTTTTCCAGCATTAGTCTCGCAGTGCAACGCCGGACACCTTTAAGGATTCGGCAAAAACATTCTCAGATATTGCTATATATGCATCGGTTTCGAATTGTGTCTTCGGTCAATAGTTGGGTTGCCCGGCTCCTGCACTTGCTTCCTACGTTCCGTTTTGTTCGGCTAGGTGTGCAAAGGGAGAACCACTGCGATTGTGCTTCCAGCTCACATGGTTAAGCACCTCAGTGGAGAAAGCCGGAAACTGACTTTCACAATAAGCGTAAACTGGTCAGCGATCCGATGACTATGTTAAATGATGGGCCGTTTATAACATTGGCCGAAGTGTTTACGGCTTGACCCCGACTGTCGCCGAACACTACTGGGGGCTATTAACTGGCCTCCCAAACTAAATCTCAATATTTTGCTCTTACATTAGAGCTGAGGTTTAATGATCATGCTTAGCATGACAACCCAAAGAAAGGAACCGATAGCGGGACTATTTTCTTTGGAAGACATTTCTTCTGTTAAACGGTAATATAACTCTCTGCGTACCTTTGTTTATAAAACCGTATGGCCAGATTGCCTTGTTTGTTGTAAATCTTTGCCCTCATAAAGGCTTTGGACAAACACTCCTTGGCTACTGGCCGAGGAGGTGGAAGCCGATGGTCGGTCAACAAAGTTTTGTACAATGCGGATTAGAGCATTAATGACGTAAAATACTTGGATACATAGAGTCATTACACATAATTTGTGATTTTACTATGGATATTGATCCTTAATTCGGCCACCCGTGCCCGCATTAAGGCTCGGGGGCTACTGGGCTCGGGCTTATTATTTACAAATATTAAAGGGGCTCATTGATCCCCTGATCTGGTGTTACCACCCAACCAATGTCTCGGGGGCTACTGCATTGCTTGTCCAGTGCAGAAAATTTTATGTGCAATATAGTTTCCGAGGAGATTTTGATCCTCAGGTTGGTCGGCCGCACCCAACCTGAGTCTCGAGGGCTGAGCACGCCACTTTTAGTGTCCCGAAGTATTCTGCCGAGCTTGGACTTGATCCTCAGGCCGATTTTGCAAATCAACCTGAGTCTCAGCGGCTACTTGGATCAGCGGTCTTACGTCATCCTTCAGGTGCATCTCCGGTTTTAGACCGATACACACCTTGAGGGCTACTGGCTATATATCTCGGCAGAGAATAAATTGCACCAATAAAAAATATTGACAAAAAATCGGCCCACAGTCGGGGTGGTTCACCACCTCGGAAGCAGTCCGGCATAAAGCTCGGGCGCTAGTGGTTGGCTCCATAGAGGGCATTTCCAGCATTAAGCTCGGCTAAACTACTTCAACTTTTTTGGACCAAGATGATCTATGACATCTTGGAAATAGTCCGGCGTTGGAGCTTGGACACAGTACGACATTGGAGCTTGGTTACATTTTGGCGTTAGAGCTCGGAAGCAGTCCGACGTTGGTGCTCGGTTGCAAAAGATACCTCGAATACAGTCCGGCGTTGGAGCTCAGATGCAAGAGGACGCTGCCGCCTGGGAACAACTTCAAACCCGAGGCATGGCATAAAAATAACAAGGCATTGGTAAAGGCCAGAAACTTAAAGGGGCTCCTCGGATACCCGACGTGTAAACTCGTCGAATGCATTTCGGTGATCCTCAAGATCGAAGATAAAGAAGATTTGTTGAACCAGTTTTCAAGACCGACGACCGAAGATGAAGAACAGTTCGGAAGAATCGAGGAGCGTCCCTAACTTGAAGACCGGTCCAGGGGGCTACTGACGGTGTCCTGGACTAGGGGGTACTCAACACGTCATCTCCCGATCTGATAGATTGGGCCGAGGACCCCCGTGGCCGTATACTCATGGGCCAGTTCGGACAGCTGCCGCATACAAGAAAGATTCCACAAGACTTGGCGATTAATACAAGGACTTATCCCCACCGGCGTATTCGGCTAGGACTCTTGTTAACCTAGGCCTCTGGTGCATTATATAAACCAGGGCCAGGCTAGTCGATAGATATATACATACAATCATACCATAGGCTAGCTTCTAGGGTTTAGCCTCTCTGATCTCGTGGTAGATCTACTCTGGTACTACCCATATCATCAATATTAATCAAGCAAGACGTAGGGTTTTACCTCCATCAAGAGGGCACGAACCTGGGTAAAACTTCGTGTCCCTTGCCTCCTATTACCATCGATCCTAGACGCACAGTTCAGGACCCCCTACCCGAGATCCGCCGGTTTTGACACCGAGAGTCATCTTGCGTTTTCACTGACATGTGGGACCGCATGTCGGCATGTGAGCAAAAATACGATGGGCTCCGCGCGTCTGCTGGCTGGCTGAGAAGAGAGAGAGGAGGGCTGAGCATGGACTCCAGGAAATTTCGCGACAATGTGTTCGCTCTACGTAACCAGCACCTCGATATAGTGGGGTGGCATGGGCCATAACTAGCATTCATGTATAGCAGTACGGCACATGCCAGCCACACGAGTCCCATCTGACACCAATTTTCTTCGAGTCCGTGCTACAGCCATCTCTTCTCCCTCCCGATGGCACCCATCACGCGGTGGGCGGGGTGGGGGTTTGCCGATAGTTAGTTTGCTCAACTTCGGTCCCACTTGTAAGTGAAAATGCAACACAGCACGCATTCCCCTTTGAGTGGCGTGCCGGACCAACCGTGTGGGGGTGCGACGCGAACACGGCGGGCTTTTCCTTTTGAACTTGTAACTTGTAAAATTTGGTTTTGTTCCATGGCGCAACCGATAGATAGAAAAAAGGATTTTTTCCTCGAGTAATGAGAAGTTTGGTTTTGGCGTGGTTCATGCATGGAGTACGTACGAAAATTATGAAGTTACGTCAAAGGTAAGATAATTACTAGTGTTACAATATACTACTCCCTCGATTGACGGAAAGATAAAGATACATATGGATCCATCAACGACATCCTCACACCCTAGTGCGCCGGGTCACCAACCGACGTGTGAGGAGCAGCGGTGTTGGCAGCGAGCTCAATGTGCTTTTGAACAATGTCGTCCAAGGTTGCCCTGCGGTCCAAGAAGGCCAACGTCCTATCGTCCTCCTCTGGCATGTAGTAGTCCTTGTGGACAATTTGCGCGTAGACGTGGGTGATTATGTCGATGGTGTCTTGCTGCACCAGGCGCTGTGTGGCGAGCGCGACCTCAAGCTGGACATTCTCCGGCGCGATGGCGGGCAGCCACAGGGCCACCAGTGCATCGAAGAGGTTGTCACCATAGAGGCCGTTGAGGGTGGCGGGCATCGCAGAGCCTGGGCGCGTGGGCTGGAGGCGCACGTCAAGGTCGTCTGCCAGCTTCTTGACGATGGTGAACTTGTCGAGGAAGCCTACGAGGACCTTGTCAAACAAGGAGATGAAGTTGTCGTCCAAGAGGCCTCTCGCCCTGGCGGCCTCAAGCAGGACCTGGAGACGTTCCTCGGTGCCAGGCCGCAGGCCGGCGTCGTGGACCATCTGGCACAGCCGGCTGATGCTCGCGCTCATCGCCTCCATGGGTCTAGCTTCTGGTCAACTGATCTTGCGATTGGAGTGATCACTCTTGCCCTTGGTTAGGGTGCGTAGGTGCGTAGGATTTCATAGATTGGACTGGAGGGGAGCCTTTATATGAGAAGTGCAGACCGTGTTGCATTCACGTGTGTGTTGGCCATCTACTCCTCGGCCCTCCCTCCGTGCCGGTGCAGTATAGTCATCTCACCGAGACCAAGTTGGGGCAAAATGAGAGAACATTGATGTTTACTGGTTTATTGGTCCCCTTTGCATTTTGCGCCAAGTTTTGACCTTTGATTTAACTAATAAAATGTTAATGCATGTAACCAAAAATGTTGTGCTAAGTAGTCTCAAGTCATTGAATGCATACGCACCCCACGTCTCCTATTGGGTGATTTCTTTTTTCGTGGCAAAAAAAGGGAACGAGGTGGGTAGTTAATGCACCGTGCCTAAAAGTTTTGGGATTATTTGGTTTTCGTAACGTTACTAATGCAATAGTATGGAGGTAGTACAATAGTAGTCTTTGATTGCAATTTTTTGTTGGTAGCTTACCAAGCAGAGCGCTCGGTGGGTACTCCTTTTACTCTGCGTATAACTTTTTCTTGTTTTTCTCAAATTAGTCTGCGCGTTCCTGATTTGTAGCATTGGTTTCTATCCGTGCTCCCGCTTGATCAGTTCTGCCCCATTAATTGCGCCAGTTTCCAAAGCAGAAAATGGCATGCAAGCAAACGCATGTAGTGCCGGATGCGGCTTGAGCGCATGGGGAAGCCAACTCAAGCGAAAAGGAAGGACGACCAACCAACCATTGCATGCGCATTTAATCTCGATATTTATGCAAATTACTCATGCACAAGGGCAAATTTGTCCAAAAAAACTCAAACTACTGCGTTCCTTGGTATGCGGGACGAGAGTTATACACAGAGTAAAAAGAATTGGAGGGAGAGTGTATAATATCATCGGGAACTACATTGAAAACCAAATAAAACAATACTCCATGTATTTATTTATAGAGGAATGATAACCCACAAGTATAGGGGATCGCAATAGTTTTAGAGGGTAGAGTATTCAACACAAATTTATTGATTCGACACAAGGGGAGCCAAAGAATATTCTCAAGTATTAGCAGCTGAGTTGTTAATTCAACCACACCTGGAAAACTTAATATCTGCAACAAAGTATTTAGTAGCAAAGTAGTATGGAAGTAACGGTAACGGTGGCAAAAGTAACAGTAGTAGTTCTGTAGTAATTGTAACAGTGGTAACGGTAAAGTAACTAAGAAAAGATCAATATGTGAAAAGCTCGTAGGCATTGGATCAGTGATGGATAATTATGTCGGATGCGATTCCTCATGCAACAGTTCTAACATAGGGTGATACAGAACTAGCTCCAGTTCATCAATGTAATGTAGGCATGTATTCCGAATATAGTCATACGTGCTTATGGAAAAGAACTTGCATGCCATCTTTTGTCCTACCCTCCCGTGGCAGCGGGGTCCTATTGGAAACTAAGGTATATTAAGGCCTCCTTTTAATAGAGTACCGGACCAAAGCATTAACACTTAGTGAATACATGAACTCCTCAAACTACGGTCATCACCGGTAAGTATCCCGATTTTTTTCACTTCGGGGTTAGCGGATCATAACACATAATAGGTGAGTATAGACTTGCAAGATAGGATCAACAACTCACATATATTCATGAAAACATAATAGGTTCAGATCTGAAATCATGGAACGCGGGCCCTAGTGACAAGCATTAAGCATAGCAAAGTCATAAAAACATCAATCTCAGAACATAACGGATACTAAGGATCAAACCCTAACAAAACTAACTCGATTGCATGGTAAATCTCATCCAACCCATCACCGTCCAGCAAGCCTATGATGGAATTACTCACGCATGGCGGTGAGCATCATGAAATTGGTGGAGGATGGTTGATGATGATGATGGCACGAATTCCCCTCTTCGGAGCCCCGAACAGACTCCATATCATCCCTCCCGAGAGATATTAGGGCTTGGCGGCAGCTCCGTATCGTAAAACTCGATGAATCCTTCTCTTTGATTTTTTCTCCCCGAACGTGAATATATAGAGTTGGAGTTGAGGCCGGTGGAGCCTGAGGGGGCCCACGAGGCAGGGGGCGCGCCCCCACCCTTGTGGACAGGTTGTGGGCCCCTAGAGTTGATTCTTTCGCTAGTATTTTTTATATATTCCAAAAATATTCTCCGTGAAGTTTCAGGTCATTCCGGGAACTTCTATTTCTGCACAAAAATAACACCATGACAATTATGCTAAAAATAGAGTTAGTCCGGGTTAGTTCCATTCAAATCATGCAAGTTAGAGTCTAAAACAAGGGCAAAAGTGTTTGGAAAATTAGATACATTGGAGACGTATCAACTACCCCAAGCTTAAACCTTTGCTTGTCCTCAAGCAATTCAGTTGACAAACTAAAAGTGATAAAGAAAAACTTTTACAAACTCTGTTTGCTCTTGTTGTTGTAAATATGTAAAGCCAGCATTCAAGTTTTCAACAAAGATTATGAACTAACCATATTCACAATAACATTTAGGTCTCATGTTTACTCATATCAATGGCATAATCAACTAGCGAGCAATAATAATAAATCTCGGATGACAACACTTTCTCAAAACAATCATAATATGATATTACAAGATGATATCTCGCTAGCCCTTTTTGAGACCGCAAAACATAAATGCAGAGCACCTCTGAAGATCAAGGACTGACTAAACATTGTAATTCATGGTAAAAGAGATCCAGTCATAGTCACACTAAATATAAACTAATAGTAATGCATGCAAATGACAGCGGTGCTCTCCAACTGGTGCTTTTTAATAAGATGATGACTCAACATAAAATTAAATAGATCGGCCCTTCGCAGAGGGAAGCAGGGATTTGTAGAGGTGCCAGAGCTCGATTTTGAAATAGAGATAAATAATATTTTGAGCGGCATGCTTTCATTGTCAACATAACAACCGAGAGATCTCGGTATCTTCCATGCTACATACATTATAGGCGGTTCCCAAGCAGAATGTAAAGTTTATACTCCCCCTCCACCAACAAACATCAATCCATGGCTTGTCCGAAACAACGGATGCCTCCAGCTAACAACAATCCTGGGGGAGTTTTGTTTGCAATTCTTTTGATTTAAGCATGGGACTGGGCATCCCGGTGACCAGCCATTTTCTCGTGAATGAGGAGCGGAGTACACTCCTCGTGAGAATAACCCACCTAGCATGGAAGATATAGACAACCCTAGTTGATACATGATCTATTCGAGCATACAAAACAGAATTTCATTTGAAGGTTTTAGAGTTTGGCACATACAAATTTACTTGGAGGTAGGTAGATACCGCATATAGGAAGGTATGGCGGACTCATATGGAATAACTTTGGGGTTTATGGAAGTGGATGCACAAGCAGTATTCCCGCTTAGTACAAGTGAAGGATAGAAAGAGACTGGGAAGTGACCAACTAGAGAGCAACAACAGTCATGAACATGCATTAAAATTAATCAACACTGAGTGCAGGCATGAGTAGGATATAATCCACCATGAACATAAATATCGTGGAGGCTATGTTGATTTTATTTCAACTACATGCGTGAACATGTGCCAAGTCAAGCCACTCGAATCGTTCAAAGGAGGATACCACCCTATCATACCACATCACAACCATTTTAATAGCATGTTAGCACACAAGGTAAAGCATTATAAACTCCTAGCTAATTAAGCATTGGCATGAGCAACTATAATCTCTAATTGTCATTGCAAACATGTTTCATTCATAATAGGCTGAATCAGGAACAATGAACTAATCATATTTACAAAAACAAGATAGGTCGAGTTCATACCAGCTTCTCTCATCTCAATCATTTCATCATATATCGTCATTATTGCCTTTCACTGACACGACCGAACAGTGTGGATAATAATAATAGTGCACGTGCATTGGACTAAGCTGGAATCTGCAAGCATTCAATACAAGGGAGAAGACAAGGTAATATGGGCTCTCGGTTAAATCAACAATAATGCATATAAGAGCAACTTCAACATTTTCATCATGGTATTCTCCTCTCGACCCCCAAAGAAAAGAAATAAAATAAAACTATTTACACGGGAAAGCTCCCAACAAGCAAAAGAAGAACGAGAAATCTTTTTGGGTTTTCTTTTAATTATTACTACTACAGGCATGGAAAGTAAACTAGCTAAAAGCTACAACTAATTTTTTTGCTTTTTTTCTTAAGGTTTTTCAAACACACAAGAAGAAAGCTTAAAACAGAAAACAAACTAGCATGGATGGTACAATGAAAGATTATGGGCACCGATAACTGGCATGAGTGTGTGAACATGAATGTAATGTCGGTGAGAAATATGCACTCCCCCAAGCTTAGGCTTTTGGCCTAAGTTGGTCTATGGCCACGGTTGGCCTCGCGGATATCCAAAGTTGTAGCTGGGGTCGTACTGAGATGCAGCGGCTATTTCCTGATGAGCTACACAGGTTGCATAAATTCCACTAAACAAATCTCCACTAATACTGTTATGATGCAACCTTCGTGCAACAATAGCCCCCAAGTTGTATTGTTTATCTCCTAACACAACACTCTTGAGAACACTAAGATCGGGGACACACATGCGACATGCCTCATCCTTGCCGTTAATGCTTCTACCTATAAAGAGAGCAAAATAATGTATGGCAGGAAAGTGAATGCTCCCTATGGTAGCTTGTGTTATTTCTCCACAGTGATACTAGCAAGAAAATCTTTAAATTCAGATTTGCGAGGTTCACTAACATTACCCCACTGCGGGAGTTTACAAGCAGTATTAAAATCTTCTAAGTCCATGGTATAAGATTTATCATAAAGATCAAATAGGACAGTGTGAGAATTGTGTGATGATGTAAATTTAAACCTTCTCACAAAGGAATCAGTTAGGTAGTAATATTGGGGGCACTTATCTGACATGAAGCCCTCAAGTTCAGCGTTACGCACATATGCGTCAAATTCCTCCTTAATGCCTGCTTGGACCATAAAATCTTCTGACGGCCATTCACAAGGCCACACTTGAGCTTCTCTTGGTAGTTCATAGTACGGCTCACGTATCGCGAGCCTAGGTGCCTGCTTCTTTGAGGAACCACCTTGGTACATTTTCCTAAACATATTTCTTCCTCTAAAAAATTTCTGAAATTTTTAGTAACTCAAAATTAAAGTGAACCAAACTCAACAAGATTGATAGCAACTACTCCCACAAGTGCCTAGAGACTATATCATGCATTAGAACTACTTGGGACCAAATAAATTTGACATGCAAGCTCAAGAACAGGGTCACCTAAGCAGCAAAAAATTGCAATAAATAAAGCACTAGAACAAAAACTAATTGGACCATTGGAGGAGTCACATACCGAAGAACAGTCCCCCAAAGTAGTTCTGTGAATGGAGCTTTGAGCAAGGAGATCGAAAATGGCAGCAAGATGAGCTAGAACTCGTGCTTAAGCTGGTGAGTGATTTTTTCTAGAGGAAGAAGGAGTGTGTGGGTGCTGGAATAAGTGGAGGGCGGCCACGAGGGGTCCACGAGGCAGGGGGCGCACCCTGGACCCTCGTGGCCAGGTGGTGGCCCCCTCTGTTGTGTTCTTGGTGCCAGATATTCTTAAATATTGTACAAAAAATCATATTTCATTTTCGGGGCATTTGGAGAACTTTTATTTTCGGGGTATTTTTTATTGCAAGGATAATTCAGAAAAAGACAGAAAATACTATTTTTGCTTTATTTAATCTAAATAACAAAAAGTAAAAGGAGGGTACAGAGAGTTGTGCTTTCTAAATTCATCCATCTCATGCTCATCAAAAGGAATCCAGTAACAAGGTTGATCAAGTCTTGTTAACAAACTCATTCCGAATCTTATGAAACTGGAGAATTTTCGAATAGCACTAGGTTACCTCAATGGGGATATGCACATCCCCAATAATAAGAATATCATATTTCTTCTTGACAGTAGGAAGAGGAAATTCAAAACCTCCAATAGTAATCGTTGGAATTTTTCCAATAGAATTGATATTGTGGACTTGAGGTTGTTTCCTCGGAAAGTGTACCGAATGCTCATTACCATTAACATGAAAAGTGACATTGCCTTTGTTGCAATCAATAACAGCCCCTGCAGTATTCAAAAAGGGTCTACCAAGGATAATTGACATACTATCATCCTCGGGAATATCAAGAATAACAAAGTTCGTTAAAATAGTAACGTTTGCAACCACAACAGGCACATCCTCACAAATACCGACAGGTATAGCAGTTGATTTATCAGCCATTTGTAGAGATATTTCAGTAGGTGTCAACTTATTCAAATCAAGTCTACGGTATAAAGAGAGAGGCATAACAGTAACACCGGCTCCAAAATCACATAAAGCGGTTTTAACATAGTTTCATTTAATGGAGCATGGTATAGTTGCTACTCCTGGATCTCCTAGTTTCTTAGGTATTCCACCTTTAAAAGTATAATTAGCAAGCATGGTGAAAATTTCAGCGTCCGGTATCTTTCTTTTATTTGTAACAATTTCTTTCATATACTTAGCATAAGGATTCATTTTAACCATATCATTCAAACGCATACGCAAAAAGATAGGTTTAATCATTTCATCAAAGCACTCAAAATCCTCATCATCCTTTTGCTTGGATGGTTTAGGAGGAAAGTGCATGGGTTTCTGAACCCATGGTTCTCTTTCTTTACCGTGGTTCCTAGCAACAAAGTCTCTCTTATCATAACGTTGATTCTTTGATTGTGGGTTATCAAGATCAACAGCAGGTTCAATCTCTACATCATTGTCATTGCTAGGTTGAGCATCAACATGAACATCATCATTAATATTATCACTAGGTTCATGTTCATTACCAGATTGTGTTTCAGTATGAAATAGAAATATCATTGGGATTCTCAGGTGTGTCAACAACAGGTTCACTAGAAGCATGCAAAGTCCTATCATTTTTCTTTTTCTTCCTCTTAGAAGGACTAGGTGCATCAACATTAGTTCTCCGAGAATCTTGCTCAATTCTCTTGGGGTGGTGAAAGCACAAGTGCTCCTTGGGTGGTTTTGGTAATTAATGTCAACATATCTCCTGTTGGACTAACACTTTCACCTAGTATGTTTCAGATAAGTTCAACAATGGAGTGGCATGGACTAAAGGATGTGGAACCCCTTCAAGATGCTAAGGACAAAGGATTGGCTCAAGCTTCAAGATCAAGACTCTACATTTTACATTTTTAGTGAGCCAAGATCACATTGAGTCCATAGGAAAAGCCAATACTATTAAGGAGGGATGAGGTGTTGCTTAATGAGCCTCTTGCTTCATGTGCTTAGTGATATGCTCCAAAATCCTCAACTACCTTTCCATATCCACATATGACCTAAACCAAAAGTAAAACTCGGCCCCACCGATTCTTTCCATCCAGAGCCACCGAGTTTCACATGCCATAGCCACTGCCACAAACCCTAGCAAATCGGTTTCACTGATAGGGATCTCGGTCTCACCGAGATGGGATTGCACTCTCACTGTGTATGACCATTGCCAAAATCGGTCTCACCAAGTTTGAGCAATCGGTACTACCGAGATTACAATGCAAATCCTTTGGTTAGCTTATTACCAAATCGGTCCCACCGAGTTTGCGTAATCGGTCTCACCGAGTTTGCCTGACCAACTCTCTGGTTAGCTTATTACCAAAATCGGTCCCACCGAGTTTGTGTAATCGGTCACACCCAGATTACGTTATGCCCTAACCCTAACCATATCGGTCCTACCGAGTTGCATCTCAGTCCCACCGAAAATCCTAATGGTCACTAGGTTTGCTGAATCGGTCCGACCGAGTTTAACGATTCGGTCCCACAGAGTTTGGCAGATTGTGTGTAACGGTTAGATTTTGTGTGGAGGCTATATATACCCCTCCACCAACTCTTCATTCGTGGAGAGAGCCATCAGAACAGATCTTCACTTCCAATACACATTTTCTAAGAGAGAACCACCTACCCTTGTGTTGAGCTCAAGATATTCCATTCCTACCATATGAATATTGATCTCTAGCCTTCCCCAAGTTGCTTTCCACTCAAATCTTCTTTCCACCAAATCCAAATCCTGTGAGAGAGAGTTGAGTGTTGGGGAGACTATCATTTGAAGCACAAGAGCAAGGAGTTCATCATCAACACACCATTTGTTACTTCTTGGAGAGTGGTGTCTCCTAGATTGGCTAGGTGTCACTTGGGAGCCTCCGACAAGGTTGTGGAGTTGAACCAAGGAGTTTGTAAGGGCAAGGAGATCGCCTACTTCGTGAAGATCTACCGCTAGTGAGGCAAGTCCTTCGTGGGCGACGGCCGTGATGGAATAGACAAGGTTGCTTCTTCGTCGACCCATCGTGGGTGGAGCCCTCCGTGGACTCGCGCGACCGTTACCCTCCGTGGGTTGAAGTCTCCATCAACGTGGATGTACGATAGCACCACCTATCGGAACCACGCCAAAAACATCCGTGTCTCAAATTGTGTTTGGATACTCCTAACCCTTCCCCTTTACATTCTTGCAAGTTGCATGCTTTACTTTCCGCTGCTCATATACTCTTTGCATGCTTGCTTGATATGTATTGTGTTTGTTAAACTTGTGCCTAAACTCCACCTAAACTTAAGAATTTTAAAAACTGCAACTTTTGGTACTTAGTGTCTAATCACCCCCCTCTAGACACCTCTTCTCGATCCTCTCAATTGGTATCAGAGCATTGGTCTCCATTGCCTTGGTTTAAACACCTTTGGAGGAAGATGGATGTGTCTACTTTAGGGAGTCTTAGACATAGAGTGCCCATTCTTGATGGAGAGTATTTTCATGAGTGGAAAAATGAAATGCTTGAGATTTTCAATGAATATCATTTGAACAAGTACATTGCTAATCCTTGTGCACCTCATATTGATCCTTTGCACCCTACCCTAGATGAAGATATTGACATGATTCGCAATCTTAGAACTGTTGAGCTTATCATTAGAGGATTGCCCAAAAATCTGATTGCTAGTTTGCCTACTCTTAAGTGTGCCTATACTATATGGAAATTTCTTGAGGAATGATTTCCCGATTATTCCTTGAAGAATTTAGATGAAATTCTCCATAAATCTATTGCCTTGAGTAAGATTAACTCTAGTGATCCTAGTTTTGGTGATTGTCTATTTGAGCTTACAAATCTCATGCATGCTAAAGGAAATGTTGGAATCATTAGTGATATCATATCCGAAGCTATAAGAATTCATAAAGGTAACCACTTTGATGATCATGTACCTAATGAATTACCCTCTCTAGGATTTGATCAATCACAAGATGATGTTGAACATGGATATTATGATGAAGATGATGATAGTGACTATGATCTTGATGATGCAATGAGACATTTTGGTCTTATGGCAAATCTTCGCGGCTACATGGCTGGAGGAAAGGAATGGGTCCTTGATAGTGGATGTACTGATCATATGACCGGAGATGAAGAGATGTTCCGTGAGCTTGCTGAAAATGACAGCCCTCGAAAATATGTCACCTTTGGTGATAATTCAAAGGGTAAGGTGGTTGGCGTTGGTAAGGTAGCCATCTCACACGATAGCTCCATACAAAACGTCATGCTTGTTGAATCCCTTCGATACAATTTACTTTCAGTTTCTAGACTTGCGGATTTCGATTTCAATGTCTTATTCACTGAAGTAGATTGCCAAGTGTTTCGTAGAGACAATCATAAAATGGTCTTTACCGGTATACGTAGAGGAGATCTTTACATTGTTGATTTCACTAAAAAGGCTCAACCTAAAACTTGCTTAATCACTAAATTTTCTAAAGGCTGGTTGTGGCATAGAAGACTAGGTCATGTTGGAATGCGAAATCTTGATAAGCTTATTAAAGGTGATCATATCCTTGGAATAAAAGATGTCATATTTGACAAGGATAGACTTTGTAGTGCTTGTCAAGTAGGGAACAAAGTTGGAGGAAGTCACCGTGCGAAGAACATCATGACCACAAGAACACCACTCGAGCTACTTCACATGGATCTCTTTGGTCCAAATGCATACAAGAGTCTCGGTGGTAACTCATTTGGTCTAGTCATAGTTGATGATTTTTCAAGATTCACGTGGGTGTTCTTTCTTGATGACAAGTCGTAGGTCCAAAAGATCTTCAAAAACTTCGCTAGGAAGGCCCAAAATTAGTTTGACCTGAAGATCAAGAAGGTTCGGAGTGACAACGGAACGGAGTTCAAGAACACAAATGTGGACACCTTTCTTGATGAAGAAGGGATTTCACACGAGTTCTCGGCTACGTACACACCTCAACAAAATGGAGTTGTTGAGAGGAAGAACCGGACTCTTATCGAGATGGCAAGAACGTTGCTTGATGAGAACAAGACGCCAAAGCACTTTTGGGCGGAAGCAGTTGAGACAGCTTGTCATGCAACAAATCGCTTGTATCTTCACAAGCTACTCAGCAAGACGGCATACGAGCTCCTCATCGGTAACAAACCACAAGTTGGATACTTTCGAGTATTCGACTCAAAGTGCTACATTCTTGATAAGCATCGTCGTTCTAAATTTTCTCCTAAGTCTCATGAAGGTTTTCTACTTGGTTATGGCTCAAACTCTCACACTTACCGTGTCTACAACAATTTCACCCGAAAGGTTGAAGAGACGGTGGATGTGAAGTTTGATGAATCTAACGGCTCGCAAGTAGAGCAATTGCCAATTGATGTAGGAGACAAAGACCCTTCGGAAGCAATTCAAGACTTGTCCATTGGCAAGATTCGTCCAACGGAAATGAAGGAGAGTACCTCGTCCGTCCAAGTGGAAGCTTCTACATCACGTCAAGGTGAATCAAGAGTTGATACGGAAGCATCCACAAGTGGGACACGTCAAGATGAAGAAAACGAGGAAGTACACCAAGATGAACATCAACAACCTCCTTCTACACCACGACAAGAGAACGACAATGTCAACAATGAAGAAGGCCAAGAAGAAGAAGAACAAGATGAAGAGGATGTTCCACCCCGACCCAAGCAAAAGCTTACACGAGTTCGAGCAAGAATTGCCAAAGATCATCCCGTCGAGCAAATCTACAAAGATATCCAAACCGGGAGAATCACTCGCTCTAAAACTTGTTTAGCTAACTTTTGTGAACATTACTCATTCATTTCTCAAATTGAACCTATGAAGGTTGAAGAAGTGTTGAAGGATCTGGATTGGATAAATGCTATGCATGAAGAGCTACACAACTTTGAGAGAAATCAAGTGTGGACATTAGTTGAGAAGCCCGACAACAACCACAACATCATTGGTACCAAATGGGTGTTTCGCAACAAGCAAGATGAAGATGGACAAGTGGTTCGCAACAAAGCATGTCTCGTCGCCCAAGGCTATACACAAGTTGAAGGTATGGACTATGGTGAGACATATGCTCTCGTTGCTAGACTTGAGTCCATTCGCATATTACTTGCCTATGCTAATCACCATGATATCACCTTATACCAAATGGACATTAAAAGTGCTTTTCTAAATGGCAAAATTGAGGAGGAAGTTTATGTTAAGCAACCTCCTGGCTTTGTTAATCCTAAGAAACCTAATCATGTTTACAAACTTCACAAAGCCCTTTATGGTCTTAAACAAGCTCCTAGAGCATGGTATAAATGCTTGACCAAGTTCCTTACTGAAAAAGGCTTTGAAATTGGTAAAATTGATTCTACTCTTTTTACTAAAAGGGTTAATGGAGAACTATTTGTGTGCCAAATTTATGTTGATGATATCATATTTGGTTCTACTAACCCTCATTTTAGTGAAAAGTTTGGAAAGCTAATGTCGGAGAAGTTTGAGATGTCTATGATGAGTGAACTCAAATTCTTTCTCGGTTTGCAAATCAAGCACACTAAGGAAGGTACATTTGTCTCTCAAACGAAGTACACCAAAGACTTATTCAAGAAGTTCAATATGCAAGGATGCAAAGGTATGCCTACACCCATGCCTACTAGTGGACATCTTGATTTGACCAAAGATGGTGAACCGGTTGATCAAAAGGTTTATCGCTCTATGATCGGTTCATTGTTATATCTATGTGCCTCACGTCCCGATATTATGCTAAGTGTGTGCATGTGTGCACGATATCAAGCTGCTCCTAAAGAATGTCATCTTAAGGCTTTGAAAAGGATAGTGAGATACTTAATCCATACACCAAATTTTGGCATTTGGTATCCTAAGAGGTCCTCTTTTGATCTTGTTGGCTATTCCGACTCGGACTATGCCGAAGACAAGGTTGATAGAAAGTCCACTTCGGGTACTTGTCAATTCCTTGGTAGATCTCTTGTGTTTTGGTCTTCCAAGAAACAAAACTCGGTATCCTTATCCACCGCCGAAGCGGAATACATTGCCGCTGGTTCATGTTGTGCTCAATTACTTTGGATGACCCAAACTCTTAAATATTATGGGATATATGTGAAACATGTTCCATTGCTATGTGACAATGAAAGTGCTATTAAGATTGCTCACAATCCCGTGCAACATTCTCGAACTAAACATATTGGAGTTCGTCATCATTTCATTCGAGATCATGTTGCCAAAGGGGACATTAACCTTAAGCATGTTCGCACCGATAAGCAATCGGAGGATATATTCACTAAACCACTTGATGAGAAAGTGTTTTGCAGGTTGAGAGGTGAATTGAACATCATTGATTCTTCAAACTTGGAGTAGGAACTCTATTGGATACATGCGGGGCATGAGCCTATGACTAATCCTCGATATTTCTCTTATGATGCTATTCATATGTCTTGGATATATTTGCACCTTGCATGTTATCTAACCCATGTAGGTACTTGGTTGAATCTAAATCTATGAAATTGCAACGCACTCACATCTTGAGCAATCTCTACATCACCAAGTCTCTATACAATGGTGGTTGAAGACAAGGAAGCACAAAACCATTCTAACATATCCTTTGACAAATTCTATGATTGTGTCTCATGATTGTCATTTTGGATACACAAGTGCTCTTCCTTGCAAGACTAACCCATGTAGGTAGATGAACTCAAACTCCAAGTGGTGCTCCCAACTCTTGATAACCTACATCAACCTTGAGCAACCCACACAAGTTCGACTACATGAGCAAGACCCACACCACCATCTAAGGTATGTTATTCCATCTTAGAGAAGCTTTACTCCAAGATATGAGTCAAAGCAACTCAACAAGATGTGAATACATCAAGATTCTTAAACAAAAAATGGTAACCCCATTTTGAGCTTAAACGATGAGTATGACCTATGATCAAGTGGTCTCACTTGACTCCTAAGTCAATATACTCTAACATAGGTGACTTTGTCGCCGCCCAACTCTAGATGAAGTTCTCTTGTGTTCTTTTCTGTGCTATTGCATTTGTTCCTTGCATATTTGTTTCCCCTTTTCAAAAAAAACTTCATCTAGAACTTTTATTTTCTTTTATTTTCTTTTTGTTCTGCATTTTCTACATCCAATTCATTGCAAATCCTTCAGTTAATTCCTTGCAAATCCTTGTAAGATTCTACTTTTCTAGTGAGCTGAGGTGAAAAGTGGTTCCACTCTGATGAACTCGGTCACACCGGTTTGTTTTCTTCGGTCTAACCGAAATCTTTCGGTACAACCGAAGCACACAACTCGGAGTCACCGATTTCACCACAGGAAAACCAACTTGCCACTTATTCCTGATTTCTGGTTGCTCCAGCTCCACTCAATGATTCTTGTCCTCTACCAGCATCATATTAGACATGCTGCTTTGCTCTGTGACTCAAGCGTCATTGTGATGGCATGGGTACTCTGATGGCGGCTCTTGTTAAGTATGCCGACTCTGATGGTACCAAGGACCCCGACTCTAAAGATGAGAGATCGGGAAAGGGAAAGAAGAGTAGCGGCATGAAAGGGCAGCAACACAATCCTACCAATCAGGGTGGCAACGGTAAGCTCAAGGCTAATGAATTTGTGGCTAACACCGGTGCGCGCAATTATAGCCAACGTCGTAAGGGACAGCCGGCTCTAGGGGCAGATTTCAATCTTGAGGCAATGCTAAGTCAACCATGTTCGAAACACGGAACATATCAGAAGCCGGCGACTCATTCGTGGAAAGAGTCCAGCATAATGGAAGCTTTAGGGAATGCATCCAGCACCAGCACGGCCCGAACGGCGGGTCAGGATCCGGTTCTCATGGTCCGTGTCTTGGCGGCGGCGGTTCAAGTTCTGGTTTTCAGGGCCACGGCAACCAGGGTGGTTATAATCAGCAGAATAATCAGGGGAATCAACAACAGCAACAGTCTGGTTATCAGAGCAACCCGAAGCAGTTGAATAGTGGTCAGTATCATGTCTTCACCACTAGCTTATGTAAGCGGGATCAAAAGCTTCATAAGAGGGCCGTGAATGCGGTTGAGCCGGCGGTGCCACGTTATTTACGGTGGTCAGAGCAGCCTACCGTGTGGAGTTGTGAGGATCATCCGCCCCGGGTTGATAATCCGGGTCACCTGGCTCTGGTGGTGGCACCTCGGGTTGGGGGCTATAAATTTACCAAGGCACTCATGGATGGAGGTAGCAGCATTAACATACTTTATTACGAGACCTTCTGTCGCATGGGATTGACCGATAAAAATCTTAAGCCGTCAAACACTGTTTTCCATGGTGTGGTGCCTGGTAAGTCAGCCTACCTGGCGGGTAAGATATCTTTGGAAGTGGCCTTTGGAGATGAGCATGATTCCAGGTCTGAGACTTTAACCTTTGAAGTGGTCAAGATTAAAAGCCCTTATCATGCTCTGTTTGGGCGGGCGGCTTACACTAAGTTCATGGCGAGGCCTTGCTATGTTTACCTGCAACTTAAGATGCCGAGTCACAAGGGCACCATCACAGTGCATGGGAGTCACAAGGTGGCCTTGGAGTGTGAAGAAGGTGATGCGGCTTATACTGAATCTGTTTATGCAACGGAGGAGCTGAAGTTTTACAAGGATAATGTTGACCCGTCTGACATGACGTCCTTGAAGAAGCCAACCACAGAGCACGATCCATCGTTAAAATTTAAGTCGGCATATGACACTAAATTGGTTGACTTCATTCCTGGCGACTCATCTAAACAGTTCAATATCAGTGCCAACCTGGATCCGAAATAGGAAAGCGCGCTCATCGAGTTCATCCGTGAGAACGGGGACATCTTTGCATGGAATCCTTCAGACATGTCGGGTGTACCGAGGGAACCCGTTGAGCACACCCTTAATATTTTTCCAAAATTTAAGTCGGTCAGGCAATTCCTTCATCGTTTTAACGAGGAGAGGCGGAAGGCCATTGGTGAAGAGGTGGCCCGGCTCTTAGCGGCCGGGTTTATTGTTGAAGTTTTTCATCCTGAGTGGTTGGCTAACCCAGTGCTGGTACTCAAGAAGAATGGCACTTGGCGGATGTGTGTGGATTACACGGACTTCAACAAGGCTTGTCCGGCTGATTCATTTGCTCTCCCACGTATTGATCAAATCATTGATGCTATGGCGGGTTGTGAGCATTTGAGTTTTTTTGATGCTTATTGTGGTTATCATCAGATCAAGATGGCAGTTAAGGACCAGGAGAATACAACTTTCATTGCTCCGTTTGGAGCCTTCTGCTATGTGTCTATGCCTTTTGGGCTCAAGAGTGCCCAGGCGACTTTATCAGCGGTGTGTGCTAAATTGCCTTCATAGTCAGATTGGGCGCAATGTTCATGCTTATGTAGATGACATTGTGGTGAAGTCAAGAGAGAAGGAGACCCTGATTGATGATTTGAAAGAGACGTTTGACAATCTCTGAATCTACAAGATGATGCTTAACCCGGCTAAGTGTGTCTTTGGTGTGCCAGCAGGCAAGCTCTTGGGTTTTCTAGTTTCTAATAGAGGCATTGAAGCTAACCCGGAAAAGATCAAAGCGATTACTTCATTGGCTAAGCCGGCGTGTGTCAATGATGTTCAGCGTCTGGCAGGTCGTATTGCGGCTCTAAGCCGGTTCATAAGCCGGCTGGGTGAGAAGTCTATTCCCCTTTATCAGATGGTGAAGAAGACGGATCACTTTGTTTGGAGTGATGCTTCTAATCAAGCGTTTGAGGATCTGAAGAAATAGTTGGCTGAGCCGCCCTTGCTTGCTGCCCCTATTGATAAGTAACCACTATTGTTGTATGTAGCTGCTAATAGCCGGGCCGTCAGTGTAGCCATCATGGTGGAAAGGGAAGAGGCAGGAAAGGAGTACCCGGTTCAGCAGTCGGTTTACTACATCAACGAGGTGCTTATCGAGTCCAAACAGAGATATCCACACTGTCAGAAGCTTGTGTATGGATTCTTCATGGCAAGCCGGAAGCTTAAGCAATATTTTCAGGGTCATCCCATCACAGTGGTTAGTTCTGCTCCTTTAGGAGACATCATCCAAAACAGAGAAGCCACAGGCCGGGTTGCTAAGTGGGCCATTGAGCTTGGACCTCACGGCTTAAAATATGTGACACGTACGTCCATCAAGTCCCAAGCACTTGTGGATTTCATCAATGATTGGACAGAGTTACAGGCGCCGGAGGAAAAGCTGGATAACACATATTGGACTGTTCACTTTGATGGATCAAGACAGTTGGAGAGCTCGGGGCTGGAGCTGTCTTAACTTCCCCATGAGGTGACAAATTTTCTTATGTTCTCCGGCTTATGTTCCCCTGTACTAACAATGCAGCTGAGTATGGGGCCCTACTCCTTGGTCTTCGGATGGCTAAGGAGATGAACCTCAGCCGGGTCAGGTGCTTTGGTGATTCAGATCTGGTGGCTCAGCAAGTTTCTGGTACTTGGGATTCTAAAGATCCGCTCATGGCGGCTTATCATCGAGAGGTTGATGCTATTGCGGGTCATTTCAAGGTTTATCAAGTTGAGCACATTGATCGCCGGAAGAATGAGGCGGCTGATACTTTAAGCCGGCTAGGATCTCAGCGTAAGCCGGTGCCACCTAACACGTTCCTGGACGTTCTGCTTAACCCTTCTGTCTATTTGCCTACAGAGGAAGATCTTGCTATCCCTGACCCGGAAGAGCAATTGGTGGTGGCTCTTCACGCTATTCCTGATTGGACAGTTCCGTATTTGGCTTACATGACCTGGGGTGAGTTGCCAGAGGATGAAATTTTGGCTAGACAGATAACCCGGCTGTCTAAGTTAATGACAATTGTCAATGGGGAGTTGCACCATTGCAGTGTCACAAGGGCGTTTCAGCGTTGTGTCTCTCCTGAAGAAGGCCGTGAGATTCTACGGGAAATTCATGAAGGAGATTGTGGTCATCAGGCTGGCTCTAAATCTCATCATGGGTTCTACTGGTTGACGGCTCACGCGGATGCTGAGGATTTGGTAAGCAGATGTGACGGCTGTCAGAAATTTTTACGACGAGCTCATGTGCCGGCTCAAGAATTGAGGATGATTCTAATTACTTGGTCGTTTGCAACTTGGGGGCTTGATATGGTTGGGCCTTTCAATAGGTCCAACGATAAGAAGACCCACCTTTTGGTGGCGGTTGACAAGTTCACCAAGTGGGTTGAAGCAGAGCCAGTCAATAAGTGTGATGCAGCAACGACGGTTCAATTCATGAAGAAGGTGATCTTCTGTTTTGGCTTTCCACACAGCATTATAACAGATAATGGCACTAATCTTTCTAAAGGTGCTATGAGAGAATTCTGTCAATGAGAGCATATCCGGCTTGACGTCTCATCTGTGGCTCACCATCAGTCCAATGGTCAGGCAGAACGAGATAATCAAGAGATTTTGCGAGGTATCAAGCCCCGGCTTATGGTCCCTTTGCAAAGGACGCCAGGTTGTTGGGTGGAGGAGTTACCTTTGGTGTTATGGAGCACCAGCATGACTCCCAACAGATCTACGGGTTACGCCCCCTTTTCATGGTTTATGGAGCGGAGGCGGTTCTCCCTAGTGACATCCGTCACGATTCACCCCGGGTGGCGGCTTATGTGGAAGCTAACAATGAAAAGGCACGTCAAGATGCACTTGACTTGTTGGATGAGGAGCGTGATCTCGCGGCGGCTTGTTTGGCGATTCATCAGCAAGACCTACATCACTACCATAGCCGCCGGGTCAAAACCAGAACCTTTTAGGAAGGCGACTTAGTGCTCCGACTCATCCAAGATCAAACAGATATGCATAAGCTCTCGCCGCCCTGGGAAGGACCTTTTGTGGTCAGCAAGAATCTGCATAACGGGTCATATTATCTTATCAACGTTCGAGAACAGAAGGATTCACATAAGTCGGAGGAGGAGACCCATCGGCCGTGGAGTATTGCTCATCTTCGGCTCTATTATACTTGAGCCACCGGCTCTCATGATGTACATAGTTACATGATGTATATATTATAGACAGTTTAGTAAAGCCGGCATCCCTGATAATTCAGGGCCTCTGTTGTTTCACTTCCTCGAAGTTGAGTCTTCGTCATCTTACATATTCTTTTAAGAGGCTTGATGTCCAATTTATAGGGACCAAAGAGAGTCTGTTGCAAAGCACAACTCAAACATAGGTAACCTGCTTCAATGATCACTTGGGGGCTTCCTGCTCATCGAGCATAGCTGTCGGTACCCTCTTGATTGGCACAATGCCAAAACTTATATGGTCACTTGGGGGCTTCCTGCTCATCGAGGATAGTTGTCGGTACCCTCTTGACCGGCTCAACGCCACATTTATCAGTGTGTCACTTGGGGGCTTCCTGATCGTATTCGAATCATAGCTGTCGGTACCCTCTTGACCGGCTCAATGCCACACTTGTAAGTATGTCACTTGGGGGCTTCCTGTTCAAACATAGGCGTATTCGACCAAAGAGAACATAGCGTTACTACCCTCTTGACCAGGTTTGTTCAAACATAGGCGTATTCGACCAAAGAGAACAAACTCTGACCGGTTCATCCTACCTGTACACCAGCTGCTTCAACTCCATCAGGTCATCCTGATTGACCCGCCGAACTCTTAACGATCAGTCTTTACGGCGTATTCAACCAAGATCTAAGCTCGATTAAGGCTCAAACGGTGGCTTGTCATGTGAGAGCATGGCTTACAGAGTCAGATAGATCCAGGCTTCATAAGCCGCCTTCCTTGGAGCTTGGATAAATCGGCCCCGCGTACTCCTGATAAGTCTTTGAGCAAGACCAGACTTATTCCAGGGTTAAAATGTCGATTGGGCATGCTGTGAGTCAGGATCACGGCAGCACGAACAATCCAGTGGCTCCAGCTAGCTTCATTGAAGAAGACACTTTGGCTTGGCAGCCCACAAAAGCCTCAAGTTTCTTTGATTTTTCATTTATATTTGAAAATTTCTTCTTCGACTTCTGGTTTTAACAAGTCAGGCCCAGTTGCCCTATTTATGCCTCATGTTTGAAAATATCTCTCGGGTCTCTATGACCCACCAAGATGGCAGGGTCTAAGTCGCCAGAGTATCATACTTTGATGTTTACAATTACGGCTCTACCGCCTCTAACTGCATAAGGTTTTTCAACCAGCAGTCTAAGCATGCAGCCCCAGGTATGATTTTTATGTTAAACATTACAGTCAGATTAGCCTTGGTTATGAATTATTTGTTCCCAGTGGCTTCAATTGGGTATCATGACCCGCCCGGCGGCTCAGTCTTCTTGGCCTTGCTGATTAGAGGTTTTAGCGTCATCCTTCGTCGGTCCTTCGTCCTCTTCTGCCGTCTGAAAATTTGGTGATGACCAATCGATGCCAGATAAATCTTGAAATTCAGCTTCCTCATCTATAAGATCAGATGGCTCAATTTCTGGGGTAAAAGTGTGCTTACGGATTGGGGGAATTAAGTCCATCACTTTTTAAGCCGGAGTTGGCATCTTTTGATTTTCCTTATTGTAAGCCGGATGGTACTTTGAAAGATCTGAATCATTGGCAATCAGAGTGGCCATTGGAGATATTTCGTTTACACAAGCTGCGAAGTCCTTCTGGTCAAACGGAGTACCATCTTCCTTAAAGCTTGGGTACCCGGTGGCTACCTCAGACGGGTCAAGCTCTGGTACCCATGCCTTGGCCAGGCTTAAAGCCGTCATAGCGTCGGCTCTTGCAGACGATCGCTTCACTTCCTCAAACCTGGCAGGTAATACTGAAAGCTTTTTCAACACATCTATCAACAGAGTAGGCACTTGGTTTGTTGGGGAGATTGCGGTCAATGTACGTTGGGCTCCAATGTACAATTGTTCAACAAGTGTATAGACAGCTTTGAGCTTCACAAGCATATCCTAGTTAAGGCTACTGCTCCTGGTACCTGAGTAAATCACAGATTGGTCAACGGCAGTTTATATTATCAAGGAAAAGATTCACTTTTGATGGTTAATCAGGCGGCTTACCAAAGATAGCGGAAACCATCTGAGATACACGGTGTTTTAAACCAGTGAGCTCAGCGGTCACCTCTTGAAGAGCCGCCTCAGCTTTCTCAGCCCACTGTGTTAAAGCAGTCTTTTCTTCTGCCCAAGTCTTCTTCTCTGCCTCAAAACTGGTCTTCAGCTTTTCCGACTCAGACACGCTAAACTGGAACTTTGACTCAGATTTCCGGGTCTCAGTTTCTTGAGTCGCCAGCCGGGTATTAGCGTCGTTCAATTGAGACTCCAGTTCAGCAGTAGCAGCCTGTATGAAGTACAGAGTTATCAACATTTTTATCAAGGTTACAAGAATATAAGTCCCAAGTCTTTTGCAAGCAATAACACTTGACACTTGGGGGCTAATGTCTATCAAAGAAATTTTTCAAGGAAACGGCTCTTATAACTAAAGTCCCAAGCACTTTGCAAGCAAGACTAATTGGCACTTGGGGGCTAATGCATATTGCTTGTATCTTCTTTATAATGATCCGGATGTGTTGTAATCAGTCCCAACCGACTCATGGGGGCTATGCAGTTAAGCTCTCTTTTCTAACACAATATTAAATAAGGACCAGCTCATTCATGCTGATTAAACCGGCCCTTGGGGACTACGGATGGACAGTTGAAACTATTTAAACTTCCGGTTTATATCTAAAACCGGACAAGGAGGGAGTCTACGATAGAAGTTTATGAATTTTTCTAAAGTCTACAGCCTATTCAATCTTATCATAACTAGTAGACTTGGGGGCTGGCAGGATATACATAAATTATTCAAAGCTGGAAGTCATACCTCATATTTTTGGTGCATTTGTTTCACCATATCAACTTCAAGATCATGACTTGAGTGTACTTGGCTAAGGTAACCAGAGAGGATCTCACTGCTACTCAGTTGAGCATAATGGCAGACGCCAAACTTCATCTTCCGCCTTTCAATGACCTCTTGCTTGGCAGTATGTTTAGCTAAGGCTATTGGATTTCCTGGCTCAACAAAGCCGGTGCCAGTAATCAACACATCATCATTATGAGTCTCCGACGGCTTAAGTGGACCAGATCATGCAGGATTTGAAGGATTAACAGTAGGGTCATCCATACAGAGATCCGGAATCTCAGGAGGAGCATCAGTGACAGGTTCGTCTGGCTGCTTGTCAGAAGCTTCAGGTGCAGAGATTTGCTGTTTCGGCTCAGCAACTTCAGGTGCCTCAGTTGGCTTGGTCACCTTTGCCTTTTTGTTAGGCTTTGCTTGTCCACTGCACGGATTATAACAAATCAGTATGGTCACCAGAATATAATGAGGTGCAGAGTAAGAAATGAATGTCATTACCCGGAAGCAGTCTTAAAAGTCGGTAGCTCAGTTTGTGACGAGTCGCCAGAGGAAGAACGGGCAAGTTCATGGTCAATTGAATCAACAAAGTTAGGGGGAAGACAGATAAGACCCACCAACGGGTAAAGAAGAGTTAAGTACCTTGTTTTGATGTTTCCGAGGAGCAGGGGTGTTTGGTAAGCCGGAGGATAATTCTTCACCTTTACTGGTCCGGGTCTGACGACGACTCTCGTGTTGCTGTTGCTTCAAAAGAAAGTGAGGATCTAAATAAGCCAAGGGTGAAAACCTTACTTTCTGGGTTACTTGTTGAAGTTTCTGTCTTGGCAAAGTGTCTGCCAGAGGAAATGATAGTTACCACTTCTTCGGCGGCTTGGCTGGCTCCCATGTCATCCTGGTAATAGTCAGAGTCAATAAGATGATTGAAAAAAGAGCCAAGAGAGTCAAGGGCTACCTCCAACTCGGAGGTGTCATCCAGTTCAAGCAATTCAGAGGCGCTTGGTTTCTTCTTTTTCTTCTTAATGGTCTTCTTGGCGGCTTTCCTAGCGGCTTTCTTGGCAGCCCTGGCCTTTTTAGCAGCTGCATGATCATACTGCACTTTCCAAAAATCAGACTTAGCCTGCAAAAGGTTATTAAGGGTTGAGTTAGTAATTTATTTGAATGATAAGGTCAAGTTAAATAAATCCAGGAACTTACATCTGGTGGCGCGTTAAGCTCGCAGAAAGGGGGCAGACCCACTTTAACACAATCTTCCAGATCTTCATTCAGAAGAGACTTAACCATTTCATTTATTACTTCATCAGTTAATGGTACAGAGCTATGGTGCAGTGAATCTTCTACACCACCAGTGTAAGTACACATTAAGCCGGTGCGGCGGCTCAAGGGTATGATCCGCCAAGAAACCCAACACCTGACTAAATCAACGCCAGTTAGCCCATTTCCTAGCAGAGCTTTAACCTTCACAATGGTAGGAGCAATTTTCTTCCATTCAATAGCAGTAAGCTTTTCTGGAAGATTGTGCTTGGGATCTAGGCGCTCGACATGGTAACCCGACAGTGGATTCTCGTCAGCCGGAGAAGTATCTTTGCAATAAAACCACGTTTGGTTCCAATCTTTTGGATGACTCGGTGGGATGGCATAAGGAAAGATGGCATCTCTTCTACGTTGAATTGATACTCCATCGAGTTCCAAACTAGGGCCGTTCGTGAACTCAGTCTGGCGGTTTAAGTAAAAATACTCTCTAAAGAGGTCAACACCGGGCTCCTCTTGAAGGTATACTTCACAGAAGACTTGAAAATTGCAGATATTTGACATGGAATTAGGCCCAATGACTTGAGGATGGAGCTAGAAAAAGTGCAGAACATCCCCGAAGAATTTAGAGCCAGGCAGTGAGAAGCCCCGGTTCATGTGGTCAGTAAAGACAATAACTTCCCCATCTTTCGGCTGAGGTTTTTCTTCGCCCGGGTCAGGAGCGCGGTAATGCATGACACTCTTGGTGGGCAAGTACCCGACTTTCATAAAATCTTTAAAATGTGCCCTCAGTAATGATGGAAGGGACCCAGTTGCACGCATGAACTGTCTTTGGCGGCATTGTGAAAGAAAGAAAGCCTAAAAGAAAGGAAAATTTTGGCGGGTCAAGTCCATTGGTGAAAACATAGGTTAAGCAATTACGCTATGCATTCAGAATGGAGGCTTAAGTGAGGACTAATGATATGTGAGTAATTGTAAGCCGGACATGTAAGACGCCATGACATGTACAGGTATTCAAAGTCTGACAAGGAGCAAAAATTCTACTAAGTATCAGACAAACGGGTTTCGCAGAACAAGCTATAAATTTGGGGGTATATCCGCCATGACATGTAAGCCGCCATGACATGTACAGGTACCATGTCAATGCATCTCCCTTCAAAGATAAAGGGAATACCTTCTTCTTAGCAACATCATCGGGTATACCTGCAAGCTTAAATAATCCACAAACTTCATCCACATATATTAGCTACTCATCAGGATGCTTTGTTCCATCTCCTGTAAAAGGATTAGCTAGCAGTTTTTCTATCATACCCGAAGGAAATTCAAAGGGAACACTTCCATATTCAATAGGTTCGGTAGGTTGAGGAGCAATTCTTTGCTCTACTGGTCGGGGTGAAGATACCCCGAACAAGCCCCTCAGAGGATTACTTTCCATAGTAACAAGTGACAGTAAATTTCAGCACACTATATAAATTTTTCCTTACCAAATTCCACCTACCAAAGGCGCTTCACTCCCCGGCAACGGCGCCAGAAAAGAGTCTTGATGACCCACAAGTATAGGGGATCTATCGTATACCTTTCGATAAGTAAGAGTGTCGAACCCAACGAGGAGCAGAAGGAAATGATAAGCGGTTTTCAGCAAGGTATTCTCTGCAAATACTGAAATAAGTGGTAACAGATAGTTTTGTGATAAGATAATTTGTAACGAGCAACAAGTAACAAAAGTAAATAAAGTGCAGCAAGGTGGCCCAATCCTTTTTGTAGCAAAGGACAAGCCTGGACAAACTCTTATATAAGGAAAAGCGCTCCCGAGGACACATGGGAATATCGTCAAGCTAGTTTTCATCATGTTCATATGATTCGCGTTCGGTACTTTGATAATTTGATATGTGGGTGGACCGGTGCTTGGGTGCTATTCTTACTTGAACAAACATCCCACTTATGATTAACCTCTATTGCAAGCATCCGCAACTACAACAAAAGTATTAAGGTAAACCTAACCACAGCATGAAACATATGGATCCAAATCAGCCCCTTACGAAGCAACGCATAAACTAGGGTTTAAGATTCTGTCACTCTAGCAACCCATCATCTACTTATTACTTCCCAATGCCTTCCTCTAGGCCCAAATAATGGTGAAGTGTTATGTAGTCGACGTTCACATAACACCACTAGAGGCTAGACAACATACATCTCATCAAAATATCAAACGAATACCAAATTCACATGACTACTAATAGCAAGACTTCTCCCGTGTCATTAGGAACAAACGTAACTACTCACAAAGCATATTCATGTTCATAATCAGAGGGGTAATAATATGCATAAAGGATCTGAACATATGATCTTCCATCAAATAAACCAACTAGCATCAACTACAAGGAGTAATCAACACTACTAGCAACCTACTAGTACCAATCCCGGACTTAGAGAAAAGAATTGGATACAAGAGATGAACTAGTTTTTGAGAGGAGATGGTGCTGGTGAAGATGTTGATGGAGATTGCCCTCTCCCGATGAGAGGAGCGTTGGTGATGATGATGGCGATGATTTCCCCCTCTCGGAGGGAAGTGTCCCCGGCAAAACAGCTCTGCCGGAGGCCTAGATTGGTTTCGCCTCGTGGCGGTAGAGTTTCGTCTCGAAAGGTTGCTTCCTATTTTTTTCTCGACGAAAGACCTCATATAGCAGAAGATGGGCATCGAAGAGCCACCCGGGGCCCACGAGGTAGGGGGCGCGCCTTAGGGGGGCGCGCCCCCCACCCTTGTGGATAGGGTGTGGGCCCCCTGGCCTTCATCTTTGGTAGGGATTTTTCATTATTTATTATAAGATATTCCGTGGAGTTTCAGGACTTTTGGAGTTGTGCAGAATAGGT
This sequence comes from Triticum dicoccoides, assembly GCF_002162155.2. Taxonomy (NCBI): domain Eukaryota; kingdom Viridiplantae; phylum Streptophyta; class Magnoliopsida; order Poales; family Poaceae; genus Triticum; species Triticum dicoccoides. The sequence goes on from NC_041382.1 coordinate 736,015,182, forward strand.
CTCTAATATTTGCTCCTTTTCCAGCCCTGAATTCCAACTGCCGGCATTCTCCCTCCTTATGTAGACCTTGTAAAATAAGAGAGAATAGCCATAAGTACTGTGACGTAACATGTAAGAACAGCCCATAATGCAATAAATATCGATATAAAAGCATGATGCAAAATGGATGTACCACCATCGATTTCGGCTTTTCCTGGCCGAGGTGCCGGGCGAGCCACTCGTCACGGATGTTGTGCTTAAATGCCGCTAGGGCCTCTGCATCCGGATAGTCGAAAATTTGATTCTTCTTGGTTAAGGACCGCATCCAGAATTGCCTGGCCGATTCCCATGGCTGCTGAATTATGTGGCTCAAGTCATCGGCATCTAGTGGTCGTACATAAGTGCCCTGGAAGTTGTCGAGGAATGCGTCTTCCAGATCCTCCCAACAACCGACGGAGTCTGCTGGCAAGCTATTCAGCCAATGCCGAGCTGGTCCTTTAAGTTTTAACGGGAGGTACTTGATGGCATGTAGATCATCACCGCGATCCATGTGGATGTGGAGGAGGAAGTCCTCGATCCATACCGCGGGATCTGTTGTACCATCGTATGATTCGATATTTATGGGTTTAAAACCCTCTAGGAATTCATGATCCATTACTTCGTCAATGAAGCATAGGGGGTGTGCGGTGCCTCTGTGCTGGGCTATATCGCGGCGCAACTCGTATGAGTCTTGCCTGCTGTATTCGGCTCGGCCGGATTTACTTTTACTGTATCCGGCGTGACGGTCACCGTCCCGCGTAGGGGCGCGCCCTTGTGATCCATAGATCGATCTTGCGTGTTTTGCCCTATCTTCCAATACGTCTCGCAGGTCTCGCGTGTTTCCCGGTGCCTTGGTATGTTTGTTTGAGTGGCGGCGGGGTGCGGGCTAAATTTCTGGCTGAAATGCCTCTCTGTCTCGGCCACAAGGTGGCCGATCAGCTGCGTCATACGCTGGTGATGTAGGTTTTAATGCTTCCTCCTCAAGTCGGGGTAGCAACCTGCACTTTGGGTGACCCTTGGAGGGGTGTTAGAGTTCGTATTCCTTGGCCGCAAGGACTTCAGTCCATCTATCTGCTAGCAAGTCCTGATCAGCTCGAAGTTGTTGCTGTTTTTTCTTCAGGCTATTCGCTGTGTCTATAAGCCGGCACTTGAAGCGCTCCTGCTCGACTGGATCCTCAGGTATGACGAATTCTTTGTCTTCGAGGCTCACTTCGTCTTCGGAGGGAGGCATGTAATTGTCCTCCTCTCCCTCTGCCGCTCGCTCCGGAGGGCTGGCTTGTTCATCCTCCGGCTCTGGATCCTGCTGGTGGGGATTGTCATCGTCTTCGGCACTGTACGGAGTACTATTATCTCCTGTGCCGGTATCACCGATTTTGCTGTGGCGAGACTTGGAGCGGCGCCGCTGACGTCGGCACTTAGGTTGCTTCTTGGAGGGGTCATCCTCTGGTGTCTTGTCGCCATTGCCTTCTTTGGGTGTATCCACCATGTATATATCATATGATGAGGTGGCGGTCCAGTGCCCCGTGGGCAGTGGCTCTTGTTCGTCTCCATCATCGTTGTCCATACCATCGATGTCTTTGGAGTAGAAGTCGAGCATGTTGGTTAGATCATCGACAGTGGCTACTAAGTGGGTGGTGGGTGGGGCGTGAATTTCTTCATCGTCCGCATCCCATTCTAGCCGGACATAGTTCGGCCAAGGTTCTCCTGACAAAGAGAGAGACCTTAACGAGTTTAGTACGTCGCCGAAGGGCAAGTGCTGAAAGATATCTGTGGAGGTGAACTCCATGACCGGCGCTCAGTCGGATTCGACAGGCACGGGCGCAGGCGGTTCAGAGTCCATGGCTGGAGACAAGTCTATAGGTTCGGCATCACGTCTCTCATGAGGGGTAGAGTCAGTATCCGGCTCAATCGCCGCTGAGAGTGCGGCCTCCATGGCGGGGTCTATCCGCCCGTCCTCGGATGGCGCAATCTGTTCCGGATTGAAGGCCGGAGTTGTTGCTGGTGCGATCTCTTGAACGCCGTCCAACGACAGAGCTAAATCATGCTCGTCGTGATCATGCGACGCACCTGGCATGGGCTCGAATCCATCGAAGATCAAGTCTCCGCGGATGTCGGCCATGTAGTTTAAGTTTCCAAATCTGACCTAATGGCCAGGGGCGTAGCTCTCGATCTGCTCCAGATGGCCAAGCGAGTTGGCCCGCAGTGCGAAGCCGCCGAATATGAAGATCTGTCTGGGGAGGAAGACCTCACCCTAGACTACATCATTGTCGATGATCGAAGGAGCCATCGAGCCTTACGACGACGGCACAGTGGAACTCTCAATGAAAGCACCAATGTCGGTGTCAAAACCGGCGGATCTCGGGTAGGGGGTCTGATACGTCTCCAACGTATCTATAATTTTTTATTGCTCCATGCTATATTATCTACTGTTTTGGACTATATTGGGCTTTATTTTCCACTTTTATATTATTTTTGGGACTAACCTACTAACCGGAGGCCCAACCCAGAATTGCTGTTTTTTGCCTATTTCAGTGTTTCGAAGAAACAGAATATCAAATGGAGTCCAAACGGAATGAAACCTTCGGGAACGTGATTTTCTCACCGAACCTGATCCAGGAGACTTGGACCCTACTCCAAGGAACAAAAGAGGCGGTCACGAGGGTGGGCCCCCCTAGGGTGCACCCCCTGCATCGTGGGCCCCTATTGCTCCACCGACGTACTCCTTCCTCCTATATATACCTACGTACCCCCAAACGATCAGATACGGAGCCAAAAACCTAATTCCACCGCCGCAACTTTCTGTATCCACGAGATCCCATCTTGGGGCCTGTTCCGGAGCTCCGCCGGAGAGGGCCGTCATCACGGAGGGCTTGTACATCATCATAGCCTCTCCGATGAAGTGTGAGTAGTTTACCTCAGACCTTCTGGTCCATAGTTATTAGCTAGATGGCTTCTTCTCTCTTTTTGGAACTCAATACAATGTTCTCCCCCTCTCTTGTGGAGATCTATTCGATGTAATCTTCTTTTTGCGGTGTGTTTGTTGAGATTGATGAATTGTGGGTTTATGATCAAGTCTATCTATGAATAATATTTGAATCTTCTCTGAATTCTTTTATGTATGATTGGTTATCTTTGCAAGTCTCTTCGAATTATCAATTTGCTTTGGCCTACTAGATTGGTTTTTCTTGCCATGGGAGAAGTGCTTAGCTTTGGGTTCAATCTTGTGGTGTCCTTTCCCGGTGACAGAAGGGGCAGCAAGGCACGTATTGTATTGTTGCCATCGAGGATAACAAGATGGGGGTTTTATCATATTGCATGAACTATCCCTCTACATCATGTCATCTTGCTTAAGGCGTTACTCTGTTTTCTTGAACTTCATACTCTAGATGCATCCTGGATAGCGGTCGATGAGTGGAGTAATAGTAGTAGATGCAGGCAGGAGTCGGTCTACTTGTCTCAGACGTGATGCCTATATACATGATCATACCTAGATATTCTCATAACTATGCTCAATTCTGTCAATTGCTCAACAGTAATTTGTTCACCCACCATAGAATACGTATGCTCTTGAGAGAAGCCACTAGTGAAACCTATGGCCCCCGGGTCTATTCTCATCATATCAATCTCCATCACTTTATTATTGTCTTGCTTTTTTACTTTGCCTTTTACTTTTCACTTTGTATCTCTATATCAAAAATACCAAAAATATTATCTATCACCTCTATCAGATCTCACTCTCGTAAGTGACCGTGGAGGGATTGAAAACCCCTAATCGCGTTGGTTGCGAGGAGCTATTCTTTTTGTGTAGGTACAACGGACTTGCGTGTAGCCTCCTACTGGATTGATACCTTGGTTCTCAAAACTGAGGGAAATACTTACGCTACTTTTCTGCATCATCCTCTCCTCTTCGGGGAAATCCAACGCAGTGCTCAAGAGGTAGCAAGAAGAATTTCTGGTGCCATTGCCGGGGAGTCTGCGCAAAAGTCAACATACCAAGTACCCATTACAATCCCTATCTCCCGCATTACATTAGTTGCCATTTTCCTCTCGTTTTCCTCTCCCCCACTTCACCCTTGCCGTTTTATTCGCCCTCTCTTTTTCGTTCGCCTTCTTCCCGTATGTATCTTTGTTTGTGTTTCCTTGTGCCTTCTATATGATTGCATCTTTGCTTGCTAAAAATCTATTGATATGGATCCACTTAAATTTTTCTACTTGGATCATCTTTGATCCTTATGCGCTCGTGCTGAAACCCCAACTAGCCTAGTTGATGGGAAATCCTTAGATGAGCATGCTCATTTTGTGCGTCATCGTTTGTCTGAAAAAGGGAAGCTCTTATGGTATCATATAAATAGTTTGCTATGCTATGCTTGGAATCTTTGTGAAATGTGTGATTTTACTTGTTGCTCTAAGAACCCTAAAAAACACCTTCCCTACCTATGTGAGTTCAATGATAATGAAATCTTATCTTCTTATGCAAAGGGTGTTTATAGTTACTATGATATCGAACAAATTGAAGAATTTGTCGTTTTTAAGGGTGCTGATGAAGTTGCTTCTTTGATTGAAAAGTATGATTTTACTCTCAACAAATCTGAAAATTCTGTCATACTTAAATATTGCAATGAAAACCTTGTTCACAATGTCTATGTCCAAGAATTTATTGAAAGAATGACCGTTGCTTTGGAAGAAAATAATGATATGCATGAATCTATAGATAATGATGATTCCAATGATTTGGTTGAAATATCCCTTGATGAACATGATGCTTGCTATTCTTGTGGCCATGATGCCAATATTTATGAAGATGAATTTGATATAGTTCCTTTTGTTAAACATGAGATCGTTGCTATTGCACCCATACTTGATAGTTCCTTCGATGAAAAGCATGATCACAATGATTTTACTATAAATTCTCTTGATGTCAATTGTGCTAATAATATGCAACACCCTAAGCTTGGGGATGCTAGTTTTGCTATGTCTACTACTTGTTGCAATGATCATGATTGGGGTGATTCTTCTTATGATCCTAAAAATTTATTTAATCCCCGTGATGAATATGAGATTGATAATATTGTTTGCAATAATATTGAAAGTGGGTTTGGAAGAGTTTCAACTTTAGATCCCACATATTCGGAGAATATTCAATCTTGTGAAATTTTTGATAAAAGTGGGTTTGGAGAGGTCACGACTTTAGTTAATGTTAATCCCACTATTTCGGAAGAGTGTCAACTTTGCATGCATGTGGATCATGTTGAAAATATTTTTTGTGATAGCTATTATTTTGAATTTGCTTATGATCCCACATGTAATTATTATGAGAGAGGAAAATATGGTCGTAGAAATTTTCATGATAATAAATTACCTCTCATTATGTTGAGATTGCTATTGTTTCTTTCTTCTTCCTTGCATATGCTAGTTTTTGCTTGCCTTGCAAATTTGTTTGCCTATAAGATGCCTATGCATAGGAAGTATGTTAGACTTAGATGTGTTTGTCACATGCTATATGATGCTCTATTTGTGCTTCAATTCTTGTCTTTCATGTGAGCATCACTGAAATCTCAATGCCTAGCTAAAAAGGCTTTAAAGAAAAGCGCTTGTTGGGAGACAACCCAATATTTTTATGCCTAGTAATAAATAATCCATCTACCTTCTTTTTAGATGTGGTTTTATCTTTTAATTAGTGTTTGTGCCAAGTTAAACCTATAGGAACTTCTTGGATGATAGTTATTTGATCTTGCTGTAATTTCCAGAAACTTTGCGCTCAGTGCCCAAATTATTAAAATTCACCAGAACGTGATATAATACTGATTAAAATTGCTTCTCATCAATAAAAAAATTGCCTATGTCATCCTATTTTGGCTGAATTTTTGGAGTACCAGAAGTTTGCGTTAGTTACAGATTACTACAGACTGTTCTGTTTTTGACAGATTCTGTTTTTCGTGTGTTGTTTGCTTATTTTGATGAATCTATGGCTAGTAAAATAGTTTATAATCCATAGAGAAGTTGGAATACAGTTGGTTTAACACCAATATAAATAAATAATGAGTTCCTTACAGTACCTTGAAGTGGTCTTTTGTTTTCTTTCTCTAACGGAGCTCACGAGTTTTCTGTTAAGTTTTGTGTTGTGAAGTTTTCAAGTTTTGGGTAAATTCTTTTGATGGATTATGGAACAAGGAGTGGCAAGAGCCTAAGCTTGGGGATGCCCATGGCAACCCCAAGATAATCCAAGGAAACCAAAAAGTCAAAGCTTGGGGATGCCCCGGAAGGCATCCCCTCTTTTGTCTACTTCCATCGGTAATTTTACTTGGAGCTATATTTTTATTCACCACATGATATGTGTTTTGCTTGGAGCGTCTTGTAATATTTGTGTCTTTGTTTGTTAGTGTGCCACAATCATCCTTGCTGTACACACCTTTTGAGAGAGCCATACATGAATTGGAATTTGATAGAATACTCTATGTGCTTCACTTATATCTTTTGAGCTATGTAGTTTTGCTCTATGTGCTTCACTTAGATCTTTTAGAGCACGGTGGTGGATTTGTTTTAAAGAAACTATTGATCTCTCATGCTTCACTTAGATTATTTTGAGAGTCTTTAATAGCATGGTAATTTTCTTAATAATAATATGCTTGGTATCCAAGATTTGTGAAACTTTCTTTTGAGTGCGTTGAATACTAAGAAAAGCTTGATGCTTGATAATTGTTTTGAGATATGAAGATGGTGATATTAGAGTCATGCTAGTTGAGTAGTTGTGAATTTGAGAAATACTTGTGTTAAAGTTTGTGATTCCTGTAGCATGCACATATGGTGAACCGTTATGTGATGAAGTCGGAGCATGATTTATTTATTGATTGTCTTCCTTATGGGTGGCGGTCGGGGACGAGCGATGGTCTTTTCCTACCAATCTATCCCCCTAGGAGCATGCGCATAATACTTTGCTTTGATAACTTCTAGATTTTTGCAATAAGTATATGAGTTCTTTATGACTAATGTTGAGTCCATGGATTATATGCCCTTTTTCCCATCCTTCCACCATTGCTAGCCTCTCTAATACCGCGCACCTTTCGCCGGTATCATACACCCACCATATACCTTCCTCAAAACAGCCACCATACCTACCTATTATGGCATTTCCATAGCCATTCCGAGATATATTGCCATGCAACTTTCCACCGTTCCGTTTATTATGACATGCTCCATCATTGTCATATTGCTAGCATGATCATGTAGTTGACATCGTATTTGTGGCAAAGCCACTGTTCATAATTCTTTCATACATGTCACTCTTGATTCATTGCATATCCTGGTACACCGCCGGAGGCATTCATATAGAGTCATATTTTGTTCTAAGTATTGAGTTGTAATTGTTGAGTTGTAAGAAAAATAAAAGTGTGATGATCATCATTTTTAGAGCATTGTCCCAAGTGAGGAAAGGATGATGGAGACTATGATTCCCCCACAAGTCGGGATGAGACTCTGGACGAAAAAGAAAAAAAAAGAAAAAAAAGAGGCCGTAAAAAAGGAAAAGGCCCAAATAAAAAATGAGAGAAAAAGAGAGAAGGGACAATGTTACTATCCTTTTACCACACTTGTGCTTCAAAGTAGCACCATGATTTTCATGATAGAGAGTCTCTCATTTTTTCACTTTCATATACTAGTGGGAATTTTACATTATAGAACTTGGCTTGTATATTCCAATGATGGGCTTCCTCAAATTGCCCTAGGTCTTCTTGAGCAAGCGAGTTGGATGCACACCCACTTAGTTCCTTTTGAGATTTCATATACTTGTAGCTCTAGTGCATCTGTTGCATGGCAATCCCTACTCACTCACATTAATATCTATTGATGGGCATCTCCATAGCCCGTTGATACGCCTAATTGATGTGACACTATCTTCCCCCTCTTTTTGTCTTCTCCACAACCACCATTCTATTAAACATATAGTGCTATGTCCATGGCTCACGCTCATGTATTGCGTGAAGATCGAAAAAGTTTTGAAAATGTTAAAGTATGAAACAATTTCTTGGCTTGTCATCGGGGTTGTGCATGATTTAAATACTTTGTGTGGTGAAGATAGAGCATAGCCAGAATATATGATTTTGTAGGGATAACTTTCTTTGGCCATGTTATTTTGAGAAGACATAATTGCTTTATTAGTATGCTTGAAGTATTATTATTTTTATGTCAACATGAACTTTTGTCTTGAATCTTTCGGATCTGAATATTCATACCACAATTGAGAAGATTTACATTGAAATTATGCTAAGTAGCACTCCGCATCAAAAATTCTCTTTTTATCATTTACCTACTCGAGGAAGAGAAGGAATTAAGCTTGGGGATGCCTGATACGTCTCCAACGTATCTACAATTTTTGATTGTTCCATGCTATATTATCTACTGTTTTGGACTATATTGGGCTTTATTTTCCACTTTTATATTATTTTTGGGACTAACCTATTAACCGGAGGCCTAGCCCAAAATTGCTGTTTTTTGCCTATTTCAGTGTTTCGAAGAAACAGAATATCAAACGGAGTCCAAACAGAACTTCGGGAACGTGATTTTCTCACCGAACATGATCCAGGAGACTTGGACCCTACTCCAAGGAACAAAAGAGGCGGTCACCAGGGTGGCCCCCCCTAGGGCGCGCCCCCCTGCCTCGTGGGCCCCCTGTTGCTCCACCGACGTACTCCTTCCTCCTATATATACCTACGTACCCCCAAACGATTAGATACGGAGTCAAAAACCTAATTCCACCGCCGCAACTTTCTGTATCCACGAGATCCCATCTTGGGGCCTGTTCCGGAGCTCCACCGGAGAGGGCCGTCATCACGGAGGGCTTCTACATCATCATAGCCTCTCCGATGAAGTGTGAGTAGTTTACCTCAGACCTTCGGGTCCATAGTTATTAGCTAGATGGCTTCTTCTCTCTTTTTCGATCTCAATACAATGTTCTCCCCCTCTCTTGTGGAGATCTATTCGATGTAATCTTCTTTTTGCGGTGTGTTTGTTGAGACCGATGAATTATGGGGTTTATGATCAAGTCTATCTATGAATAATATTTGAATCTTCTCTGAATTCTTTTATGTATGATTGGTTATCTTTGCAAGTCTCTTCGAATTATCAGTTTGGTTTGGCCTACTAGATTGGTTTTTCTTGCCATAGGAGAAGTGCTTAGCTTTGGGTTCAATCTTGCGGTGTCCTTTCCCAGTGACAGAAGGGGCAGCAAGGCACGTATTGTATTGTTGCCATCGAGGATAACAAGATGGGGTTTTATCATATTGCATGAAACTATCCCGCTACATCATGTCATCTTGCTTAAGGCATTACTCTATTTTCTTGAACTTGATACTCTAGATGCATGCTGGATAGCGGTCGATGAGTGGAGTAATAGTAGTAGATGCAGGCAGGAGTCGGTCTACTTGTCTCGGACGTGATGCCTATATACATGATCATACCTAGATATTCTCATAACTATGCTCAATTCTGTCAATTGCTCAACAGTAATTTGTTCACCCACCGTAGAATACTTATGCTCTTGAGAGAAGCCACTAGTGAAACCTATGGCCCCCGGGTCTATTCTCATCATATCAATCTCCATCACTTTATTATTGTCTTGTTTTTTTACTTTTTCTCTTACTTTTCACTTTGCATCTCTATATCAAAAATACCAAAAATATTATCTATCATCTCTATCAGATCTCACTCTCATAAGTGATCGTGAAGGGATTGACAACCCCTAATCGCGTTGGTTGCGAGGAGCTATTGTTTTTGTGTAGGTACAAGGGACTTGCGTGTAGCCTCCTACTGGATTGATACCTTAGTTCTCAAAACTGAGGGAAATACTTACGCTACTTTGCTGCATCATCCTCTCCTCTTCGGGGAAATCCAACGCAGTGCTCAAGAGGTAGCAGGGTCCCGAACTGTGCGTCTAAGGCGGATGGTAACATGAGGCAGGGGACACGATGTTTACCCAGGTTCGGGCCCTCTCTATGGAGGTAATACCCTACTTCCTGCTTGATTGATCTTGATGATATGAGTATTACAAGAGTTGATCTACCACGAGATAGTAGAAGCTAAACCCTAGAAGCTAGCCTATGGTATGATTGTTGTTGTGCTACGGACTAAACCCTCAAGTTTATATAGACACCGGAGGGGGCTAGGGTTACACAGAGTCGGTTACAATCGGAGGAGATCTACATATCCGTATCGCCAAGCTTGCCTTCCACGCCAAGGAGAGTCCCATCCGGACACGAAACGAAGTCTTCAATCTTGTATCTTCATAATCCAATAGTCCGGCCAAAGGGTATAGTCTGGCTGTCCGGATACCCCCTAATACAGGACTCCCTCAGACGTCTATGCGATGGAGCCAGTCGCCCCAAAGTTCAACCCATGGTCTTCTTGTCCGATCACTTTCGATCGCAGGGACCACCCCACTAGTATCCGTCATGGCAGTTCTGCCGCATTGGTCCTTGACCCCATCATTGACGGATTTCACCTCACTCGAGTCCTTATGGACAGTGGCAGCAGCCTGAACCTCCTCTATCAGGATAAAGTGCGCAAAACGGGTATACACCCCTCGATGATCAAACCCACAAAAACCACCTTTAAAGGTTTCATACCAGGTGTAGAGGCCTGTTGCACGGGCTCAATCACACTGGAAGTGGTCTTCGGATCTCCGGACAACTTCCGAAGCAAGGAGTTAATCTTCGATATCGTCCCCTTCCGCAGTGGCTATCACGCACTGCTCGGACGAACCGCATTCACCAGATTCAATGCGGTACCGCATTATGCATACCTCAAGCTCAAAATGCCAGGACCTCGCGGGGTTATAACAGTTAATGGAAACACAAAATGCTCGCCCCGTACGGAGGAGCACACTGCAGCCCTCGCAGCAGAAGTGCAAAGCAGCCTTCTGAGATAAACCGCCAATTCGGTGAAAAAGCCCCCGGACACCTTCAAGCGAGTCCGGAGTACCCTGCAACAGGATCGCGTGGCACGTTCGGAGCTCGCCTAGCAATTCGGCCTCCGTCCTAGCCCCAGTCAGGCAGCGAAATTTATGCCGCGCGTACATAATTACGCACTCAAGATACCATGGGCATAGGCGGAGGCACGGCTATGGCATGGCCCACAATGCGGCTCAACCGCCTCAGGACCCGTATATCTTTAACATTTTCTTCCTTTCAGGCCCCTATTCTCTGAAGGCCCTCTCCGATTGTCTGATTATCGGACCCATCAAGGGAAGGAAACTCCAAGGAAGCAAGAAGCTTTGACGTACAAGGGAATCCCCAGGTGGTCTCTGATAACGATCGCTATACCTGTTTTACATACCCACACGCAGCTTGCCCTTGGACAGGACATGTCAAATAGTCCTATTTTTACTTATTGCACTACTTGTATACATACGCTTTGACGGATCATTTAAATAACAATGCACAGCATTAGCTCATTATTTCATTCCTTCATCTTTTTTCCCTGTCTGCTTATTTACGACAAATTGCACCCATACATTCCGATACGTCCAGTGCGCCAGGGGCTTCAGTGTACCCCATAACACGGCAAGAAAAGTCCGAACACTTTTGACAGTGTGGCACCCCGAACTTATAGCATTATATGCATCAGCTCCGAATCATGTCTTGGGTCAATAGTTGGGTTTGCCCGGCTCCCATGTTTTGGTACCTTACGTTCCGCTATATCGGCTAAGGTAGCACTGGGAGAACTACTGCGATTGTGTCCCTGTTCTTCCGGACGAGCACCTCAGTAGAGAAAGCTGAAAACTGACTGCCATGATGCGGCGAGAGCTAGTCGCTGTTCGAGAGGTCTCAAATCCTTAAAGATTTTTTCCCCTTCGGGCGAGGAGTCGGCCTTGTTCGATTTAGGCGTACATAGCGCCCCAAGTTCGGCCTTCCGAATACTAGGGGCTTCGCCAAAATTTAAAATTGTAGACTTCTATGGCTAAGTGAGAGTGATAAAGCTTTATAGTCTGATTGCCTTGTTCGCTGCGCTAAACACCTCCTTAAAGGACCAAAATTCTTGGATAAAGAGTGTTTAAGATATATCCCGAACACCTCAGTACTAGTTACATGGCGGCAGAAGCCGACGACTAGCCAACTCTCAGATTTTATAAACGGCCGCACAAAAGGTAATATTTTAAATCAACAAGCATTATATAGCGCACATGAACTCGTTTTCATATTACAGGATCACATGAGTACATTCATTCAAATATTACATCCTTAGCACATTCCTCCACCACAAGGCGAGCACCCTTCAGGACACTGTCATAATACTTTTTGGGGTGGCGATGCTCCTTACCCTCCGGCGGCCCCTCCTTCACCAGCTTCTCGGCGTCCATCTTCGCCCAGTGCACTTTCGCACGGGCAAAGGCCCTGTGCGCACCTTCATTGTAGACAGACCGCTTTATGACTTCAAACCGTGGGCAGGCATTCACAAGCCGCTTTACCAGGCCGAAGTAGCTGCCAGGCAGGGGCTCGCCAGGCCACATCTGGACTATGAGACCCTTCATGGCCAGTTCGGCCGCCTTGTGAAGCTCGACCAGTTGCTTCAACTGGTCGCTCAAGGGCATCAGATGTTCGGTCCCAGTATATTGAGACCAGAACAACTTCTCTGTCGAGCTCCCTTCCTCGGCTCGGTGGAACTCCGCGGCATCTGATACGCTGCTGGGTAGATATGCGAACGCTCCTGGAGAGCTCCGAATTCGGGTAAGTAAAAGGAATGTTTCCTTCACATGCTTGCTTTGCATAATGAATGCCTTACCCACCGCTATATTCTTGACCGCCTGAATCTCCTGGAGGGCCTTTTGGGCTTCGGCCTTGGCATTTTGTGCATTCTCGAGGGCCTTCGCAAGCTCGGACCCCTGCGTCTTAGAGTCACGCTCCAAGGACTCGTACTTCTTGACAAAATCCTGGAGCTCTTGCTGAACCTCACCGACTCGGGCCTCTTGCTTCTCGCACTCGGTGCGCTCCTTGGCCGCTTTGTCTTCGGCCTCGGATAGTGCCTTCTTCAGGGCCGCCACTTCGGTCGTGGCCCCTAGCAAAATTTATGATGATCCTATGATCTAACAACCACCTTCTTTTTTTCTTTATCAATATACAGACGGGGTATCACTTAGCTTTGTTCTCTTTGAGCTACCTCTTGGTAAGGCCGAGCACTTCCTCGGACTGCTCAAGGTCCCGCTTCAGTGCAGAGACCTCCGCCATACAAGCGGCATCGGCCAGCAGCGAAGCCTGCTTATTCACATAGACATATTCTGATTAGACTCCTGTGTTTATTATTTGATCCTCTGTTCGGCCTTTCTTTGCGAACACCAAACAGAGCATCAGGGGCTACTGTCTATGATGTAACATTTTCTCATAATTTGATTACTTACCTCAAAGCCTGCTAGGAGGCTGGCACAGGCTTCAGTCAGTCTGCTTTTGGCGCACCGAACCTTCTCGGCCACCGCACTCATGATAGTGCGGTGCTCTTCGTCAATGGAAGCGCCGCGAAGCGCTTCCAGCAAATTGTCCGATGCCTCTGGATGGACAAAGGCCATCGGCACAGACGGCTCGCCCCCCTTAGCAAGGGGTCACCTGACAGAATCCGGAACCACTGGAGGTTCCGGCGCAGTATTCGGCTGGGGGCCAAACTTGCTGCCCCCGTCATTAGAGCCCATGGGAGTCTTGCCCCCCATGCGCCTAGCGTCTGGGATGTCTCCTCGGGGCGCCTCCAGAACTATCTCCCCTTTGTTCAATACCCTTTGAGACAACACCTCGACGTCATCCGTAGGGCTGGGGGAGGTGGCGGTCAGGAGTGAATCGTTGTTCATCGCCGACTGGCCCAAAGACTCATCCGAAGAGGATACGTCGATATGGGCTTTGGATGGACTGCATGATCATGTTTGGCATGATAAGAAGCAATAAAACAAAACATACCATAACTATTATGGTATCCGGATACTTACGACTTCGCAAGCCCCTGGGCAACCACTCCTTGTCGCTGTAAGCGGCTGTTGTGGAGTAGTCCAGAAGGAGGGTCCTTCCCTTCTTGGACCCTTCGGCCTCTCCAGATGGGGCGGCCTTCCTTTTCTTGTCTCCCCCGGCTGGCGGCGGGGAGAACTTTCCTCTTCCTCCTCCTCATTTTCGTGAGAGGAGGGCGCCTCGGTGTTATCAGATGATGAGTCCGATACAACCTTGCGCTGGAGACCTTTCCTGGTCCTCGCGGCCTTCTTCTTGGCCTTCTTCTCCGGCGCCTCATAGGGCGCTTGATACGTCTCCAACGTATCTACAATTTTTGATTGCTCCATGCTATATTATCTACTGTTTTGGACTATACTGGGCTTTATTTTCCAGTTTTATATTACTTTTGGGACTAACCTATTAACCGGAGGCCCAACCCAGAATTGCTGTTTTTTGCCTATTTCAGTGTTTCGAAGAAACAGAATATCAAACGGAGTCCAAATGGAATGAAACCATCGGGAACGTGATTTTCTCATCAGATAACACCCAGGAGACTTGGACCCTCCGTCAAGAAAGCCATGAGGCGGTCACGAGGGTGGAGGGCGCCCCCCTAGGGCGCGCCCCTGCCTCGTGGGCCCCTCGAAGCTCCACCGACGTACTCCTTCCTCCTATATATACCTACGTACCCCCAAACGATCAGAGACGGAGCCAAAAACCCAATTCCACCGCCGCAACCTTTTGTACCCACGAGATCCCATCTTGGGGCCTGTTCCGGAGCTCCACCGGAGGGGGAATCCATCACAGAGGGCTTCTACATCATCACCGTAGCCTCTCCGATGAAGTGTGAATAGTTTACCTCAGACCTTCTGGTACATAGTTATTAGCTAGATGGCTTCTTCTCTCTTTTTCGATCTCAATACAAAGTTCTCCCCCTCTCTTGTGGAGATCTATTCTATGTAATCTTCTTTTTGCGGTGTGTTTGTTGAGACCGATGAATTGTGGGTTTACGATCAAGATTATCTATGAACAATATTTGAATCTTCTCTGAATTCTTTTATGTATGACTGGTTATCTTTGCAAGTCTCTTTGAATTATCAGTTTGGTTTGGCCTGCTAGATTGGTTTTTCTTGCAATGGGAGAAGTGCTTAGCTTTGGGTTCAATCTTGCGGTGTCCTTACCCAGTGACAGAAAGGGCAGCAAGGCACGTATTGTATTGTTGCCATCAAGGATAACAAGATGGGGTATTTATCATATTGCATGATTTTAGTCCTCTACATCATGTCATCTTGCTTAAGGCGTTACTCTGTTTTCATTAACTTAATACTCTAGATGCATGCTGGATAGCGGTCGATGAGTGGAGTAATAGTAGTAGATGCAGGCAGGAGTCGGTCTACTTTTCTCGGACGTGGTGCCTATATACATGATCATACCTAGATATTCTCATAACTACGCTCAATTTTGTCAATTGCTCAATAGTAATTTGTTCACCCACCGTAGAAATACTTATGCTCTTGAGAGAAGCCACTAGTGAAACCTATGGCCCCCAGGTCTATTCTCATCATATCAATCTCCAATCACTTTATTATTGCTTTGCTTTTTTACTTTGCCTTTTATTTTACCTTGCATCTTTATATCAAAAATACCAAAAATATTATCTATCATCTCTATCAGATCTCACTCTCGTAAGTGACCGTGAAGGGATTGACAACCCCTAATCGCGTTGGTTGCGTTGAGCTATTGTTTTGTGTAGGTACGAGGGACTCGCGCGTAGCCTCCTACTGGATTGATACCTTGGTTCTCAAAAACTGAGGGAAATACTTACGCTACTTTGCTGCATCATCCTCTCCTCTTCAGGGAAATCCAATGCAAGCTCAAGAGGTAGCAAGAAGAATTTCTAGCACCATTGTTGGGGAGTCTATGCAAAAGTCAACATACCAAGTACTCATCACAATCCCTGTCTCTTGCACTACATTATTTGCCATTTGCCTCTCGTTTTCCTCTCCCCCACTTCACCCTTGCCGTTTTATTCGCCCTCTCTTTTCCGTTTTCCTTTTTCTCGCTCACCCTTTTTGTTTGCTCGTGTGTTGGATTGCTTGTTTGTCGCGATGGCTCAAGATAATACCATATTGTGTGACTATACCAATAACAACAATAATGATTTCCTTAGCACTCCGATTGCTCCTCTTGCCAATACTGAATATTGTGAAATCAATACTGCTTTGTTGAATCTTGTTATGAAAAAACAATTCACCAGCCTTCCTAGTGAATATGCCGCTACTCATCTAAATAGCTCTGTTGATTTATGTGATATGCAAAACAAGAAAGATGTCGATAATGATATTGTTAAATTGAAGCTATTTCCTTTTTCGCTTAGAGATCATGCTAAAGCTTGGTTTTCATCTTTTCCTAAAAATAGTATTGATTCTTGGAACAAGTGCAAAGATGCTTTTATCTCTAAGTATTTTCCTCCCTCTAAGATCATCTCTCTTAGAAACAATATTATGAATTTTAAGCAACTTGATCATGAACATGTTGCACAAGCTTGGGAGAGAATGAAATTAATGATACGTAATTGCCCTACCCATGGTTTGAATTTTTGGATGATTATACAAAATTTTTATGCCGGATTGAATTTGCTTCTAGAAATCTTTTAGATTCGGCTGCGGGAGGCACTTTTATGGAAATCACTTTAGGAGATGCTACTAAACTCCTAGATAATATTATGGTTAATTATTCTCAATGGCACACTGAAATATCTACTAATAAAAAAGTGCGTGCGATAGAAGAAATCAATGTTTTGAGTGGAAAGATGGATGAACTTATGAAATTATTTGCTAATAAGAGTGTTTCTTCTGATCCTAATGATATGCCTTTGTCTACTTTGATTGATAATAATAATGAATCTATGGATGTGAATTTTGTTGGTAGGAATAATTTTGGTAACAACACGTATAGAGGGAATTTTAATCGTAGGCCTTATCCTAGTAATCCTTCGAATAATTATGGAAATTCCTACAACAACTCTTATGGAAATTTTAATAAGATGCCCTCTGAATTTGAGAATAGTGTTAAGGAGTTTATGAATTCACAAAAGAATTTTAATGCTTTGCTTGAAGAGAAATTGCTTAAAGTTGATGAATTGGCTAGGAACGTTGATAGAATTTCTCTTGATGTTGATTCTTTAAAGATTAGATCTATTCCTCCTAAGCATGATATCAATGAGTCTCTCAAAGCCATGATAATTTCCATTGATGAGTGCAAGGAAAGAACCGCTAGGATGCGTGCCACAAAAGATGCCTTTATTAAAGCGTGTTCTTCCAATTCCTATGAAAATCAAGATGAAGATCTAAAAGTTATTGATGTATCTCCTATTAAATCTTTGTTTTTCAATATGAATCTTGATGAAACTGAATATGATCTACCTTTACCTAGACGACGTTCTAAAAATTCAGAGTATTTAGATCTTGATGATGAAATTGATAAAAGTGGGATTGAAAAGAATAAAACCCTAGATGTTGCTAAACCCACTATATTGGATTTCAAGGAATTTAATTATGAAAGTTGCTCTTTAATTGATTGTATTTCCTTGTTGCAATCCATGTTAAATTCTCCTCATGCTTATAGTCAAAATAAAGCGTTTACTAAACATATCGTTGATGCCTTGATGCAATCTTATGAAGAAAAACTTGAGTTGGAAGTTTCTATCCCTAGAAAACTCTATGATGAGTGGGAACCAACTATTAAAATCAAGATTAAGGATCATGAATTTTATGCTTTATGTGATTTGGGTGCTAGTGTTTCCACTATTCCCAAAACTTTGTGTGATTTGCTAGATTTCCGCGATATTGATGATTGCTCTCTAAACTTGCATCTTGCGGATTCCATTATTAAGAAACCTATGGGAAGAATTAATGATGTTCTTATTTTTGCAAATAGGAATTATGTGCCCGTAGATTTTATCGTTCTTGATATAGATTGCAATCCTTCTTGTCCTATTATTCTTGGTAGACCTTTCCTTAGAATGATTGGTGCGATTGTTGATATGAAGGAAGGGAATGTTAGATTCCAATTTCCATTATGGAAAGGCATGGAACACTTCCCTATAAAGAAAATAAAATTACCATATGAATCTATCATGAGAGCCACTAATGGATTGCCTACCAAAGATGGCAAAACCTAGATCCATCCTTGCTTTTATGCCTAGCTAGGGGCGTTAAACAATAGCGCTTGTTGGGGGGCAACCCAATTTTATTTTAGTTTTTAGTTTTTTGTTTCTGTTTAGGAATAAATAATCCATCTACCTTCTGTTTAGATGTGGTTTTATCTTTTAATCAGTGTTTGTGCCAAGTTAAACCTATAGGATCTTCTTGGATGATAGTTATTTGATCTTGCTGTAATTTCCAGAAACTTTCTGTTCACGAAAACAATTGTTAAAAATCACCAGAACGTGATAAAATACTGATTCCAATTGCTGCGGATCAATAAACAAATTTTCTAGGTCTTCCTATTTTGGTAGATTTTCTGGAGTTCTAGAAGTTTGCGTTAGTTACAGATTACTACAGACTGTTCTGTTTTTGACAGATTCTGTTTTTCGTGTGTTGTTTGCTTATTTTGATGAATCTATGGCTAGTAAAGTATTTTATAATCCATATATAAGTTGGAATACAGTAGGTTTAACACCAATATAAATAAAGAATGAGTTCATTACAGTACCTTGAAGTGGTCTTTTGTTTTCTTTCGCTAATGGAGCTCACGAGATTTCTGTTGAGTTTTGTGTTGTGAAGTTTTCAAGTTTTGGGTAAATTTTTTTGATGGATTATGGAACAAGGAGTGGAAAGAGCCTAAGCTTGGGGATGCCCATGGCACCCCCAAGATAATCCAAGGACACCAAAAAGTCAAAGCTTGGGGATGCCCCGGAAGGCATCCCCTCTTTCGTCTACTTCCATCGGTAATTTTACTTGGAGCTATATTTTTATTCACCACATGATATGTGTTTTGCTTGGAGCGTCTTGTATTATTTGAGTCTTTATTTTTAGTTTACCACAATCATCCTTTCTGTACACACCTTTTGAGAGAGTCATACATGAATTTGAATTTGATAGAATACTCTATGTGCTTCACTTATATCTTTTGAGCTATATAGTTTTGCTCTAGTGCTTCACTTATATCTTTTGAGCTTTATAATTTTTCTCTAGTGCTTCACTTAGATCTTTTAGAGCATGGTGGTGGATTTGTTTTAAAGAAACTATTGATCTCTCATGCTTCACTTAGATTATTTGGAGAGTCTTAAATAGCATGGTAAATTGCTTAATAATAATAATATGCTTGGTATTCAAGATTTGTAAAACTTTCTTTTGAGTGCGTTGAATAATAAGAAAAGTTTGATGCTTGATACTTGTTTTGAGAAATGGAGGTGATAATATTAGAGTCATGCTAGTTGAGTAGTTGTGAATTTGAGGAATACTTGTGTTAAAGTTTGTGATTCCCGTAGCATGCACGTATGGTGAACCGTTATGTGATGAAGTCGGGGCATGATTTATTTATTGATTGTCTTCCTTATGAGTGGCGTTCGGGGATGAGCGATGGTCTTTTCCTACCAATCTATCCCCCTAGGAGCATGCGCGTAATACTTTTCTTTGATAACTTCTAGATTTTTGCAATAAGTATATGAGTTCTTTATGACTAATGTTGAGTCCATGGATGATATGCACTTTCCCTTCCTTTCACCATTGCTAGCCTCTCTAAATACCGCACACTTTTCGCCGGTATCATACAACCACCATATACCTTCCTCAAAACAGCCACCATACCTACCTATCATGGCATTTCCATAGCCATTCCGACATATATTGCCATGCAACTTTCCACCATTCCGTTTATTATGACACGCTCCATCATTGTCATATTGCTAGCATGATCATGTAGTTGACATCGTATTTGTGGCAAAGCCACTGTTCATAATTCTTTCATACATGTCACTCTTGATTCATTTCATATCCCGGTACACCGCCGGAGGCATTCACCTAGTCATATTTTGTTCTAAGTATTGAGTTGTAATTGTTGAGTTGTAAGAAAAATAAAAGTGTAATGATCATGATTTTTAGAGCATTGTCCCAAGTGAGGAAAGGATGATGGAGGCTATGATTCCCCGCAAGTCGGGATGAGACTCCGAACAAAATAAAAAAAAAGAAAAAAGAGGCCTTAAAAAAAGAGAAAAGGTCCAAATAAAAAATGAGAGAAAAAGAGAGAAGGGACAATGTTACTATCCTTTTACCACACTTGTGCTTCAAAGTAGCACCATGATCTTCATGATAGAGAGTCTCTCATTTTGTCACTTTCATATACTAGTGGGAATTTTACATTATAGAACTTGGCTTTTATATTCCAATGATGGGCTTCCTCAAATTGCCCTAGGTCTTCGTGAGTAAGCGAGTTGGATGCACACCCACTTAGTTTCTTTTGTTGAGCTTTCATGTACTTATAGCTCTAGTGCATCCGTTGCATGGCAATCCCTACTCACTCACATTGATATCTATTGATGGGCATCTCCATAGCCCGTTGATACACCTAGTTGATGTGAGACTATCTTCCCCTCTTTTTGTCTTCTCCACAACCATCATTCTATTCCACATATAGTGCTATATCCATGGCTGACGCTCATGTATTGCGTGAACATTGAAAAAGTTTTGAAAATGTTAAAGTATAAAACAATTGCTTGGCTTGTCATCGGGGTTGTGCATGATTTAAATACTTTGTGTGGTGAAGATAGAGCATAGCCAGACTATATGATTTTGTAGGGATAACTTTCTTTGTGTGGTGAAGATAGAGCATAGCCAGACTATATGATGTTAAAGACATAATTGCTTTGTTAGTATGCCAAGTAGCACTCCGCATCAAAAATTCTTTGTGTGGTGAAGATAGAGTATTATTATTTTTATGTCAACATGAACTTTTGTCTTGAATCTTTCGGATCTGAATATTCATACCACAATTGAGAAGATTTACATTGAAATTATGCTAAGTAGCACTCCGCATCAAAAATTCTCTTTTTATCATTTACCTACTTGAGGACGAGCAGGAATTAAGCTTGGGGATGCCTGATATGTCTCCAACGTATCTATAATTTTTGATTGCTCCATGCTATATTATCTACTGTTTTGGACTATATTGGGCTTTATTTTCCACTTTTATATTACTTTTGGGACTAACCTACTAACCGGAGGCCCAGCCCAGAATTGCTATTTTTTTTGCCTATTTCAGTGTTTCGAAGAAACAGAATATCAAACGGAGTCCAAACGGAATGAAACCTTCGGGAACCTGATTTTCTCATCAGATAAGACCCAGGAGACTTGGACCCTCCGTCAAGAAAGCCACGAGGCGGTCACGAGGGTGGAGGGCGCCCCCCTAGGGCGTGCCCCCCTGCCTCGTGGGCCCCTCGAAGCTCCACCGACGTACTCCTTCCTCCTATATATACCTACGTACCCTCAAACGATCATAGACGGAGCCAAAAACCTAATTCCACCACCGCAACCTTCTGTACCCACGAGATCCCATCTTGGGGCCTGTTCCGGAGCTCCGCAGGAGGGGGCATCCATCATGGAGGGCTTCTACATCATCACCATAGCCTCTCCGATGAAGTATGAGTAGTTTACCTCAGACCTTCGGGTCCATAGTTAGTAGCTAGATGGTTTCTTCTCTCTTTTTGGATCTCAATACAAAGTTCTCCCCCTCTCTTGTGGAGATCTATTTGATGTAATCTTCTTTTGCGGTGTGTTTGTTGAGACCGATGAATTGTGGGTTTATGATCAAGTTTATCTATGAACAATATTTGAATCTTCTCTGAATTCTATTATGTATGATTGGTTATCTTTGCAAGTCTCTTCGAATTATCAGTTTGGTTTGGCCTACTAGATTGGTTTTTCTTGCAATGGGAGAAGTGCTTAGCTTTGGGTTCAATCTTGCGGTGTCCTTTCCCAGTGACAGAAAGGGCAGCAAGGCACGTATTGTATTGTTGCCATCGAGGATAACAAGATGGGGTATTTATCATATTGCATGAATTTATTCCTCTACATCATGTCATCTTGCTTAAGGCGTTACTCTGTTTTCATTAAATTAATACTCTAGATGCATGCTGGATAGCGGTCGATGAGTGGAGTAATAGTAGTAGATGCAGGCAGGAGTCGGTCTACTTGTCTCGGACGTGATGCCTATATACATGATCATACCTAGATATTCTCATAACTATGCTCAATTTTTCAATTGCTCAACAGTAATTTGTTCACCCACCGTAGAAATACTTATGCTCTTGAGAGAAGCCACTAGTGAAACCTATGGCCCTCGGGTCTATTCTCATCATATCAATCTCCAATCACTTTATTATTGCTTTGCTTTTTTACTTTGCCTTTTATTTTACCTTGCATCTTTATATCAAAAATACCAAAAATATTATCTATCATCTCTATCAGATCTCACTCTCGTAAGTGACCGTGAAGGGATTGACACCCCTAATCGCGTTGGTTGCGTTGAGCTATTGTTTTGTGTAGGTACGAGGGACTCGCGCGTAGCCTCCTACTAGATTCATACCTTGGTTCTCAAAAACCGAGGGAAATACTTACGCTACTTTGCTGCATCATCCTCTCCTCTTCGGGGAAATCCAACACAAGCTCAAGAGGTAGCAGCACCGGAACCAGCATCTCCGTTAAGAGAGCCCTTGTTGGATCTTCGGGCAGTGGGGCCGGTCAATCGATCCGCTCCGCTGTCGCTACCCAGTCCTGCTAAAATGGCGTGGAGGCTCAGATCCCTCACATGATTATACTGGAGAGAGGGACATCCTATGAGATATAAAGAGCTTACCAGATTGGCAGGGCGCTTTGCGCTGAGTCCGTGATCCTCGTTATGGGGAGGAGGTACCTCAGCGGCCTTGAACAACACTTTCCAGACGTCTTGGTGCATCGTGTCGAAAAGCTCCCGCAGCGTCTGGTGCTTGGCCGGGTCGAAATCCCACATATTGAATGCACATCTTTGACACGGAAGGATCCGGCAGAAGAGCATGACCTGGACCACGTTGACAAGCTTGATTTTCTTGCTTATCATGTTTTTAACACGGTTCTGGAGTCCGGTCAGCTCCACCGATGAACCCCAAGATAGGCCCTTCTCTTTCCAGGAGGTGAGCCGCATGGGGATGCCGGATCGAAATTCGGGGGCCGCCACCCAGTTGGTGTCGCGCGGCTCGGTGATGTAGAACCACCCCGATTGCCACCCCTTCATGGTCTCCACATAGGAGCCTTCGAGCCAGGTGACGTTGGGCATTTTGCCCACCATGGCGCCTCCGCACTCCGCTTGCTAGCCGACCACCACCTTCGGTTTCACGTTGAAGGTTTTCAGCCACAGGCCGAAGTGGGGCTTGATGCGGAGGAAGGCCTCGCACACGACGATAAACACCGAGATGTTGAGGATGAAATTGGGGACTAGATCATGGAAGTCCAGCCCGTAGTAGAACATGAGCCCGCGGACAAATGGGTGGAGGGGAAATCCCAGCCTGCGGACGAAGTAGGTAAGGAATACAACCCTCTCGTGGGGTTTTGGAGTAGGGACGATCTGCCTCGCGTCTAGGAGCTGGTGCGCGATGTCTGCGGCCAGGTATCCGGCTTCCCGGAGCTTCGTAATGTTCTCCTCCATAACGAAGGAGACCATCCACTAGCCTCCCGCTCTGGACATGTTTGGAATGGTTTTGCGGAGAAAATGAGAATTTGGGCGCTGGAGCTCGAGTGCACGAGAATGGATGGGCAGGGAAGAAGAAGGCGTGGGTGAAAAAGAGGAGCCCTTGTCCCTTTATAAGGGCAGTAGAAACTGTGCGCCTCCCTACTTGCCCCATAAAATCGCTTATTCCCCAAGCGTCGCGATTGATGGCGCGGTTGGGTTACCCATATTCGTATTGATGAGAATCCCGTGATAAGGGGAACATGATCTCTGTTTTGACAAGACGTGCCAATAAAACTTCCTCGCAACACGTGCAGTGGCAGGTAGGGAAAAACAGTTCGTAATGACAGGGCCACGGCAGGACGCCATGTTATGAAAAGTTGTCAGCAGATTAGATTAGTGGAATAATATACTCTCTACGGTGGAATGTGGAATTTGTTTTGCAGAGCCGGACACGATCCTTGTGATCAAAATCTTCTATGGAGTATTCAGAGGAGGAACCCGCCTTGCAATGCCGAAGACAATCTGCGCGCCGGACTCATCGTCATTGAAGCCTGGTTCAGGGGCTACTAAGGGAGTCCTGGATTAGGGGGTCCTCGGACAGCCGGACTATATACCTTGGCCGGACTGTTGGACTATGAAGATACAAGATTGAAGACTTCGTCCCCTGTCCGGGTGGGACTCTCCTTTGCGTGGAAGGCACGCTTGGCAATTCGGATATGTAGATCTCCTCCCTTGTAACCGACTCTGTGGAACCCTAGCCCCTCTGGTATCTATATAAACCAGAGGGTTTAGTCCGTAGGACAACAACAATCATAATCATAGGCTAGCTTCTAGGGTTTAGCCTCTATGATCTCGTGGTAGATCAACTCTTGTAATACTCATATCATCAAGATCAATCAAGCAGGAAGTAGGGTATTACCTCCATCGAGAGGGCCTGAACTTGGGTAAACATTGTGTCCCCCGCCTCCTGTTACCATCCGCCTTAGACGCACAGTTCGGCACCACCTACCCGAGATCCGCCGGTTTTGACATCGACAGTGGGTCATCAAGAACATTCTCTAACCTAGACAAGTTGTCTGCAACGGGGTTCTCAGCTCCCTTTCTATCAATAATATGCAAATCAAATTCTTGTAGCAAGAGAACCCATCTAATAAGTCTAGGTTTAGCAACTTTCTTTTCCATAAGATATTTAATAGCAGCATGATCAGTGTGAACAGTTACTTTAGAATCAACAATATAAGGTTTGAACTTATCACAAGCAAATACAAATGCTAATAATTATTTTTCAGTAGTAGCATAATTTCTCTGGGCACTGTCTAGAGTTTTACTAGCATATTGGATAACATTTAATTTCTTATCAACTATTTGTCCTAGAACAGCATCTACAGCATAATCACTAGCATCACACATAATTTCAAGAGGTAAATTCCAATCAGGTGGCTGCACAATAGGTGCAAAAATCAAAGCTTTCTTAAGTATCTCAAATGCTTCTACGCAATCATCATCAAATACAAAAGGAATATCTTTTTCTAAGAGATTAGTTGAAGGCCTAGAAATCTTAGAGAAGTCCTTAATGAACCTCCTATAAAAATCGGCATGACCAAGGAAACTTCTTATACCTTTAATGTCCTTAGGACACGGCATCTTTTCAATAGCATCGACTTTAGCTTTATCAACTTCAATACCTCTTTCAGAAATTTTATGCCCCAAGACAATACCTTCATTAACCATAAAGTGGCACTTCTCCCAATTCAAGACAAGATTAGTTTCTTCACATCTCTGCAAAACTCGCTCAAAAGGTTGCTTGAGTAATCATCAAAAGAAGTTCTGTAAATGGAAAAATCATCCATCAAAACCTCAACAATCTTTTCAAAGAAGTCAGAGAATATAGCCATCATGCATCTTTGAAAGGTAGTAGGTGCATTACATAAACCAAAAGGCATACGTCTATAAGCAAAGGTACCGAAAGGAAAAGTAAAGGTGGTCTTTTCTTGATCCTCTTTTGACACAGGTATTTGAGAGAAACTAGAGTAACCATCTAGAAAGCAAAAATGTGTGTGTTTGGATAGTCTTTCTAGCATTTGATCGATAAAAGGCAAAGGGTAGTGATCCTTTTTAGTAGCTTTATTTAATTTGCGGAAATCAATTACCATTCTATAACCTGTAATAATTCTTTATGGGATCAATTCATATTTATCATTAGGAACAACAGTAATACCTCCCTTCTTAGGGACACAACGGACAAGACTTACCCACTGACTATCAGCAATGGGATAAATTATACCTGCCTCCAGAAGCTTTAGTATTTCTTTTCTTACCACTTCTTTCGTCTTAGGATTTAACCGTCGTTGGTGATCAACAACTGGTTTAGCATCTTTCTCTAATTTTATTTTGTGTTGGCATAGAGTGGGACTAATGCCCTTAAGATCATCAAGAGTATATCCAATAGCAGCATGGTGCTCCTTCAGAGTTTTCAATAATCTCTTCTCTTCATGCTCTGAAAGGTTAGCACTAATAATAACAGGATATATCTTTTTCTCATCAAGATAAGCATATTTAAGAGTATCAGGTAATGGTTTAGGCTCAAACACGGGATCGCCCTTGGGTGGAGGAGGATCCCTTAGGATTTCAACAGGCATGTTGTGTTTCAAAATAGGTCCCTGTTTAAAGAATACTTCATCTATTTCCCTTCTTTCATTCATAAACATATCATTTTCATGGTCTAGCAAATATTGTTCTAAAGTATCATTAGGAGGCACGGCAATAGAAGCAAGACCAACAATTTCATCTTTACTAGGCAATTCCTCATCACGGGGTTGTCTATGAAATTTAGCAATGTTAAACTCATGAGACATATCCCCCAAACCAATAGTAACAACATCCTTTTCACAGTCTATCCTAGCATTAACAGTATTCAAGAAGGGTCTACCAAATATGATGGGACAGAAGTCGTCTTGTGGAGAACCAAGAACAAGAAAATCAACAGGATATTTGACTTTACCACACAAGACTTCAACATCTCTAACAATCCCAACTGGTGAAATAGTGTCTCTATTGGCAAGCCTAATTGTAACATCAATTTCCTCTAACTCAGTAGGTGCAATATCATGCATAATTTCTTTGTATAAGGAATGAGGTATTGCACTTGCACTAGCACCCATATCACATAAGCCATGATAGAAATGATCTCCTATTTTAGCAGAAATAACAGGCATGCCTACAACAGGTCTATGTTTATTTTTAGTATCAGGTCTAGCAATTCTAGCAGCTTCATTACAGAAGTAAATAAAATGCCCATCAATATTATCAACTAAGAGATCTTTAACCATAGCAATACTAGGTTCAACTTTAATTTGCTCAGGGGGTTTGGGTGTCCTAATTTTACTTTGGTTGACCACAGTTGAAGCTTTAGGATGATCCTTTATTCTAACAGGGAAAGGCGGTTACTCAATATAAGCAGTAGGAATAACAGAATCATTATAAGTGATAGTCTTTTCTTCAACTTTAATAGGTGCAACTACTTTTACTTCAATGGGAGGTATATTTAAAACACTTCTCCTTAGGGAGATCAACATGAGTAGCAAAGGATTCACAGAAAGAAGCTACTATCTCAAAGTCAAGTCCATATTTAGTGCTGAATTCACGGAAAACATCGGTATCCATAAAAGATTTAACACAATCAAACTTAGGTGTTATACCTGACTCCTTAACTTCGTCGAGATCCCAATCTTCAGAGTTGCGTTTAATCCTTTCCAATAAATCCCATTTGAATTCAATAGTATTCATCATAAAAGAGCCAGTACAAGAAGTAACGAGCATGGAGCGATTGTTGAGAGAAAGCGAGCATAAATTTTTTGAATAATAATTTCTCTTGAGAGCTCATGATTGGGGCATGAATATAACATTGAATTAAGCCTCCCCCAATCTTGAGCGATGCTTTCTACTTCACGAGGCCAAAAATTATATATATAATTACGATCACGATGAACAAGATGCATAGGATAAAACTTCTGATGAAATTCCAATTTCAATCATTTGTAGTTCCATAATATCATATCATCACATAGCCTAAACCATGTCAATGCATTTCCCTTTAAATATAAAGGGAAGACCTTCTTCTTGATAACATCCTCGAGCATACCTGCAAGCTTAAATAATCCACAAACTTCATCCACATAGATCAGGTGCAAATAGGGATGTAGTGTTCCATCTCCTGTAAAAGGATTAGCTAGCAGTTTCTCTATCATACCTGAAGGAATTTCAAAGTAAACATTTTCAGTAGGTTCAGTAGGTTGAGGATCAACTCTTTGCTCTACTAGTCGGGGTGAAGATACCCCAAACAAGCCCCTCAAAGGATTATGTTCCTTAGTAACAAGTGACAGTAAATTTCAGCACACTATATAAATTTGTCCTTACCAAATTCCACCTACCAAAGGCGCATCACTCCCCGGCAACGGCGCCAGAAAAGAGTCTTGATGACCCACAAGTATAGGGGATCTATCGTATACCTTTCGATAAGTAAGAGTGTCGAACCCAACGAGGAGCAGAAGGAAATGATAAGCGGTTTTCAGCAAGGTATTCTCTGCAAATACTGAAATAAGTGGTAACAGATAGTTTTGTGATAAGGTAATTTGTAGCGGGCAACAAGTAATGAAAGTAAATAAGGTGCAGCAAGATGGCCCAATCCTTTTTGTAGCAAAGGACAAGCCTTAACAAACTCTTATATGAAGAAAAGCGCTCCCGAGGACACATGGGAATTATCGTCAAGCTAGTTTTCATCACGCTCATATGATTCACTTTCTTTACTTTGATAATTTGGTATGTGGGTGGACCAGTGCTTGGGCGCTGTCCTTTCTTGTACAAGCATCCCACTTATGGTTAACCCCTATTGCAAGCATCCACAACTACGAAAGAAGTATTAAGTTAAACATAACCACAGCATGAAACATATGGATCCAAATCAGCCCCTTACGAAGCAACGCATAAACTAGGGTTTAAGATTCTGTCACTCTAGCAACCCATCATCTACTTATTACTTCCCAATGCCTTCCTCTAGGCCCAAATAATGGTGAAGTGTTATGTAGTCGACGTTCACATAACACCACTAGAGGCTAGACAACATACATCTCATCAAAATATCGAACGAATACCAAATTCACATGACTACTAATAGCAAGACTTCTCCCGTGTCATTAGGAACAAACGTAACTACTCACAAAGCATATTCATGTTCATAATCAGAGGAGTCTTAATATGCATAAAGGATCTGAACATATGATCTTCCACCAAATAAACCAACTAGCATCAACTACAAGGAGTAATCAACACTACTAGCAACCCACAGGTACCAATCTGAGACTTTGGGACAAATATTGGATACAAGAGATGAACTAGGGTTTTAGAGGAGATGGTGCTGGTGAAGATGTCGATGGAGATTGACCCCCTCCCGATGAGAGGATCATTAGTGATGACGATGGCGATGATTTCCCCCTCCCGGAGGGAAGTTTCCCCGGCAGAACAGATCTGTTGAAGCCCTAGATTGGTTCCGCCTCGTGGCGGCGGAGTTTCGTCCCGTAAGCTTGCTTATGATTTTTTCTCGGACGAAAGACCTAATATAGCAAAAGATGGGCACCGGAGGCCTGCCAGGGGGCCCATGAGGCAGGGGGTGCGCCCAGGGGGGTACGGCGCGCCCCCACCCTCGTGGATGGTGGGTGGCCCCCCTCTGGTACATCCTTCGCCCAATATTTTTGATATATTCTGAAAATAATTCCCGTGGAGTTTCAGGACTTTTGGAGTTGCGCAGAATAGGTCTCTAATATTTGCTCCTTTTCCAGCCCATAATTCCAGCTGCCGGCATTCTCCCTCTTCATGTAAACATTGTAAAATAAGAGAGAATAGGCATAAGTATTGTGACATAACGTGTAATAACAACCCATAATGCAATAAATATCGATATAAAAGCATGATGCAAAATGGACGCATCAGTATAGTGGACTCATGTGGCATAACTAGTTTAAAGGTTTTTGGATGCACAAGTAGTGATCATACTTAGTGCAAAATGAAGGCTGGCAAAATATTGAGAAGCGACTGTCGGTGTCAAAACCGGCGGATCTCGGGTAGGGGGTCCCGAACTGTGCGTCTAAGGTCGATGGTAACAGGAGACAGTGTACATGATGTTTACCCAGGTTCGGGCCCTCTCTATGGAGGTAATAGCCTACTGCCTGCTTGATTGATCTTGATGAATATGAGTATTACAAGAGTTGATCTACCACGAGATCATAATGGCTAAAACGCTAGAAGCCTAGCCTTTATGATTATGATTTTCTATCAACTAGCCTGGCCTCGGCTTATATAATGTACCAGAGGCCTAGGATAACAAGAGTCCTAGTCGAATACGCTGGTGGAGAGGAGTACTTTTCTTGATCACCAAATCTTGTGGAATCTTCCTCGTGTATACATCGGCTGTCCGAACTGGCCCATGAGCAAACGGCCATGGGGGTCCTTGGCCCAATCCAACTGATCGGGAGACGACGTGGTGAGTACCCCCTAGTCTAGGACACCGTCAGTAGCCACTACAAAAAAAAAAGACACATCCATGACATTTTAGGCCGAACGAAAAAAATTTCTGTCATACTTATGACACTTCTATGACGATAGTTGTGACAAAACCCGGTATCTCATAGATGTGGTGGGCTCCTACTTCTATGACAAAAAATCATGACAGAAAATGGGCTCTTCATCCTGGGCGGGCCGGAGACATAGCTGCATGACATTCTTTGGGCCGTCCATGACGGAAAATACTGTGGTAGAAGCGAGGGCGAGGAAAATTTCGGGGAGTTCCCGGTTACGGTGGGTGGTCGGGGGCCGAGCGATGCGCGTTTCTCTCGTACACATACGCGCATGTGTGTGAGGCGTTGGGATCTAACTGAACCCGAGCGAGGCGTTGGGCTCTAACTGAACCCGAGCGATTGCACTGCAGGCTACACGTTACTGAACCCGAGCGATCGATCGATGGCTGTTAACTGAACCCGATCGAGCGATTCCTTCGCTAATGCTGCTAACTGAAGCCGATCGATGCTGCCTCTGGATGAACAGTGAGCATTGCTGGGGGGTGGGGGTTGGATGAACAGTTCCCGATGGGGGTGGATGAACAGGACCCCGTGGGGTTGCCTCTGGAAGAACAGGACCCCGATCGATCGAGCCGGTTGGGGCTGGATGAACAGTGTCGGAGTAATGGGCCACGGGTAGGCTAACCCGGAGCCCAGAACCTTTCAAGACATCGGGGCAGGCCGCGCCCCTCAGAGATGCCAAGACGGAGAGCCGCCTTTTGGAAGCCGGACGGAAGAACGGCCGACTACCCCCTCGCGATCGAGTCCTGGAGGCAAATTCAATACACGCCGACTCTGACCTGCCGGCTTCCAGAGAAGCCGGCTACCAGGAGTCGGCCCCCGGCACCAACGAATACTCGTGCCTTCATCAAGAGGGGTGGGACGGGGAGTGGCTACAGTGAAGCCCACTCCCTCCCCTTTCCAAGGGCAGGCGTGGCCACAGTGCGCCGTACTCGTAGAGATCTCCGTCCGGCGCGGCATTGTTGCCGTGCCGGCCCTGACATCAGCACCAGTAGGCATAGTCCTGCACCCACGACGGCCTGTCTGTACGACCCAGGGACGACAGGTCCCACCAGTCGGCGGGAGTCCAAAAGATGGCGAGAGTGCCACCAGTCGGACCCATTGGGAGTCAGCCCCCGGGAGTCGGCCTGCCCCTCCCACGGGCCCCACACGCCATTAACCATACGAGACAGGGAGAGGCAATAGTGATCGCCCGCCAGGCGGAGGTGCTGTTGCCATGACCCCATGACCAAGCCCACGTCATTAGAAGCACGGCTACAGTAATCAGCAGCCGGCAAGATCCGCCAGCGGCGGACGCGGCCTGTCGGCTCCGTACCGGACCAGTCGGCGGGCCCCACCAGCCGGCGAAGAAGACGGCGACCAAAGAGACCGACGGCTGCGCCCTATGCCTAGCCGGATTACCATTGTACCCCCGAGGGGTAGGCCTATATAAACCCACCAGGGCACCCATGCAAAGGGCTCGAATCCATTAGCACTAGACCAGTTCATACAGGGAGGAGAAAGCTAGCCTAGCCTTCTCCTACCTCCAGAAAACAACTCAAGGAGCAACCTTGTACTCACTTTGCCTTAGTGATCATGCGGAGACCCCGCAAAGCAGGACTAGGGGTGTTATCTCCTAGGAGAGCCCCGAACCTGGGTAAAGTACGCCGGCGTTCGTGTCTACGCCTCATCCCGCTTCCAGGCACTGGCGACGTTCTACTCGCTCCCACCGTGATAAGCCATCCTTTGGCATATGTCGCACCCAACCCCCGACATTTGGCGCCCACCATGGGGCGAGGTGCACCGTCATCCGGAGATCTGCTCTGGACGGGAACCCTTTTCCTCCCTGGCGAGCACTGCCAGCCCGGCACGCCAGACGGAATCTGCGCCGACGCGCTGCATGGCGCTGAAATCGCCTGCGCGGCCAGCTGCCTCGCCGATCTTGTCGGTGAGGTTCGCCTCTTTGACGAGCCCACATCCGACGCGGGCACGGGCGTCCCCGAGAACCCTCTCGCGGGCCTCCTCGATCAACTCCACGTCGCCGGCGAGCCTGCCGTGGATTTGGAGTCTATAGGCTCCACCGATCTGATGTTGGTCGACTCCGACACTGCGTCACTTGATGTGTTCCCCACCAATGTGGTGGTCTACGAAGAGCCACTCCCTCGCGCGGAGAGCGGCAGAAGCACCGTCACAGAAGTGCTTGTCATCGGTCATGGTGAGCACTCCGACGGAGGGGCTCATGACCCACTTGACGCGGCGCTGCGAGACCTGGCCGCGCCCATTCCCGAAGACGCCGACGCCGAGACGCTGGAGGCGTGCCGCCTTCAGCTCGTCGAAGGCGCCAAGAAGTTAGCCAGCATGAGACGCCTGTCAGAAGCCTACCAGCGCGAGATGGATTGAGCTGTGGGTGGCTCGCTGGCTCCAACAGGGCCTAGCCACCTTGCCACGGTCCAGCGGCGCGGCGTTGCCATCGCCAATCTGTTCGGGGCAAATCGCCCTGTATACGCCATGCCTGCGGAGAACATCCGAGCCGCCCAGGCGGCAGCGGACGACCTGGACAATTTCGAGGGCGAAGAGCGTCGCCTGATGATGGAGCGAGTCCAGCGGCTCCTCGACGCGGCTGCCGCGTAGAACGAGGCTGACTACCACACAGAGGCGCCACAACGGCAAAATGACGACCTACCTCCTCGCCGAGACCAAGGCGCGACGTCTCGAACACCGACTGGTGGCGTCCGTGGAAGAAAACACAAGGAGCCGGCTGCCAGCCGCAGTCAGACTCGCGTTACCATA